>NW_006296063.1:284145-321006 GCF_000327345.1 Myotis davidii
TAGAACCTCCAAACAAGCTCTCATATAATTTACATATCCTGTTGATTAGCCAATGGGAAGTGTAGCGGAGGTATGGTCAATTACCATGTTTGTCTATTATTAAATAGGATATTCAGGTCATTTTAATTCAGCAACTATTCAGTGAGCTCCTACATGTCTCAGGCAGTGCACTAAGAGCAGGAGAGAGACAGAGGTGAGAGAAGCCAACAAAGTGCTGGGAAAGATGTGTCAACATTTCCATGCTGGAGAGAATCATCATGGAGAGGTGAGGAGTTGAAGTGCCAGAAGAATGCAGAGAAATCACTGATAGAGCTGGGGCTGGAGCCTGAACACAGGGGACACCAGCCTTGCTAGTGGCATGGACAGCTCATCTTTTGTAAAGGGTGAATAAGAAGGCCTTGTTGACTGTGGGAAAATCCTAGTAGCTCGGGTTTTAAGCACTAGCTGTACTAGGAGGTGAGTGCTTCACATTCCATGAACCCTAACCTGCCTTTCTTAGGTGGGATCACTGAGGTACATTGCCTCGAGTCACCCAGCTAACTGAGGAGCTATGGCTCAAATCCCGTGGCAGGGAGAGGGGGCACTAGGACTCTAGAGCTGGGCTCTAATTCACCCAACCCTCCCTGTTGTGCCTGCTGGCTCTGTCTTGTGAGTGTGAAGGCATGTCAGAGTGACATGGATCTGGAGGATGTTTGCTGAAACTCTCTTGAGCCAGTTCCTTCCTGGGACAGCCCTCTGTCTTAGCAAGGACACAGGGTTGCCAGTCTGAAGACATTGGTTTACATCTAGGCCTTGCCACTGAATTGCTAAGTGAATGAAGTCAGGTCCCAGTTGCCTCTGAGCCCCAGCTTGTCCATTTGTAAAACGGGGGATACTGGGAAGAGTGTCTGTTTCAAAGGCTTTTCACCAGTTTCTTGTCTGAAAAAACAAGCAGCTTCTCAGGCCTGCTTCTCCTCTCCTCCATATCTTTCTGCAGCTCAGAGGAGAGGCTGCTGCTTGTGCTTTTAAGCTGGTCAGCGTCTGAAACTTTGTACCACTTTTTCCACCTCCTCATTATTGTTGGCCATTTTCCTTTGGCCTCTGATTCTCCTGAATTTTATATACACATCACTTTCCAGCCTCTGGATATGGAAACAATAGAAAGCAGACGCATTTCGACCTGAGTAGTCACCCCACAGGCAAAGTTAAGGGCTCTTCAAAGTCATCTTGTTCAACCCCCTCCCTGAGGATCAAGAAAGAGGTCTTTCCCCACCTGCTTCCCTGTACATGGGACAAAATTGACCAAGTAGACAGGTGACTAAACCCCACTGGCTTTCCAAATTAGCTGACAGCTTTTGGGGGAAGGGATTCTTGGGCTAGCAGAGAAGAAGAAGGAGCAGCAGGAACATCAGCTGGCTATACTATGAGGCAGTAGGCAAGCTGACCCCTTTTTGCTCTTTGGTGCTGGTCTTAGCTCCACATGCAGGGCCATCCTTAATTGTCCGTTGGGGTATCAGCCAGAAAACATTATCCTAAACTCATTGCAGCTCCACCTGAGTTGTTCAGGCAGCCCATCCCTGAAGAGGGAACCTTTTAGGGCAGTGATGGTGAACCTTTTGAGCTCGGCGTGTCAGCATTTTGAAAAACCTTAACTCTGGTGCTGTGTCACATATAGAAACTTTTTGATATTTGCAACCATAGTAAAACAAAGACTTATATTTTTGATATTTATTTTATATATTTAAATGCCATTTAACAAAAAAAAATCAACCAAAAAAAAAATGAGTTCACGTGTCACCTCTGACACGTGTGTCATAGGTTCGCCATCACTGTTTTAGGGGCTGATCTGAAGGAACCCAGAGGACCATAGCATCCCAGCGGCCATGGGCCTGCCTGTAGGTTTGTCAGCCAGGGCTGTGGCTCAGTGTCTTTAACCCATCTCTGCTGGAGTTGCTCCCCACAGACTAGATCAGAGTTCAGGGGGCATGACCAACATTTCCACCCAACTTGGAGAAGACTTTTATACTAAATCTGAGCTCCCTTGAGAGGTTGTGAGTTATCCTGGAGGTGTGCAGTAGAGGCTGCAGGTGTTAGGGAAAATGGTCAGTCCCCCCCCTTAAGCTGACAGAACTCTAGGGAACCATCATACTCCTAAGGAGGCAGAGTGTGGCAGGATTAAGGGCAGGACCACCACAGAAACAACCCCTGCTACTGTGCCCACAGACCCTTGGACTTTCTGCACATCCTCATGTTTCTATCAGCCCTCAGAGATTGAGTTCCCTGAGGACAGGGACATTACTTCCAGCGCCTGACTCTAGTCAGTCTTTTTTTTTTTTTTAATCATCACCTGAGGATATTTTTCCATTGATTTTAGAGAGTGGAAGAGAGAGGGAAAGACAGAGAGAAAGATCAATGTGATAGAAACACATTGATTGGTTGTCTCCTGCACCAGCCCTGACCAGGGCCCAGGGCCGGGGAGGAGCCTGCAACTGAGGTACCTGCTCCTGACCAGAATTGAGCCCGGGACCCTTCTGTCTGTAGGCTGACGCTCTGTTCACTGAGCCAAACCGGCTAGGGCACACTAGTCACTCTTGATTCAAAACAGCCATACTGGATGAGAGGAGCCCACACTTAGAAATCTAGGTGCTCCCTGTAACCTCCTGCTGGTTGCCTTGTCCCTATGGGGGCTGGGTCCCAAGGACTACCCTAGGTGGTCCTACCACTTACTCCTCTCTTTTTATGAGGTGACCCTCCTTCCCTGGGCCAGTTCAGTCCCTGCAGTTTGCTCCTCTGTCCTTCCTGTCTCTTTAAGAAAAAGAAAGACAGCTGCAAGGCTCTGCTAGTCCCCCTTTCTTTTTCCCTTCCACTTCCCCTTCCCCTCTGGATGGGGGAGGGTCTGGGGCTCCAGGGATGACCTCAGTACCAGCTGCTTCCAGGAGCAGGAAGAAAAATTGTTTACAGGTTCATAAGTTTTATTATCAGGTGGAGAGGAAGCTCTCAGATGCCTAGGAAATCTGGGTTTGCAGCCCAAATCCGGCTTGCTTGCTTGCTTGGGTTTGGAGTTGTAGCTGCCTGGGAT
The DNA here is from genome assembly GCF_000327345.1 of Myotis davidii. Taxonomy (NCBI): domain Eukaryota; kingdom Metazoa; phylum Chordata; class Mammalia; order Chiroptera; family Vespertilionidae; genus Myotis; species Myotis davidii. The sequence continues at coordinate 287,204 of NW_006296063.1, forward strand.
GGGGCTCCAAGCAGAGAAGGCAGCAGACAATTGTGCCCTTTGGCATTTAAAATTATATTTTATCTTTCTTTCTCCTTTAATTTTCCTTTTTTTCTTCCTTTCTTTTCTTAATAAACAATAACCTGCAGTTAAAAGTGTGATCAAATCAAATCAAAGGGTTTTATAGAGCTACAGTCTAATAGTATTGCATGTAACAATTGTTTCCTGTTATTTATTTATTTATTTATTTACGTTCAATATTATTTTGTATTAGTTTCAGGAGTACAGCATACTGGTCAGACAATCTTATACTTTACAAAGTGTTTCCCTGATATTTTCACTACCCACCTGGCGCTATACATAGTTACTATAATACTATTGACTATATTCCCTATTCTGTACTTTATATCACTGTGACTTTTCTGTAACTATCGATCTGTACTGCCGAACCTCTTCACTTTTTTCACCCAGTCCTCTAACACCCATCCCACCTGTTAACCATCAGTCTGTTCTCTGTATCTATTATTAGTCTGTTTCTATTTTTTTGTGCTTTTTTGCTGTTTATTAATTTTGTTCTTTAGATTCCACACGTAAGTGAAATCATATAGTATTTGTCTTTCTCTGACTGACTTAGTTCACTTAACATAATACCCTCTAGGTCTATCCATGCTGTTGCAAATGGTAAGATTTCACACCTCCCTGAAACCAAGAAACACAATTTGAAACAGGATTTTAGCCCAATCTTTCATGTGAAGATGGGGATCTGAGGCTTAGAGCAGAGGAAGCAACTTTCTTAGGATGACCAGTGTCAGATCTAGAGGTCACCCCCAGGTGTACTGACCCTGGGCCTGTGTCTCTGCCAACCACCATTACTGTTTGCAAGAGAGGTAGGAACAGGTAGCACACAGGCCATCAGACCTCAAGCTGTTTGAGAATCTAAGTAGAGTACATGATTGGTTAAACAGCTGGGAGAGGCCAGTGGTGGGAAGGCATTGGTGGAGGCATGTGGTGGGACAGGCAAAGAGACAGACACAAGACAAGGGCCAATAGGCAGATAGGAAGGCAACACCTACCTGTGTTGCACACTTGTTCTGTGCGGGCTGGACACCCTCTAGATTTCAGCACAAACTTGGATGCAATTAACTGTGTTTGTTTGGTCCCCAGTGGATGCTCTGTGCTCACAATCACCTTTAGGGAAAATGATGATATGTTTTCTTTGGGGATGTTTAACTTGAAGGGAGGTAAAGCTTTTGCCCCCATCCCTTTCTGTTAATAAAGGTGCTCTTATTTTAATAAAGGCCCAAGCCCTCCAGCAGACATTTCACAGGAAAGGAACAGAGATCAATAAACATGAAAAGTTGCTCAGGTTTCGTCATAATTAAAGCAATATAAATTAAAGCAACAATGCAATAGCTATCATTTTTCGTCCATCATAATGATGCCTTTTAAAGGGGACATTGATAATATCAGTCAAAATTATCAACACATATTCTAGGACCCCACAATACCTCTTCTAGCACCTGCTTTATAAAAACATGCACCCATGTGTGCAGAGGCATGGTCAGTAATGTTCACTGCAACATTGTTTATAAAAGAAAAGCTCTAGATATCCCAAATGCCCATGAGCATGCCAATAAACAGGGGTGCAGCTGTGCAGCAAAATGCTTGCTGTGCTTAAAAGATGTGAGGTACATTTGTTCTGACATGGGAGGTCCCCCAAAGGACACAATTCACCTAAAAAAGTTGCAGAACAACAAGTATCTCAAATGTATGATCTCATTTGTGTAAAACACTGCGTGTGTGTACACACACACACACACACACACGCACATCTAAGCCAGATGTTCTCTAGATCTCACCCTCCTTTTTCCAGAAGTGTCTAATCTCTGAGGTGGGAAGAGCTTTGGGTCCCCTGGCTCCATCCTCTGGGAATCTTCTACTGGGGTCTAGGTCTCTGCAGCCCATCACTGACACTTGGCCATGGGCCATCCTCCTGTCCCCATAAGACTTGGCAAATCTCTCTGAACTCTAGATACTCTAGTCCTTCAGGCCCCTGAGGCTGACATACTAGACAGTGGGGGGGGGGGGCTTTTCTGAGTGTTTCGAATGAGAGTTTGGAACAATTTCAGAAGAAAATTATGGTGGAGGGAAAAGTTTTGCATGCTAGAGAGACATGTTAAGGGACAAATTCAAGCCCCTTCTTCTGTCTGCCCTTAACAAAGCCACATATCCTTTCATTCTCTGGGCAACTTGCCTGTGGCAGTTTATGTCTTATGTCCATGCTATTCTGCAACTCATATCTCCCCTGCCAAAGAAGGGGTGAGAAAGAAACAGCATGCAAATTTTGTCTCCCACTGCCCCATCATCCTTGGTGCCCAAGGTAAAGTGCCAGGGTTTCTGGGTCTCATTGGGAGATTGGAAGGGAAGTCTCCCTACCCATTTTGCTTGGCTTTAGGTGGTGGGTTCTTCTGCCACTAGGGAGCAGTGCCTCTGTAGGCCTAGTGCCCCAGTGCCCAGGAAGTCCCAATGGGTCAAGGCAATTGGCAGTCAGAGGGTAATCTGATTTGAGGTTAATAATGCAAAGTCCTGCCTGTGCCTGTCTGCACTATTTTGACTCTGTTGACTTGAGTGCTCTCCCAAACCAGCCAGGAGAGGATTGTTTATCATTTAATGGGGAGACTGAGGCCCCAAGAAAGGAAAGACTTGCTCAAGCTCAAATACTGAGATCATGGTGAGGATGGGCAGAGCATAGGGTTGCCAGATAAAATACGAATACCCAGTTAAATGTGAATGCCAGCTAAACCATGAATAAGATTAGTGTAAGTATGTCCCAAATGTTACATGGAGCATTCTACACTAAAAAAAAATATTTGTTGTTGATTTGAAATTCAAATTCAGGTGACATTCTGTATTTTTATTTCCTCAATCTAGTAAGCCTGCTCTGGCAGAAATCCATGGCTCCTGCTTCCCAAGCTCCTCAGTCCCACAGAGTACACTTCTCTGCCCCTAAGGTGCCCTCCAGAAAGCTCATATTTCATGGCAGTTGCTCGGCTGGAGCTGGGAAGGGCTTCTTCAGGGGCCCTCAGGAATGCAGGCAGGGCCTATGTCAGCTCTGCTCCAGGACTTGCTTAGAGAGGGTGGCGTGATCTTTCGCTGCCTGTCCCCCTCCCTGGCCCCACCTGTCTAGCTCTGGAACCAATCTCTCTGGAGAAGAGCTGACAGGGGTGTGGGGACAGGACAAGATTAACCAAAGAACTTATAAACATAAATGCATAGCCCATGGACACAGACAGCAGTGTGATGAAGGCCTGGAGTGGGGCAGGGACTGGGTAGATTGGGGAAAGGAGGAAAAATGGGTGTCATCTGTAACATTGTCAATAAACAAACAAACAAACAAACAAACAGCTTCTTCCCCTAGGCTCTGGGGTGTTCCCAAGAGCTGACCTATAGAACCTTTGTTGGTCGTATCAACCAGGGCTCCTCAGAGAAAAGGAACTAGTAAGATGAATGAATGTATATATATACGTGTATGTGTATGTATATAGAAATGTACTTAAATTGGTTCAAGCCATTGTGGGGCTAACAAGCCCAAAATTTGCAGAGCTGGCCAACAGGCTTAAGTGGGAGTTGATGCTGCAGTCTTGAGACAGACTTTCTTCTCCAGGTAACCTCAGTGTTTGCTCTTAAGACCTTCCAACTGATTGGGTGAGGCCAACCCATATTATTGAGTGTTAGTTGTCTTCTTTACTTAAAGCCCAATAATTGTGTAACCACAGCTACAAAATACCTGCACAGCAATACCTAGACTAGCGTTTGATGGAATAACTGGGGACTGTAAGCTAGCCAAGTGGCCACATCTTCACAGTAATCTAATCAGCAAGGAAGCTGAGGGAGAATTTGGATTTAGATCAGAGGGTGAAGGGCTTGGGAACCCTGGAGGCTATAGTGTTGACAGGCAAGTCCTCCTCTCCTGCTCTTCCCTCCTTTGGTTCTCACTGTTCTTGCACATGCTGACTTCAGGACATCCAAAGACCATCTCCCCCCCCTCCCCCGACTTGGGAACTCTGGAATGGGGGAGGCAGGATGTACTCTGCAGAGGATGCCTTCAGAGGATACCTCTAACCAGAGTTGGGCTTACAGAAGCCACAACAGGCCTGAGATCTAACCCTGCTCTGGCCACTGACTGACTCTGGGGTCCTGTGCCAGTCCTTGCCTCTCTCAAAATTGTGGAAGATGAACATATGCACTCCAATAGGGCCAAATCAGGTGACCTGAGAGCCAGGGAAGTTCTCACAGGCAAACGTCCTGAGCCTTATCTCTTCTCCTATGTTGCTTACAGAGTAGCAGGGGAGAAGGCCACAAACCCAGCCAAAAAGATACAGCAGGAACAGAAGGTGCTGGTCCAAAGATTGAGTATAAATGGGAATCTGGCTCCACCCCCATGTCAGGATATATTTCCCAGAGTTCTGACGCCTCAAAGCACTCATTTTCCGAGTGCTTCATCTCTGCCTTGCTCCCTGTGCATCCTTGGTCATCGCTTACAAGTGAATAACTGGTTGTTATGGCAGGAGGGCCCCTTAGCATCAAGGAGGAAATGGAAATGTCCATGGATGAAGACCTGGTTTCTGTAAGCCATGGTAAAAATCAAGAACACCTGGTGATAGCAGGTGAGGATCCCCTGAAATGTCCCTTCTCTTGGTTGTCTGCACCTGTGCATGTGTGATGGAGAGAGTATGTGTGTGGCTTAACAGACACTCATCTATATGCATGTATGTGTTTTTGAATGCATGGGTGGGTATGTGCAACTATCTGTACCTTGGTGTCCATATACATGTATCGTGGCTTCAGTGATAGAGAGCTGGGGGGAAATGGGTCGATATGAACATTTTGCAGACTCAACATGTCCAAGCCACCACTGAGTCTATTGCAAAAACACTCAGAGGGCTTAATACAAGATCCATCTGATTAATTTTCTCTCTTAACCCTCCAATGCCTTCTTCTGTCTTGTTTTCATACATTTTGGAAACATATGTCTCTTGATTTGACTCTATAGTGATGGCTTGTTTTCTGTTTTGTTCCCTTACTCCTTGTATACAGATAGTGTCTTGATTGCTGTGATCTTGTCTCTTGGTCATTGAGCTCTCCCCAGTAACTTACCACAAGAGCTTAGCCCTCAGTAAATACTTGCTAATCTTTTGAACAAATGAACAAACTGTGGCCTGGGTTTGGCCAGTGGACAGCAGTGAATGGGTGTTGAGTGTTTCCTAAGAAGTCTGGGGACCCAACCTCTTTCTGGTGTGTCCTGTGCCCATGAAACCTTGGTAAAGCCTCTATGGGTGTTCTTACAGCCTTTGTTCTTCCTCCCAGAAATAATAGATCATGGATCCCAGTCCCTTGGTACTTCTCAGCGGCGACAGAGGTTGGAGTCAAAGGCTGCTGGCTCTGCTGGAGGCCAACAGGTTTGCAATGTGACCAACTCCCGGTCCAGGAAAATGGTACTTTATGGGGCCTTTGGCATGTGGTGGCTGGGTTGGGATGGTAGTACTGGCTGTAGGGGCTCCAGCCTGATGATGGTAGTTCAAGCAGGGCAAGATGTTGACTTGAGGGGAGAGGAAGAAGCAGGCAAATGAGGATAGGGGCATTCAGCAAGAGGTCAGAGCCATCTTTTCAGGCTGGGAATTAAGCCTTGAGAGTCCAGAGTGCCTGGAGCATATATATTTATTCTGCAAAACTCCAGTGTCTGTGAAATGATACTCCCCTGTATTTAAGAAATAAATAAGTATATATTGCTCTCTCTATAAATATGTCTATATTTCTGTATTTATATATAAATATATGTCTATATATAAATATAGAAATATAAATATTTAAAATACAAATGTATTTAGTTATTTATTTTGAATGTTTTATTTTTTTAACACAAATATATTTAAATACAAAATTATATATATCAGGGCTGGGACAATGGTAAGGCAAGTGAGGTTCCTTTTGCTTTCTGGCTGTTAGGAAATCCAGTCAATGGAATCTGACCATTTTGTAGCCAATCCTTTAAGCTACAAAAGGGAATATTCTAGAAAAAATGGTGGCCATATTGTTGCAAAGGATACAGGGAAAAGGCAGCTCTTTGGGAGAGAAGAAAGACCTGTTTGTTTTAGGGAATCATTTGAGTCCAGTATTTCTGTAGCCAATTCTGTTAGCTACATTCACCAGTGGATGAAGGCAAGTTTTAGAAAAATGGTTTACACTGTTGCAAAGGTTACTGGGGAAAGGCAACAAGGCTGGGGAGCAAGAGTACCTGTTTTAAGGAAGTAAGTTCCTGACTGCCAGCCAGGTTGGGTGGGAGGGGCAGATAATTGTTCCATGTATATACCTTCAGTTAATGCCCCTGTTTTCCACCTTGGTCCTCAAGACCACCCCAGTGTCCCTGCAGCCTCCAAGTCCCAGGCCTTTCTGAGCACTGCCAGGTGGGGACCACCCTCAGTTGCTCCTCGTTTGCTTCTGAGCCACACTGAGGCTTGCTTCATTCCTTATTGATACTTTCTGAATTCTACAGTGTTGTTGAACTCTTTCATTCTCTGTTGGCTCTTACACTATCTTCTTTCCTATGGGCTTATACCATTTTACTGTCTTCACTGTCACTTTAATGGAGTATTAAGGGGGAGCAATGTCAAGTATGAGAGGTATCACAGTGTAATGGTTAAGAGAACAACCTCTGGAACAAAATGTCCTGGGTTCAAATTACTGCTCTGCTACCTATCAGTTATGTGAGTTGGGCAAGCTATTTGACCTCTCTGTGTATCTGTTTTCCCAAATTTCAAAATGGGATGATAGTAATACCTGTTTTGAAGAGTCATGATGAGGATTTAATGGCTTGATATTGGTATGGGCTTAGAGGATGACATGGTCCTTGGCATGTGGTAAGTGTGTGTTAAACAAACATATTGTAAGATATTTCATCTTGCATGGGAAACCCAGAGCTGAGGTGGGTCTGTCACATTCTGCTCCTCTAGCTCACACTAGCTCTTCAAGGCATGAGATACCTCTGGCCCCAGAGCTCTGGGCCAGAGACATCCACTCCAGTTATTAGGAAATGGATAGAAATGAAAGACATGGGGATGGCTGGGCTCACCCAGAGAAAGAGAAAGGGGCTATGGTTTCCCAGTAGCCAGACTTTTATCCTGATACCATGCATCCTTGTGAGTCTCCAAGGCTCCCCTAATGGTCTGAAACTTCAAGCCCTTGATTCTGGAGGATCAGACACCATGTGACTCCTGGGGGCGGGTGTACCTGGGCAAAGTGTGGGGCAGCCACATTTCTCAGCTGGGGCTATGAAGGTTCCTTTGACTGACCATTTCTTTACTTAGGGTTCTCATCTGCCGGTACGCAGAATGGCAAGAGAACAAGGCCATGAGGATGGTCATCCCCAGGAGTGTTCTGGCAGCTTCCATGGCAAAAGATTCCATTCTGAGCGGTAAGATGGATCCCAGAGACCCTACAAGAGGAAAGGAGGAGCTTCCTGGGCAGGGACCGGGGTGGGCCAGAGAGTCTGGCCAGGAGATTGACCAGGAAGGGCTTGGGAGCAGCTTGTTGGAGACGTGTTGCTTCCTCACTACAGCCCATGAGCCTCCTGGCCCCTTGCCTATTTGAGTCCTCTGAGTGCTCTTCAGCTGGGCTGGGCTGGGTCCCAGCCCTCAGGCCCTAGGACATGCTTACCAAGGAAGGGGAGGACTAGAGGCTGACAGAGTCACTGTCCAGAGAAGCCCCTGATCTTATTCACTTGCCCTCATGGCTTTCCTGTGCTTCCTGCCAGGCCTGGCCTGGGACAACCAGCACCTCTGAGTTGCTGTCTTTTCTTATTTCCCAGCAACTCAGAGGCAGATATAATTGCAGAGATTGGCTTGGAAGAGACACATGAACTGGAGATAGAAGCCATAAGAAAACAGGTGAATGTCTGCTGTGCTGGGGACTCACTTGGTGGGTGGAGGCAGAATCTTGGTGCTTTGGGGGTAGGTGGGCCTCAACAGCAATAAACCATCCCCCTTGAGGTTGCATAGCCATTCCAATCATCTCACCCTCTAGCAGCCAAATTGAGGTCAGGCTCTCCTCCCCTACTCTCAATGCCCATGGCACCCAAGTCTCATCTTGCTGTCAGCCTTAAGTCAGCTTTAACACGAAGAGAAAAAGATGACGAAGAGGGATGTAAGAAGATGGTGGCATCTATACAGAGAGAATGACTAAGAGGTCTGAGATAGGGGTCTTGGGTGGGCAAAGACTGCAGAAGCCATGGACACGGATGTGGGTGTGGAGGGTTATCAGCCTAATGGCCCTCTCTGGCTCCTGAGTGTTACCCCATCTTGGAGCCCTCACTCCAGTGCTGCTGCTTCCTCCACAGCAGCCCTCCTCAGGATTAAAATGCCCTTCCCTCCTCACCCTGCACAGCTGGGAAGGACTGGCTTCATCAAGACAACTGATACATTCAGAGGATGGTGCAAAGCAGCTGGGCCTGCAAACTTAGGCAGCCCATCCCACTCCAGGCCCCTGGTATCAGCCGCTTCTTACCCAGAGGTAGTCCCCCCTCCAAAAGGCAGCAAAGTCCCTTCCTGTTCGAACTTTATACTTTTTTCCAATTGGTGGGCCATGGGCTTCCCTAGAACAGCTTTGCTTACCAGCCTGCTGTTGGTCTCTCTGCAGCAGCGTGTGAACAATGAGCGTCTGAGCACCCTGGAGGACCAGGAAATTGCCAGAACCCACAGGGAAGTTATGCTCTTTAGCATGCTGCTGTCGGTCTGCATAGTCAACCTGTGGCTGTGGATTCGCCAGTGATGCTTCACCAGCCATCCTACCAACAGAGCTTTCTCCTCCTTCCCTTTATTCCTTTCTTTCCCTGGGCCACCCTTGCCCTTCCTCCTTCTGTTTCCCAGCAGCTCCCAGCAGCAGCAGGGCCATTTTCTAACTCTGGTTGGACCCCCTGCTGGGGGAGGCCTTTAGCTGCTGGGAGGTGCAGGAAGATCCAAAAGGGCTGAGATGCAGCCCTTTGGAGGGTCAAGTGGGGACCATATGATCCTCACAGTAACACCAGTGGCAGGTGCTTCCTGCCTGTCCATCAGGACTCCACAGTGACCATCTTGTCCCTTTTGTTCCATCCTATGTGGCAGGGGCTTGGCTATGTTCTCCTGTTTCCTTCCACATTGTGCACAGGGTTCTGCACAGAGAAAATGCTCAATAAAAGTTCAGTGATGGCAAACCCTAGTGGCTGAGTTTCTTGAATCCAGGACTCATGTGAGGCTCTGTTTCTCCCTCCTTCCCCCCTGCCACTGTTCCCAGCCCTGCAGGGGCCTCCTTAGGGGCACAGCTTGCAGGTCCTTCCTGTTGGGCTCAGGCCAGCAAGTGCCTGTGGGGAAGTGCTTGTGCAGCAGCTTGTCCGGGCCAGGTGTTACAGAGACTCAATCAGAGGAAATCTACCGGAAGTGACCAGAAAACTTTTCACTTCCCCAGGAGGAAACTGAGTCTTAGAGAGGAGGAACATGGCCCCGGGATTGTCCAGCAAGACCAGGACAGGGCTGGGTCTGAAACCTGTTCTCCTGAGCCCCTCCTACAGACTTGCTGGGATGAGGCCCCAAATCATTTCTGGAGGGAGGCCATAGGGAGGGGCTTTGAATTTTATTCATCCATGTCCACAACCCTGTAAAGTTCATCTCAGAAAGGGTGGATTGTTGGGTAGGGCAGTGGGACTAAGCCTGAGCAGATGAGAGTGCCACTCCTTGGGGACCAACCACAGGGCAGGTGTGCTGGGTTGCAGGCCTTTGGAAGAACTGCTATTCCTTTTCCTGGGGGACTGCTGTGCTGGGGACAAAGGGATAAATGCATGTCTCTTGGGGGACAGGGACCCAGAACATTCTCATTGGCTTTAGTGACTAACCAGACCATCCCCAACCCCCAAACTTATCATGAGTTCTCCATTATAAAGAAGAGAGAGTGTGTTAGACATGAGATATAAAATAAACATGACTGCATGCATGTGTGTGTGGGGGGGTGAGAAAGAGAGGGGGGAGAGGGAGAGAGAGAGAGAGAGAGAGAGAGAGAGAGAGAGAGAGAGAGAATAGAGAGGAGAGAGGAAGAGAGGAGAGGGAGGAGTAGGAGGAAGAATGAGGGAAGTGGGGTGAAGGGAGAGGGAGATACTTGAGTCTTCAAGCCTACTCTGCCCCTGCCACACCCCTCTCTGGTTCTCCTTGGCCCCATAAAATAAGGGGATTTCTCCACCCCTGACTATCTGGGAATTACCATACTTCTAAGAACCAGGAGGCCTGAGTAGAACCTGGAGCCTCCCTGCCACCTACTAATGGATCCTGGAGTACCTGGAGTCACCAGCGAGCTAGGAGGAAGATGGGGTTCCTCCTCACAGGTCACACCTCCACTCCCCACAGCCTCAGGACAGACCCAAGTTCTGGGGACTAATTAAAAGGAGCAGCCCACTGTTCAGGTTCAGTGAGGGACAGCATGCATAGCTTCTTGCCACCAGTCCAAACCCCCACTGCCTTTGATGACATGGAAAGTAAGCCAAGCAGAGTGGAGTTGAGTGGAGCTAAGGGTGCCAGGAGGCCTGCCCTCCAGTGCTCCTCCTCAAGCTGCCCCATTCTTCTGTTTCAGCTGGTCACGCAGGAAAGCTAAGAGGAAGAGAAGGCTATTGTGGGGCGGGGCAGTGCCTGCCTTTGGGACATGGGCATGTGTTTTTGTGAACAGACATGAACATGTTTGCAGAAAAAGTCTGGCTGAAAATACGTTGTGAAACAAAGACTCACCCTTGGGAGCAATTTAGCTGAAATGCAAACAAACAGTGTGCTGGCCCCTTGGAGAAACGCCTCCTGGGTTGGGGGAGCTAAGGTGGAGCCCTTGCCTGAGCCCTGGCTATTCCTCTACCCAGCATGATGTGTGACTGTCTGTTCCTAGTCCTGCCTGTCTGCTCCATCTCCAGAGTCTTCCAGAGGGAAACCGTACCCAGAGCTACTGCCTGCTGGCCTCCACTACAGCCTGGGATATAGGCAGTAGACCCCTCTGCAAGGTTCTGTGAAGGACCCTAGTGTGAGGGCTGACTCTCTGGATATGGACTGTCTGGACTGTCTGCCTCCTTGATGCTATTTATCTGCCAAGCTGCCTTGGCCTTGCCCAAGTTCTCCAACCCTTCCCAACAAGCCTCGAACTTTCCCATGACATGCAGAGGGGGAGGCGGGGACTCATTTATAACTGTGGGTATGGGAGGGTTTTTTTTTTTCCAGGCAGCACGTTGTTTATTGCTCCTCTGTGAAAATTTCCATGGGTTGCCCAGGCTTGGTGTTAGAGGAGTATATAGCCAGTCCCCCAATTGGATCAGGAGCTGTTTGAAGGTAGGGGCTAGCTTCCATTGCCTTCCACATCCATGGCACCCAGGAGAAGCGAATGGATGGCCAGAATGCCTCCAACCAGGGTCCTCAGAGAGCAATTCTGGCCTGATTACCTCCTGAAGGGAGGGCTGGCTTTGCCTTGGTCATGCAAGTCTGGCCTTTAGGGCATGCCCTCTGCGGAAAAGCCTTCTGCATAAAAAGCAGTCAATTCTGACCACTACTTCCTCTGGTGAATGTACTCTGTGCCAGCATGTTGCATTTAAGTAATATTGGATTACACAAATCCTACTTGACAATGCACTCTTGAAAAATGCAGATATTACAGGTGTACCTAACAAAGCCCCTTGCCCCCCAATGTCAAGCCACCCCAGAACTAACTCCTGTGTTTGGCTTGGTGTGCATTCTTGAAAACTCTTGCTGCCACATGCAGATATGTGCACCTGTATGTGTCCTGGGCTTTGTGCACAGGGTCCCACATAAGCTGCCTCACACAGTCCTCTGAGAGAGGGTACAGTCCCCCAAGCTGTGTGTGCAAGTGCGAAAAACTGTAAGCCTGTGGTTGTGCTATCCTGCTGGGCAGGCCCCAGCAGAAGCTGAAACTCAATATTCCAGCTTTTCTGTCTCAGGTTGGCTTCACAGAAGCTGGGGGAGGCAGGCAGAATAAGGTGGGCATGTGGGTGGGGGAGAAAATGGGGGCTGTGTTGTACCTGGGAGCAGTCTAAGATCCTGGCTTCTTCAAAAGGAGCAAATGACTCACCATCCAAGGGATCTTGCTTACTTTCCTTTCCTCAATGCCAGCCCCTCTTGGAGGCCAAGTTCAGGGAGCCCTGGAGGGGAAGAAATGTACTTTCCCTCAGCCCTGCCCCACACCAGGTACCTCTTCTCTCTTAGGTTTCTCACTGGCTTGCCCTCTGGCTAGGTAGGCTGGCCAGGACTGTTACGAAGGCTGGAAGGCAGGTGTGTGAGGGTAGTGAGCTGGTGGCTTTGAGTCCCCAGACGCAAAGCCCTGAGTGATGCATGCTCTATGTAAGAGAGGGCTCCTCAGGGAGTGTGGGAAGGGCTGGCTTCTGGGTCTGGGCAGACAAGCAGCTTCTACAGTTGGGCAGCCCAGCAGCCAGCCCTCATCTGCTGACAGCCTGGAGTGTGCAGGGCCCACAGTGAGAGGGCCAGCCATTTAGCCAGCAGGCAGGACAGCTTCTCTGGCGGGCAGGTGCCACCCTGGGCCAGGACCTTCAGCTTGCCTCAGCTGTGGACATGAGCACCTCCGGGTTACAGCCAGACTCCCATGCTGGCATTGGGCAAAGTGGGGCGGCTCTCTGACTGGGAAGCTGCCAGTTTCGTGGGAGTTCAAAGAACATACTGGCCTAGGGACAGGAGTGCCAGGTGGTCTCTGCTGGCTTCAGGTGCTAATGAGTCCCCAGGGGCTCATCTCTGATTGGAGGCTTCACAGACAGACCAACGGATGCTGACTCTGGCCAGGGACATCCTGCCTCTGAAGCCGTCTGATTGGTGAGGAAAGGGGCTGGCATTGGGCTGAGACAGCAACTGACCAAGGCTGATACCTTCCTGTGGCCACAGGCCAATGGCTTCCATGGGGTGGGGGCTGAAGCTCATGAAAATGTGCAGATCTTGGAGTCAGGCTTGACATGGGTCCTTTTGTGTCTGACCTTCCTAGGTTTCTGAGGGAAGGTAGGTGTGTGGAGAACCTTTGTTGTTTGTCAAAGCAGCCAAATGAAATGCTGGGGCCTCTAGGAATAAGAAGGCACTGGGTGTTACCCTAGGCTAATCCCAAGGCATCTGAGCCTTTGTATTCCCATAGGAGGGTGCCAGGGAGGGTGACTGGAGAAGGCTTGGAGCAGAGGGGCTGCCTGGCCAGGCAAGGTTTGGTGGGAGAGAGGGAAGAGCCTGTGGGCCTCAACACTTGTGCCAGACTCCATTGCCTGCCTGCCCAGGGCATTTCCAGGCATCCCAGCCTCAGAGCATCGGGAGTGTGCCACTTGGAGTTCCATAGCTCTCTGCATATGAGGAGTAATGAAGGTATGGGTGGAGGGTTATGTGTGCTTCTCCTAGAAAGCCTGCTTGGATTGTGGTCTTTGTTTTTAGCCCTTTGAGCTGCACCCTGAAGACTCTTGAGGAAAAGCACCCACTATGGGTCTCTTATGATTCTGACACCTGAAGATTCTAGCACCAGGCAGCAAGGCTGGGATAGGGCTAGGCTCCCCATTCTGGCTATGCAGCTGAGCTTGTCCTCCAAGATCTGCACATTTCCACTTGAGCCCAGACCAGCAAGTGTCAACTCCACCCATGTCAGACAGAGGCTATTAGAGGCAGTCAGTGCTGGGGTAGCCTGTTTTCTGAAACTCCTACCAGTGTCTGGGCCCTACTGTTAGAAGAGCATGGGCAAAGGCCTTAGCACCATTTGTCAAATGGAGGCTTCCAGGGTGGTGGCTGCCTTTTACAGAGGGAGAGACACTTAGTGCTTGTATTGGGCACATGTACTTCAGGTCGAGCCCCAACTGTAGCTGACAGAATGTGTACCTGATTGGCCCTCAGTGCTCTGGTGGCCTCAGAACTGCCAGGACCTGGCCACACCACATCAGGCTCCAACATGATGTGGTCCTACAGGAGATGAGACTGCCAAGATGAGTCTAGGGAGATCTAGAAAAGATTGAATGCCCAAGTGCAGAGTTTGGAATTTATCATGTAGATGACACTTCCATTCATTCAACAAGTACCTGACACTATCCTTAGTCTTGGGATTCAGCAGGGAACAAGTCACACCTGGTACCTGCGCTTATGAATGTTATCATAATGTGGGGGACAGACAATAAGCAAATAAATGTGTCAGGACATGATAAATCTATGATACAAATAAAGTGGGGGAAAGTGGACAAGAAACAAGGTATGGATTTGGGAAAATGCAGAGCAAGTTTAGAGAATATATTCATTCATTCATCCACTTTCCAAATATGTACTGCTTGACAGTGGGGTAGGCTCCGTGGATTAATGACTAAAGAAAACAGACAAGTCCCTGCCTTGAGAAAGTTTATTTCTAGGATGAGGGCATCTGTCCATTGGTATTCGAAGCAGGAGTGACAGACAGATCCAGGTGTGGACTTACTGAACTCACCCTGGCGGTGTGGAAGGTAGAGGAGAGGATGGGGCTGGGGATTTAAGGCTAAGAGACAGTGAGAACACTGCCACAAGGTTTGAGGCCAGGACTAGGGCAGCAGTCAGGATGGACAAGGAAGAAGGTACTGGAGAGAGATTTCAGCAGAAGAGCCTACAGGATTTGAGACTTGGGTGGGGGTATCAATGATGACTCCTGTTTCAGGATTGAGCACATGGGGTGAGATGTATTTTTCTCAAGATAAGGCATTGGGAAGATAGAGGTTGGGGCTAGGGTGAGATGGTCATGTCAGTTTGGGATATTTTGAGTACCAGTGACTGCCCCCAGGAAATAGAGATAACCCCTGGGCACCTGAGAATGTGGAGCACAGGAGGAGTTTCTCAGTTAAGACAACATAGTCTGGGATCTTGCCTGTACCTCTAGGTCCTAGAGTCTAAGAGGAGCCTCCCCTAGGGTATGAACTGAGCATGGCTGATGTCAGATATACTGCTTTGGCTCCATCTTTGTAAAGAAATGAAGCCGTCCTTGGCAAAAGTGGCCCAGTCATGGCAAGTTTCTGATGTAATGACATCCACACTAGAGGCTCCAGCCCTTTGTCAAAGTAGTGACCAACCATGCTGGCCTGCCAGGCTTCTTGTGCAAAACCTTGTCTTCTCTGTATCCCACTGGAGATTTTATTTACTCAACAAATAGTTCTCAAGCATCTATTTCATGAAGGTGCTAGGCTGGAGCCTGGTCTCAGGGTGGCTGATTATAGCCAAAGGTGAATCAGCATCAAGGACCCACTGCTTGCCTAATGAGTGCCAAGCACTCTATCTCCAGATTGGGGCTGCCTACCCACAGCCCCTGAAACTCTCCTTGTCCATGGTTGGGTCCCCTCCAACTATCTCCCCAGGCCTCTGGCACAGGGGTGTCATTGTAGCTTCAGCTCCACACTGAAAAGTCAGCCCCAAGAGCCTGCTGAGCCTGGTCAAGTTCTGACCTAACTCTCTTTTTGCTGCCCAGGACTTTTTCCACTACAATGACCAGAATAGACTATCTGGAGAACTAGTTTCTGGGAGACTTGAGGCCTGCCTCATTAGGCTGAGAGTTATGGGAGAGTTCCTTTCCCAATCATAGTGGAAAACTTTGATATTAACTTGAATCTGAGATCAGAATGGCCTAGAGCCATGGTCAGCAAACTGAGACTTGCAAGCCACATGAGGCTCTTTGGCCCCTTGAGTGTGGCTCTTCCTAAGCCATAGGAGCACCCTAATTAAGTTAATAACAATGTACCTACCTATATAGTTTAAGTTTAAAAAATTTGGCTCTCCAAATAAATTTCAATCATTGTACTGTTGATATTTGGCTCTGTTGACTAATGAGTTTGCCGACCACTGGTAGAGTATAAAAGAAGCTGGACCACCTGGCCACCTGGAGGGTTTCATGTTCCTTCTGGGAAGGACCACTGGAGCTAGTCTCTCCTACTAGTAGCTCTGTCTTCTGAGGGTCCTCAGAACTGCACTAAGGTCTAACCTTTATGTATTCTTTCCCCCACCTCCCTTTCTCCCCTTTTCCCACTCTCCCTCCTTTCCTTCATTCTTCCTTTCACCAATATGTACGGAGTGCTTTCCAGGAGCCAGCCCCAGTGTTATGTGAGGATTCAGTATATGTCAATGCAGACACTCATGCTTGCCCTCAGGCGATGTACAGTCTAGTACAGGAGGGTACTGGGAAGAAGGGTGGCATAGTCTGGACTGAGGTTTTGCCCCAGGACCTTGAGAAATTTTGGAGGGAACTGTGCTCAGGCAGAATGAATGTGGACATGCTCTTTAGGGAGAAGTGTGAGTAAGAAGCTACCCTGAAGGCCAGAAGTCAAAGGCTTGAAGCCTCAGCCTCCCACAAATGTCTATTTAAGGGTCAATGGTGATTAATTCAGTGTAACTGGGTGAAGGTGAGTTGTTCCTGTCCAAGGGTAGCTGAAAGTATAATGTCCACTTGGAAGTTGTAAGGAAAGCCTGAAGCTCAGAAGACAGGCGCTGCTGTAATCCTCATCTTTGTTACTGGACATTGGATGCCATCCTTACTTTTATGACTGTACATAATGTGTTTTATTTCTCTGGCTACTTTCAAGATTTTCCTGTTATCAATGAATTTGTGCAATTTGATTATAATATACCTTGGTATAGTTTTCTTCATGTTTGTTGTGCTTGGGTATCATTAACGTTCTTATACCTGTGGGTTTATCCTATATAATAAAAGTCTAATATGCTAAGCGTCTGGTCGTTCAGTCGACTGTCAACCAATCAAAGCATAATATGCTAATGATATGCTAAGGCCGCTCAGCTGCTCTCTGTAATGTGCACTGACCACCACGGGGCAGACAGTCAACCAACCGACCAGTCGCTATAATATGCACTGACCACCAGGGGGCAGATGCTCAGTGCAGAAGCTGCCCTTGCTGGTCAGTGCTCTTCCACAGGGGGAGCGCCACTCAGCCAGAAGCTGGGCTCACAGCTGGTGGGCATAGTGGCAGTGGCAGGAGCCTCTCCCGCCTCTGTGGCAGCATTAAGGATGTCTGACTGCCAGACTGCGAGGGGACACAGGCCAGACTGAGGGACACCCCTCCCCAAGTGCATGAATTCCGTGTACTGGGCCTCTAGTAGTTTTATAAAACTTGGAAAATTTTAGTCATTATTTCTTTTATTCTTTTTTTTTAATCCTCACCCAAGGATATGTTTATTGATTTTAGAGAGAGAAGGGATAGAGAAACATCCATCAGTTTCTCCTGTATGTACCCAGATCAATCTGGGATCAAACCTGCAACCTTGGTATATGCCATGACTGGGAATTAAAACCCACAAACTTTTTGGTGTATGAGACACTGGGCCAGGGCATTGGATACTATTTCTTCAAATATATTTTTTCTGCCCCTCCCTCCTTTGGAATTTCAACTACACTTATATTAAACCACTTGAAGTTGTGCCACAATTTGCTGATGTTTGCTCTTTCTTTTTCTGATTTGATTTTCTCTCTGTGCTTCATTTTGGGTAGTTTTATTGTGTTGTTTTATTTGTTTTAATATATATTATTTATTGATTTCATAGAGGAAGGGAGAGAGAGAGAAATAGAAACATCAATGAGAGAATATCATTGATCAACTGCCTCCTACATGCCCCCTGGGGATCGAGATTGCAACCTGAGCATGTGCCCTTGACAGGAATTGAACCCGGACCTTCCAGTCTTCAGTCCAATGCTCTATTCACTGAGCCAAACCAGGTAGGACTTATTGTATTGTTTTAAAGTTCATTAATCTCCTCTTCTACAATATCCAATTTGTAATGAATCCCATCTAATGTATTTTTCATCTTAAAATATGTAGTTTTCACCTTTAGAAAATTGATTTGGGTCTTTTTATATATCCTATAATCCTTTTTAATATTCTATAATTTTGCTTAACTTTTTGAGTATATAGAATGCAGTTATATTAAGTGTTTTAATACCCTTGTCTGGCAATTTTATATTTGTCTCAGTTCTGGGTTTATTTTGATTGATAGATTGTTTCCTCTTTATTATGACAAACTATGTATATACCTGCAATTTCTAGATCAAATAATAGGAATGTAAGTTTTTGAGTGGATGCCACACACTGAGTTTTCCCTTGTTGGATTCTGGATATTTTTTTTATTTCTAAAATCATTTAAAAAAATACAAATAAATAATGATTTTTTAAAAAGCCAAATATAAACACAGCCCTGGCTGGTGTGGCTCAGCTTATTGGAGTGTCGTCCTGTACACCAAAAGGTGGAAGATTTGATTCACTGTAAAGGCACATACCCAGGTTTTGGGTTCGATCCAGGTCAGGGTGCATACAGGAGGCAACCAGTCAATCTTTTCAATCTCAAGATATGTCTGGATTCACTCCCTAATACCCTGTGAATCATTAGGTTTTCCAGTCCAGTTGGTAGCATCAGAGGCTATTTCAAGCATTGGATTAGGGATAGGGACAATACGCTCTAGTTTGGGGGTGTGTGTGGTTCTTTCCTCAGGCATGGCTAGCTTCCTCATAGAGTGTGTTGAATACTTGAGAGGATTCTCTGCAGGTCTCCAGAATTCTCTCTCTCTGCAGCTCTCTATTCCAGTACTCTGTTTTGCAAACTCTAGCTGCCTTGGTGTCCTTGGGTTCTCTTCTCTGTCTTCTCAACCTATGGAATCTGTCAGGCTCCACCTGAGTTTCCTCTCTCTGTGCCATGCCCTGGAAACTCTCATCCTATATAATAAAAGCCTAATATGCAAATTGACTAAATGATGGAACAACTGGTGGAATGACCAGTGCTATGATGCACCCTGACCACCAGGGAGTAGATGCTCAATGCAGGAGCTACCCCCAGCCCACAGGCCCCTGGCCAGCAAAGGCAGATGCCAGCAGGGGCCCACTGATTGCCTCACCTGTCAACCTGCCGGTCACCCACAGATTGGCCCTGATCACCGGCCAGGCCTAAGAACCCTACCCATGCACAAATTTTGTGCACGGGGCCTCTAGTGAGAGAATAATCTAGAACAATTGTAGGGTTCACCTCATTTGCTTCTTGTTTCATAAGGATCACTGCTCATTGTTGCCTACTGCCTAATGTCTTGAAAATGTCATATATTTTGTCTAAGTTTGGCTATTTTATTCTGGAGAGCATAACTGGTTCCTGTTATTCTGTCTTGTCCAAATGCAGAAGTGTTGTATATTCCTTTAAAATCAGCTAATTGATGTCGTAGAGGCCTAAGCTGAGTAATAGACTATATGTAAAACTTATTTATTGAGCATATACCATGTGCCAGGCAATGAGAAAAGGTGGTGTTTTGAACTAAGGTATTAATGGTAGAGATAGTGAAAAGTGATTGGATACAGTGATTGAAGGTGAAGTTCACATAATTTGCATAGGTAGAGAGTGAGGATATGAAAGAAAGAGGAGTCAAGGATGGCTTTGAGGTTTTTGACTCAAATAAATGGGAGAATGACATTGCCTTTGTTAAGATGCAGGTGAATATGGGAGGATAAGGTTTGGAGGGGAAGATTAAGAGCCCAATTTTAGACATATTCAACCTGAGGTACCTATTCAGCAACCTAGTGGTAATGTCAGGAAGGCAAATTGGAGTTCAGGGAAGAGACTGAGCTAGTGTTATAAATTTGCAAGTCATCAGCATACAAGACTGGATGAGGAAATGAAGACATAAAAGATAAGGATTCCATCCAAAGACTGAGTTTAAGACACTCCAAACTTTACAGTTTGGAAAGAGCAGGGGGCTTCTTCAGAGGACACTATGGAGAAGTGGCCAATGAGACAGGAGGAAAACCAGGAGAGGGAACCCATTATTTCAAGAAGGAGAAAGTGGGTAAACTGTCAAATGCTACTGAAAAAACAAGTGACAAACAAGTGACTCTGAGGATGAAATGTGTTTCTGGCTGTTTTCTCTTTTATTCTGGGAGCAACACTGGGGTCAGAGACTGCCAGATTCATCTCCCTAACCTTAGCACTTAGTACTGACTTGGTGCACAACAGATGCCTTGGGAATATGTATGGACTGCTTGAGTGAAAAGAAGAGCATTGGGCAACAGTGAACTTTCAATAGAGTTGCAAACTGGAAGTTAGTAGCTCTTCTATACTTGGGTATATGACTAACTTATCCCTTTTGTTCCTGGCCTTACCATCTATGAAGGAATTGTCCTAGAATGCTCTCAACCAAGGTCCAAGACACTTCTTGGATTAGGCTGGATTGTCTATAAAAGTCTTGGACTAGATGTTTAATTTGTGGATGAGGATTAAAGATGCCCAGAAGTATACCATGATTGATGATGGGCTATTTACAGAAGAACTCTGCCTTACTGTTGGTTTAAAAGTCTCCCTTCTTGCCAAAACCGGTTTGGCTCAGTGGATAGAGCGTCGGCCTGCGGACTGAAAGATCCCAGGTTCGATTCCAGTCAAGGGCATGTACCTGGGTTGCGGGCACATCCTCAGTGGGAGATGTGCAGGAGGCAGCTGATCAATGTTTCTCTCTCATCGATGTTTCTAACTCTCTATCTCTCTCCCTTCCTTTCTGTGAAAAATCAATAAAATATATTTAAAAAAATAAAAAAATAAAAGTCTCCCTTCTTGAGGATTCCATTTTCCATCTAGAACCTCTGCCCACCTCTCTTCTCCCTGTGAACTACATGGTCTGATGTCTTCCTCACCCATTCCAGTCCTATCCTCACACTTGTTTGGTTTCCCCTATATAAACCTTCTGGCTTCCTCCAAAGTCTGCATCTATTGCTGCCTGATGCCTCTCCCATTTAACTGAGAATGTTAAGGTTTTATATGACTGAGCCTCTTCAACTGTCTCTCACTGACTCCACCCCTATCTAAAATCTTCTATCACTTTCCCCCCTCTTAGCCTGTTCTTTAGTGGTCCTTTCCCCTGTGTGCTTGATAAGTCTCCTCTCCCCAACTCTCATATACAAACCCACCCATTATATCCATCTTTCATGAGCTCCAGTCTTAACTGGAATTGGTCAAAAGCACAAATATGTTCATTTTCTATTGAATCCCTCCTCAAAACCTTTACACTTGCATTGTTATCTTGTTTCCATAAAAAGGATAAAAACAATAGAAACACAGAGAACTTTTTGCAACCTCATGTGCTCCAGGTCCCACCTTATCTTTGCCTTTTCTCACTCATTCAGCATTCTGGAAAGAGTCAGATACATTCTCTATCTCTTCTTCCTCACCTCCTACTAGTTATTCTGAAACCCTGAAAAATATGTTTTCTTTCCCCACCACTCCTAAGGCTGATCTGGATAAGGGCACCAGTGAGGCCTCTGTTGGTGGATGTAGGACCCCTCCCCCCCAGGTCTCATCTCTATAGGCAGCCTTGCTCTTCCTGACATGGGGGTGGGGTGCTGGCCCTGTAGATTTCTCTTTCTGAGACTCTCTCTTCCCTGAGCCCTGTCCTCCTCAGTCTCCTTCACTTGTTCAGTTCTTCAAGCCATCTGTCATCTTTGCAGCTCCTCAGAACTCTCCCCTCAACCTCCTTCTCTGCTCTTATGCTATGGGGGGTGGTGTCTCATCTCCCTCTGAGAGCTTTAACTCCCAGAAAACCCTAATTGTGTCCATGTCTCCCCTCTAGTGCAGACCCCAGTGAATGCTAGGTCAGTCAGAGTTGGCTGCAGCAGACATGGAGTGACAGTGAATGCTCGAAACCAGAACAGGGCCTTGTGTACAGAAGACAGTAGTTGGACAGATGTTTGACACTTTGGGGGACAATCGACTGAGAACAGAGGCTACTTGGATGTGATGATTGAGGAAAACAAGAAGTATGGTTGACATCCAGTTTTTTGGCTTGGGGGATTGGGCAGAGGGCAGGCCCTTCTAAGAGTTGGGTAAATTGGAAGAGAAGCCAATTTGTAGTGAAGGGTGTCAAGTTCAGTTTTAGCTATGTTGGGTTTGAGGTGCCAAAAAAGAGCATCAGCTGTAGATATGGGTGGGCAGCTTGGGAGAGATCCCTCATTTGGAATATGATTGTAACTGAAGACTTGGGACTACATTTGGTTTCTTGGAGAGAGTATGAGAACTGCTGGCCTGTTTCCTGGCAAGTGATCTGAGGGAGCAGTTCTGATGCAGGAGAGTGTGTGTGGCAAAGTAGCTGCCTCTGGCAGTCAGACTCAGGGAAGGGCTTGTTCCTGGCAGAGAAGGATCCGGGATCATGGGAGAGGAATCTCTCTTGGTGCCAGAACCTTAGAGAAGGCATAAATGGAGTCATGCCACCTTAGCTACCCTCTTGTGGGCTCAGAGTCACTGCTATTGCGGGTTATCAGTAGGGAGGGGAGGAAGCCAAATGCTGGCAGGCAGGGCCTGCACTGTCCTATCAGCGAGAGGCTGTCCCACATTTTCTGCCTGGTGTTTTCAGCCTCCCTGGGCTGTCCTTTGTCTCCTTTGCCTTATTCTTGCAAGCACAGTTCACACTCCAGCCCAGATCCAGCCTCCCTACATTAGTGTCCCCTCCATCCCTTCAATGGACTTGCCTTTCACTGATATTCCTCTACCACTGCCCTTCATTCACTGTGATATAACCCCTCTTAACCTTCAAGTTTCCAGAGGCCAGCTCTGAAAACCTGATCAATATAAGTGGCCCCAGTTTTGTTTGTGTTGCTTGGAAGTTTCTGTCTCCATGGTCTGCTGCCTCTAGGGTCCAAACAGGTTCCTCTGCCTCAGGTGCCCTTATTAGCATCCCAGTGCTATAGTCCCACAGAGAGCGCCAGAGCATCTCTGAAGTTGTTTGTTATTACCACTCACCACAGAGGCTGACATGCTTGCTATCACCATGGTGACAGCTCCAGAAGTTGGAACAAGTGGTGGGAGGGAGGACAGGGGCGGGGTTGCTTCAGCATAGGGGCCACAGGCAATTTGGCAGGTGTGCTGGC
The DNA here is from genome assembly GCF_000327345.1 of Myotis davidii. Taxonomy (NCBI): domain Eukaryota; kingdom Metazoa; phylum Chordata; class Mammalia; order Chiroptera; family Vespertilionidae; genus Myotis; species Myotis davidii. The sequence continues at coordinate 310,119 of NW_006296063.1, forward strand.
CAAATCTGGTGGGGCATACCAATCAGCCTCAGCAGAGAAGAGTTGCTAGGAGTCTATTTTGCCCCAGCTTCCCTGACTCCATGGCAGACACTGTGGAACACAATCTCCTGTCTCTCTTCTAGATTTTCTCCTCTTGAGTTGCTCCTTCTTAGTCTAATTTGTGGACATCTCCTACTTTTCTCAACTCTTAAATATTGGTGGTGTCTAGGGCTCTGTCCTGGACCTTCACTCTAATATTCTCTTCCTGCATGACCCCATCCACTTGCTCTCCCTTGTTTCACACACCCAATCCTTTTCTGAGTCCTGTTCTTTTTCCTTCCTAAATATTTCTCCACTCTGCCCTGTCTCAGACTTCAGTGGTACCATCTTCTCTAGACTTTTACCTACCACCTCGTTTCTGCTCTTGTTCCCCCTATAATCCAGTTTCCATCTAGCAGCCACAAGGATCTTACTAGAATATAATGCTATCCTTGTCATGTTCCTGATTAGTCCTTCCGAGACTTCCCATAGCCCTAAAGAGAGAGTCCTGACTTGAACCACTGCCTGTAGAGCCTATTGGAGCACTCCCTTTTCTCCTCCTCACTCCGTTCCCCACCCATGGGGCTCCTCTCTGTTCCTCAGCTTGAGCGACATTATTTGAAGGTGCTGGAGCAAATGTGATTTGAATCGAAAAAAAGGAACTCTGGTTGAAAATGTCAATGAGAGATGAGACTCCTACCTGAAGACCATGAATTCTGGGATGATCTTGGGATAGGAGAACCAGAAAGTTTGAGGTTGGATGGCAGCTTCTGTGGGCCAAGGAGATACATCTCCTCTCACAGGACAGGAGTTTTGGGGCAGAGATGCTTTGGAGATGCTCAGTAGCCTAAACATGTGCCACACATCTGCAAATCAAGGCACCAGAAGATGGCTTACACAGTTTTTTGCTTGTTTGTTCTGTATTATATCTGATAGTTCACAGTCACAGGCTTCACTGGAGTAAAAGAAAAAGAAACACATTTTTCAATTTAACACCCATTGCCTTTTTAATGACCTATCAGAATAGAGAGAGCAGTATTATCTTCTTGGTGCTTAGAGACTGGCACTTAGGCAATGCTGGGTCCCCATGCCCTGCACTGAAAATCAGTACCCAGATGTGGTGGTGTTTGCCAAGTGGGCCCTGGCTCTCTTCTCATTTCTCCCCTTCAGCTCTCCTGACTTATATGGGTGCCAGGGTCCTCTGTGACCTTACTCTTTGCCCTCTCCTTGGCAGGTGAGGGTCCCAGTTGTACATGCAGGATGACAGAAAAATCTAATGGTATAAAGAGCTCCCCAGCCAATAACCACAACCATCATGCACCTACTGCCATCAAGGCCAATGGCAAAGATGACCACAGGAAGAGTAGCAGGTGAGTATGCATCATTTCAGAGATGGCCTGGAGGCTGCTACGTCCTTAAGTTCTGCCTCATTGTTGCAGAGCAATCTTTGACTCAAGAACATCCTCTTAAGGAACCATGGGATGTCTAAGCAAGTCATAAAAGAAGACAGTGCTGATAGGAGACAAGGTATGCTTAGAAAACCTTTGGTCAACTGTTTCTTCCTCTGCAGGCCAGAGTCTGCGGCTGAAGATGACACCTCCTCAGAACTACAGAGGCTGGCAGAGATGGATGCCCCCCAGCGAGGGAGGGGTGGTTTTCGCAGGTGAGTTCCACCATGGCCCTGCTGCTATCCCCTCCTGCCCACAGGCACTGTCAAAGTGGATACCATGGCTTTCCTCCTTTCAGTTCCACTGGGCCTTCCCACAGAGACATTTGGGAAACACTGTCAGTGCTATTCTAGCTCAACTCTTTCTTCCTGAGGATGCTCCTTTGAACAACCTTGGAGTGGCCAGAGGAGGCTTCTCTTTAGATTTGCCTGTCTCAGTGTCAGGAGGGAGAGATCCTTCCCACAGAGGGGCCTACATAGAGGGCCCTGAGATCTGAAACCCGGAGCTGTAGGTTTCATAGGGAAATCAGAAAGCTTGGGATAACCATCTTTCTGGCATGTCCTCTCTTAGCACAACCTCCATCTTGTCTTGGAGACCTCTTATTTGTTCTTCACAATTAACTGAGATGGAACCTCCTACAGGAAGTCTTCCCTTTCCCCTAAGGCTGCATTTCAAGTCATGCCTGAGTCCCAGCTCCCTGGCCTCAGCACTGGCCTTGATCCCAGTTCTTGGCAAATAATGACCTGGGAAATAATGACCTGGCCCATTTCCCATCTCCTTCATCAGACAGTGAGCTCCTGGGTACAGGTTCTGAACACACAGTTCTCTCTGACTTATGATTCCTCTCTCATCTCTAGGATCGTCCGCCTGGTGGGGGTCATTAGAGAGTGGGCCAACAAGAATTTCCGGGAGGAGGAACCTAGACCTGACTCATTCCTTGAGCGTTTCCGTGGTCCTGAACTCCAGACCGTGACAACACAGCAAGGGGATGGCAAAGGCGAAAAGGACGGCGAGGGCAAGGGCACCAAGTATACCTGTCCAACCTGTGGGACTGGAAGGGCTCCCAAACATGCAATTGGAGGGCTCCGTGGGGTTTCTTATGTCACCATGAGCAGACTGGGTTCTACACTAAGCCCTGCCATAGCAGGGAATGGGGTAGGCAGAGGAGACCTGTTACAGTTTTAACTATAGAATATTTCCATTGTCCCAGCTAATAGCTTTTACAACAGTCAGTGACCCACTTGCTATAGGAGCCTGTAGTGGCTTTTTCACCTAAGCTGCCCTTTGCCAGATGTCCTCTCTTTGCTCGTGAAGCAAGTATCAAGGACATCTGAATGTGAGCAGAGAGAGGGCTCAATTGCAGCCTCTATTCCAGCAGCAAGTAAACATAGAGTAGGGCGCAGTTACAGAGTGCTGTTGAGAGTTTGCCCATACCAGTGCCAATGTGAGAGCAGAGGTGGGCCTTTGAAGAGGCCATGCTGGAGGCTCACTGGCAGGGAAGGCCTAGGAACAATTGAGCAAGAGGGGGTGGGGAGAATAGAGAAGGCATAGCTGGAGGGTATGTTCTTGGAGGAATGAGTAGGCGACTGCAGATGTCTGGCCAAGCCGACATTCCCCACCTCTGGCCAGTGTAGGATAAGAGTTCTTGCCAAGGCAAGATGCAGCATCTGGGAAAGTGATTTGGGGGCTGGAGGCCAGGCAGTAAAGAGAGAGGGTGGGGTGGGCAAAAAGCATTTGGCACTCACTTGCTTGGAGTTCCTCTCTCTTCCCGGGAGGGTTATATGAGCAGGTCCTGAGCCCTCATTACAATCCTGTGGAAGTCCCTCCCCAGGCTTTGAGGCCCACCCCAATAAAAGCATTGCCCCTTGTCATTCCCTCCAGACAAGGGGACTCCAGAGGGCATGGGAGCCAATGGGGGATTAAAATAGGAAAATGAATGTTTTTTGCCCATCTGACCTCTGTTCAGATGTCTAGTACCAGGCTGTGGCTCTCTGAAAAACAGTGCTCTAAGTCAACCTACTCTTTACCCTGCACATCCCCTTAGGCATTGCTTTTTAGGAACCCCTGGCCTCTGGGAGTGGGGGTGTTGCCACACTGAGCGCCTGATTCCCAAGCTGGCCTCTTTTTGTCTCCTTAGGAAGAAATGTGAACTATTTGTTTTAGACCCAGCTGGGGACTGGTACTACCGCTGGCTGTTTGTCGTTGCCATGCCTGTTCTCTACAACTGGTGCCTGCTTGTGGCCAGGTAAATAGGGAGGGTCTGGGAAGTGGTGGCCAAAGCAGCCCAGTCCTCAGGTCCAGGAGTTGAGAGCGTACTGTGGACAGAGCTTACCCTAGGCTTCCTACTGCCCTATTAAAGCCCACCTCTCTCAATTAATATGCTACGAAAGTTTTATGTTTATCCTTTTATACCTTTTCCTGGTGTTTGTAATCTGTTTCTACTTCTCCATCCCCACCAATACTGTCCTAGGTGAGGCTACTCTCCTCTCTCCCTGGCACAACTACAACAGCCTTACACCCATTCTTTGCGGGCACTCTTGACCCCTTCAACTCATTCTCCACACTTGCAACTAGTGTGGTTGGTAGAAACTGGGATTTGATTATGTCACTCCCTCCTCACAAACCTTCATGGCCCCCTATTGCCCACAGGTTGAAGTTTAAGCCTTCAGTATGGCCTTCAAGGACCTCTGGACCTGGCTTTCTCTCTAGCTCCACCTTCTGGAATACCCACCCCAAGCAGTCATTATTTTAGGATCACAACATGCTATTTCCTCAAGAGAAAATTTCCTCTCTCCATTTTCAACCTATGGAGATTCTTCTGACAGTCTTGGTTACAAAGCCAATCTGTAATTAGCATTCCCTGATAACATTTTCCATTCCCCATCCCCCACCCCAGTCATTCATTCAGCAAGGATTTGGCTAAGCAACAGGCTGACTGTGACTCATTAGCTCCCCTGGTAGCCATCCCACGCCTTGCACACAATGGGCACTCAGTTTGGGGCCTCTAGGGGAGCTCGGCTTGGAATTGAGGGGAAAATCCCAGCCCTGTTTTCCTATAGAGCCTGCTTCAGTGACCTACAGAAAGACTACTATCTAGTGTGGCTGGTGCTGGACTACTACTCAGATGTGGTCTATATTGCAGACCTCTTCATCCGGTTGCGCACAGGTAAGTGAGCAACTGAAATGCACAAGCAGGAGCATGACCCATATGTCCAAAGGCCTGAGTCCAAAATTTCAAGAAGCCCTCTCAACACAAGTTTAGACTCAACTGCTTGGCTGGGACTTGGGTTGGTGCCTGCCCCTTTTTGAATCTCATGGTCCTCACATGCCTAGTGAGCTAGGGGATGCTCTCTTGGGATCTTTCTGGCTATCCCTGCTACATGAGTTTCCTATACCCCTCTTTGGGAAGGAGAGTTGAGTGAATAGTTTGTCCCTTGCAGTGTGTTAACCTATCAGGATGGAGAGGGCTGAAAGCAGAGGTGATATGTTGGTTTGCATCTCTACTAGGTTTCCTAGAGCAGGGGCTGCTCGTCAAAGATACCAAGAAGTTGCGGGACAACTATATCCACACTCTACAGTTCAAGCTAGATATGGCTTCTATCATTCCCACGGACCTGGTCTATTTTGCTGTGGGCATCCACAACCCTGCACTGCGCTTTAACCGCCTGCTACACTTTGCCCGCATGTTTGAATTCTTTGACCGCACTGAGACACGCACCAGTTACCCCAACATCTTCCGCATCAGCAACCTGGTTCTCTACATCTTGGTTATCATTCACTGGAATGCCTGCATCTACTATGCCATCTCCAAGTCCATTGGCTTTGGGGTTGATACCTGGGTTTATCCCAACATCACTGACCCTGAGTATGGCTACCTGGCTAGGGAATACATCTACTGCCTTTACTGGTCTACGCTGACCCTCACCACCATTGGGGAAACACCACCCCCAGTAAAGGATGAGGAGTACCTATTTGTCATATTTGACTTCCTGATTGGCGTCCTCATCTTTGCCACAATCGTTGGAAATGTGGGCTCCATGATCTCCAACATGAATGCCACCCGGGCCGAGTTCCAGGCCAAGATTGATGCAGTCAAACATTACATGCAGTTTCGCAAAGTCAGCAAGGAGATGGAAGCCAAGGTCATTAAGTGGTTTGACTACCTGTGGACCAATAAGAAGACTGTGGATGAGCGGGAAGTTCTCAAAAACCTGCCAGCCAAGCTGAGGGCTGAGATAGCCATCAATGTCCACCTGTCCACACTCAAGAAAGTACGCATCTTCCAGGATTGTGAGGCTGGCCTGCTGGTGGAGCTGGTATTGAAGCTTCGTCCTCAGGTCTTCAGCCCTGGGGATTACATTTGCCGCAAGGGGGATATTGGCAAAGAGATGTACATAATCAAGGAGGGCAAGTTGGCAGTGGTGGCTGATGATGGTGTCACTCAGTATGCCCTGCTTTCTGCTGGGAGTTGCTTTGGGGAGATCAGTATCCTTAACATTAAGGGTAGCAAAATGGGCAATCGACGCACAGCCAATATCCGCAGTCTGGGCTACTCAGATCTCTTCTGCTTGTCCAAAGACGATCTTATGGAAGCAGTGACTGAGTACCCTGATGCCAAGAAGGTCTTGGAGGAGAGGGGCCGAGAGATCTTAATGAAGGAGGGGCTGCTGGATGAGAATGAGGTGGCAGCCAACATGGAGGTGAATGTACAGGAGAAACTAGAACAGCTGGAGACCAACATGGAGACCTTATACACTCGCTTTAGCCGCCTGCTGGCTGAGTACACGGGGGCCCAGCAAAAGCTTAAGCAGCGCATCACGGTTCTGGAAACCAAGATGAAGCAGAACAATGAGGATGATTACCTTTCTGATGGGGCAAACAGCCCTGAGCCAGCTGTTGCTGAAAAACCATAAGGGCTAGGGCCTAACTGCCTCTCCAACCTTGGCTTTGACCCCAGGAGCTAGAAGAGCCATGTAGGTCTTTACATTTGAATACATTACCCCCAGGTTGCCTTGAATTTTCTCCAAAGCCTATCTGTTACCAGGTTTCAGGCTCAATAACCCAGGAGCCCTCCTCTAAGTCCAGCTATCAGCTAAGCTTTTGCAAAGTGCAGACCTTGTTGGCTTGCCTTCCAGGAGCTTCAGCTTGCTCCATTATGAGGAAGAAAGAGGAGAGCAACTGAACTGTCTTCAAGGGGTCTCTCCTGGGACGGGGAGTCTAGGCAATAATCTATGAAGGAACCCACCTGCAGACAGAATGGTGTGCACTCTGCTGCAGTACTCCCCTATCTTCGGGTACCTTTGTACTCAGGCACTTCCCACTTGATTCTGGTCCTTGCTTTTTCTAATATATGTTCTGAATATCCTCATTTCCATGCACATGTATATAACTCAAATACTGGTTGCAGACATTTACCACAGGCACCCATTGTCTGTCTCTCAGGCAAAGTGTGTGGAGGTAGGTGGATAGGGAGAAGGGTTCTCAGACAGGAATACCTCTCCCTGCCAGGTACTCCAACTTCTGCTTGGTTGATCTGTCTGTCTGCCACCAGGAGTAGGATCTCTGCAGTCTTCTCTGGACCAAAGAGGTAATGATGCTTCTAACTTCTGGTCCATTCCAAGGAAGAAAGTGAGGAGCAATGTAACTGGCAGTCAGACAGTGGGCAATGCCACCAGGAGAAGAAGGTGGCCAGGATCTCTGATCATCATCCCTCTATGCAGAACATTTCCAAAAAGGCCCTGAAAGCTGGCGGTGGGTGGGAGACTCTTCAAGTAAATATCTGCAGTAGAGGCACTTTCAAGTTAATAAATTCCTTTGAATCATTTGTGGTTATTTCTCAACTTTGTTACTCACATTCTTTCCTTTCCTCTCTCAACCCCTTTCTTTTCCCCATATTTCTCTTTCCTCCGATCCAGGGCTCACTCACCTGGAATACCCTCTGCTGCCTTCCTCTGCCTGCCTAAGTTTACCTCCTGGTCCTTCAGGACTCAGTTCAGGTACTGTCTTCTTGGAGAAGGCCTCCTTGATTGGCCTTGATTCCAGGCTATGCAGTCAATAACTGCCCTTTCTAGGCATTCACAGTGCTCACTGGCTCATATCACACTATGTGGTTGGTTTTGAAGGATCTAATTTCCCCTGCAGACTGTGGGCTCTGAGGGCAGGGCCAAGACAGTCTCCCTCACTGCTCTGTCTGCAGTTTTGTCATTGAGGAGAATGTTTATTCACTGTGGCAGTAATCAGATACACCAAAGCTCTATGGTTCTATTTGCCAGCAGCCACATATTAACAGAAACACTAGCTATGTCTGGGAAGCTGGGGAGGATCTTCTAAAGAAGCAGATATTTGAGTGAGTACCACTGGATTATCAGGAACCTAAAGGACAAGTGTTAATTGGTGGGAAAGAAAATCTAGGTACAGATTCAGATGCCTTTGTGCATACCAGTTCTCCCCCCTCCTTTAATTGTGGTAAAATACACATAAAATTTACCATATTGAGTATTTTTAAGTGTGCAGTTTGGTAGTGTAAAGTACATTCACATTTTTGTAAAACAAATTTTCAGAACTTTTTCTTTCTTCCCAATCTAAAACTGTGTCCCCATTATCTTCCCAATCTAAGACTGTGCCCCCCACTCCCCAGTCCCTGGCACCCAGAATTCTACTTTCTGTCTCTATGAATTTGACTACTTTAGATGCTCATAAAAGTGGTATCATACACTATTTATCCTTTTGTCGCTGGCTCATTTTACTTGGTCTAACATCTTCAAAGTTCATCCATGTTGTAGCACGTGTCAGAATTTCCTTCTTTTTTTAATGTTGAACAACATTCCACTTTATTAACCACATTTTGTTTAGCCATTCATTCATCAATGGACATTTGGATTGTTTCTATCTTTTAGCTACCGTGAATAATACTGCAGTACACATGAGTATACACATATCTGTTTATGTTTATGCTTTTACTTCTTTTGAGAATATACCCAGAAGTGGAATTGCTACATCATATAGTAATGTTATTTTTTTATTTTTTGAGGAAAGACCATACTGCTTTCTCTAGTAACTGCTCCATTTTACATTCACATCAACAATGGACAGGCTTGCCGAAACCGGTTTGGCTCAGTGGATAGAGCGTCGGCCTGCGGACTGAGGGGTCCTGGGTTCGATTCGGTCAAGGGCATGTACCTTGGTTGCGGCCACATCCCCAGTGGGGAGTGTGCAGGAGGCAGCTGACCGATGTTTCTCTCTCATCGATGTTTCTAACTCTCTATCTCTCTCCCTTCCTCTCTGTAAAAAATCAATAAAATATATTTAAAAAAAAACAAAAACAAAAACAAAAATGGACAGGCTTACAGTTTCTTTACATTCTCACCAACACTTGTTTTCTGTGTTTTATGGATATAAGGTGATATTTCATTGGTATTCATTTGATATTCATTTCCTTTATGATTAGTGATATTAAGCATTTCTTCACATGCTTGTTCAGGTCATTTGTCTTATTTGGAAAGTGTCTATGTAGTCTTTTGCTAACTTTTTAATTGGGTTGCTTGGTGTGTTTTTGTTGTTGTTAAGTTGTAGGAGTTCTTTATATATTCTGGATATTAACCCATATCAGTTATATGATTTGGAAATTTCCCCCATTACATAGGTTGCCTTTTCACTCTGTTGATTGTGTCACTTGAAGCACAGTTTTAAATTTTGATGTAGTTCAATTATCTATTTTTACTTTGTTGCCTGAGTTTTGGTGTCACAATTCATTATTATTAGAATTCATTTCTGTAGCCTTCTTTAATTCTTATTTTTAAAATATACTTTTATTAATTTAAGCGTGGAAGGAAGAAGGAGAGAGAGAGATATAAACATCAATAATAAGAAAGAATCATTGATTGGCTGCCTTCTGGGGATCAAGCCTGCAGCCCGGGCATGTGCCTGACAGGGAATCAAACCATGACCTCCTGGTTCATAGAAAGCAACGCCGTTTGGGCTCTAGCCTTCTTTTAAATTTAATGTAATTTCTTGGTCTCTTCCCTAGCTTACAAGGTAATAAATCTTAACCTAGAGCAGGCTGTATTATGGAAAAACTCTGATTGACAGAACATGAGTCATATGCCAAACCATAGACCAATTATCTGTAAATATAGGGTATTATAAATTGACTGAACTTTGGTCACATGAACATCTATGTCAGTGATGGCTAACCTTTTGAGCTCGGCATGTCAGCATTTTGAAAAACCCTAACTTAACTCTGGTGCCGTGTCACATATAGAAATTTTCTGATATTTGAAACCATAGTAAAACAAAGACATATTTTTGATATTTATTTTATATATTTAAATGCCATTTAACAAAGAAAAATCAACCAAAAAATGAGTTCCCGTGTCACCTCTGACACGCGTGTCATAGGTTCGCCATCACTGATCTATGTGGTCATGGATGCAGGTCACTCTGATTAATAGGCCCAGCATGATTACATAGGGTAAAGATGCTGCTTTGTATACTTTTATCCTCTAAAGTTGTCTGGAGAATGCTTCTTAAAAATTCTGGAACTATCTATGGGTCAAATGTCATAAAAAGTCTGGAAGAGATGTTCAGAATGCTCTATTGCCTTCATTGTCCTGTGCTTACTTACATGGCTACAGTTTGGTGGTTCATAATGTGCTCAAACTTTTGGGTTCAGTTCCTCCCCATTACCTAGCTCTAACATAAAATCTTTTGTCTGAATATATTTTAGAAATAAAACTTACTCAATGAGAGAAATCTCCCTCTCAGCTCATGCAGACACACTTCATATCAAGATGTTCTTTTTGAAATATTTTCCAGTTATCAGCTTTCACTATTCTTTTCTCTTAACATTTCATTCCAACCCTGAGTTACCACTTAACTTTATTTACACTATCCAGAATATTGATGCTTGGGGACTAGCTACTATGCAAATGGATAGTGTATAAAAACTTATTAGTTAGGTTGTTGATGTTTTATTTTTTCTGTGTACTTCCTTCTCCTTAATCAATTAATCAATTACTTTTGACAAAGTTCCTAGTTTCTTATGGTGTTAGAATTATGCATTGTCAACTGTGGGTGGAATGGAGGGGCCAATAGCATTATATTAGTTTTAGCCGTACAATATTGTGATTCAATGTCTGTATACACTACAAAGTGATCACCATCAAAAGTATAATTAGCACTTTTCATCATACAATTGAACCCCTTTACTCATTTTGCTCCCCTAATCCATTTGCTCTCTAGTAATCACAATCTATTTTCTTTTTAAAAAATATATTTTTTATTGATTCACTTTTGGGGAAGGGGCCTGAGGCATAGCTTTTCCCTTACCTGTGCTGGTCACAGTTAACTGCCCCAGCTGAGAAAGACACTTAACACATTTATTGGTAACCACCAATAAATCATTAGAGTTATAATATCATTTT
>NW_006296063.1:321037-334555 GCF_000327345.1 Myotis davidii
CTCTATCTATGAATTTGTTTTGTTTTGCTTGTCTAATTTTGGTCTTAGATTCCACATATGAGTGAAATGATATGGTATTTGTCTTTCTCTCTCTGATATTTTACTTAGTATCATACTCCAGACTCATTGATGTTGCTGCAAATGGCAAGATTTCATTATTTTGATATGGGTGAGAAGTAATATATGTATATGGCCTATATAATAAAGAGGTAATATGCAAATTAACCCTCACACCCTCACAAGATGGCTGCCTATGACCAGACTGGCAAGGGGCGGGGGGGGGGGGGGTTAGTGAGGGATGACCAAATGACTAAACAAGCAGGCTGCATTGGGCCACCAGGCCAGCAGGGAGACCTGTAACATTACCCATGTCTAGGCCTTAGTTCCTGAGAATGGCAGTGGTAAGAAAAGAGCATTCGTGATGGAACAGTGGTATATGCTCTCCCTTAGGGTGTTGGGTTGGAAGAAAAATCTCTAAGCCACTTTATTGCAAGAGAGACTGAGACAAAAGCAGATGGAGTCCTTGTAGACCCAGCCAGCTGCTTGCCCAGATGCTCTTTGCTAATGGTACACTAAGGAACTCAGTTTTCACCATGTGCTGGAACCTGGAGTAGGCATTAGTTTGTGACCCAAGGATGGCAATGTTCCCAGAGGCAGAGGGATAAGTGTATTGAAAAATGTTGCCTTGGTTTCAACAAGAAATCTGAAGCATTTCTCCTCACAACCTGAATTACCCCCAGTCCAGCCCCAAAGGGTGCCTGATTTCCAGCTCACTTTAATTGGGAAGACTTTGTACCTTGAATCCGGTTTTCTCAAGGTCAAAGCAGGTGGCTCATATGGGTAACATGGGGAGCCCAATGGTTTGGAATTCAGACTTCAGTCTCAGCTCTCACCCTCCCCCAACTTCTGTTTCCCCAGACATCCTTGGTCCAATCACCCATGGCTTTTTGCAGTGCCTCGAATGTGTATGTTCTCTTCAGCTTACAGATCTTTTCTCATGCTGTTTGTACTGCCCAGATCACCCTTTTCTGTCTTTTCTTTCTCTGAGACTCAGTTCACAGGCCCTTCCTCTGAGCCCCACCATAGCCTTCTATGTGAGACCCCTTTGCACACTGGACTACAAGTGTCTGTTTAGCAACTGATCTCTTCTCATCTAAACATATTTTGTTCATTGAGAAAAGGAAGAAGTGACAGAAAGACTATCCATTATAGCTTGTAGTGTGTGAGCTTGTGTGTGTGTGTGTGTGTGTGTGTGTGTGTATTTGCACGCCCGTGTGGATGTGGTGTGGATGTCGTGTGAATGCTTGTCTGAGCACCTGGATGTCTGTTTCTGATCGTTGCTGCTCTCTTCCCAGCCCCCTTCCTGCTTGCTCTCTCTGCAAGAGCGTGACTCTCTCCTGTCTGTAGTCAGCTGCCACCCACGCTTCTCTCCCATAACTGACTATAATATAAGAACTGAAGCACATTTTCCATTATGTGTTGTATTTATTCAGCATAGTCTGATGTTCCCTGATCTTAATTTAAAAAATGTATGTATAAATTGGAGTGTTTTTTATTTTCTTTAGAAAGTATCCACCTAAGGTAAATTGCCCTATTTGTATATGGCCATCAATTTCCTTTTTTCTACATTGGTAAGCTTTTATAAAAAACAAAACCCCCTGCTCCCACCCACCATTCTCCCTCCCTTTTGGGTATGACCTTTGGTGGTCCATGCCTGTTTTGCAGATTGCTGCCTCTACCTCAGTCCAGCCTGAGTCCCAGCTTCAGCAGCATCTATCTGTCCCCAAGTCTGGATCTTAAAGCTAGTCTGACTTCTTGCCCCTCCCTTCAGGAGAGGCCAAGGCAGAGGGTCCTCCGCTTCTGTGTAACCTGAAAAGAAGCTCAGAAGCCCCCAGTCCATAGAGACAGGGAACCCAGCCACCAGAGGGCGCATGAACCTAAGGAAAGGGTGGTGGCCTTTGCTCTGTGAACCCCCTCTCCCTCCACCATGAAGCAGTGGGCTGACTAGGGCCCACTGAGGCCGTTAGGTGATTGCTCCCAGGGCCTCACTGAGCTGTAGAACCAGCTCTCTCCCTGAATGCCCTTCCACCATCCCTTTGAATACCTTCAGAGATTCTGGGGTGTCAAAACCAATGACTCAGTTGAAATTTGTGTATGCTAGGTGCCCAGACTCTGCTGGAGACTGGGGATGGAGGCAACATCAAGATTGAACTGCAAGAAAACCTAGGAACTATGGTTGTCATTATTCATTTTAATGTGTATTCAGAAAAAATACTAGTAGTCCACAAAACCATTGATGTTAAGGATAATAATGCTTATCATGGAGCTAAAGAAAAAGTGATCTGATTTAACAAAAATAATTATGTAAATAATTATACCAATGGCACATGAAGGTAGTGTACAACTATGGCAAATATCCAAATGCCTACCTGACACCACCATGGTATTTCAAAATTAACACTGTCATAACTCACCTCTTGATTGCTTTTCTCCCAAACCAGCTCCCTCTCATCTTCCCCATGTCAGTAATGGCATGTCAACCTTTCCAGTTACTCAGACCCAAAACTGTGAAGTCATTTGACCCCTCTCTTTCGTTAAACCACCATATCCGACCAGCCAGGAGATGTTCTCTACTTAACTTTCAAAGTAAAATCAGAATCCATGCATCCCTCCCACCTCCATTGACCTTATCCTGGTCCAGGCCATGACCAGCTCTCTTCTGGAAGGCTGTACTCATCTCCAGACTACTGTCCTTGCTTTCACCTTGCCTATCTACAATCTTCTCTGCCCAGCTACTGGGGTTTTTAAAAAATGAGAATCCTGTCACATCACACCCCTGCTTAAAATCTCCCAGTGGTTTTTCATTATTCTTATAATAAAGTCCAAACTCATGACCCTGGTCTTCAGTTTCTGTCTGTTATGGCCCCTGCCTGCATCTCTGACCCTGCCTGCTCTTTCTCTCCTCCTGCTTCTTTCCACCCCAGGTCCTTCAGTCTCCATTTATTTCCTTGTACATGCCTACTAAGCTTCTTCCTGTGTTGGTGGCCTGGCACTTACTGTTCCTCAGTCTTGATCCCTCTTCCTCTGGACCTTGCCATGGCAGGTTCCTTGTCTTCAGGGCTCTGAAGAAGCCCTCACAGAGATCCACATAAAAAAATAGCCCCCTTCTTCTCTGTCACCCTTATCACATCACCCTGTTTGACTATTGTTTTTTTTAATATATTTTTATTGATTTTTTACAGAGAGGAGGGGAGAGGGATCTGGGGATGTGCCCACAACCAAGGTACATGCCCTTGACCGGAATCGAACCTGGGACCCTCAGTCCACAGGCCGATGCTCTATCTACTGAACCAAATGGTTAGGGTTGACTATTGTTTTTAATGTTTTCCTATCTTTTTCCTTTTTTAAATTTATTCATTTATTGCTGACAATATTACAGGTGTCCTCTATTCCCCACCCCTGTATCCCCCTCCACCCTGCTCCCCATCCAACCTTTCATCCCTGGCTTTCACCACACTGTTGTCTATATCCACAAGCTAGCTGTGCATATATGCATACGGTATATGTGCTTTGGTTAATCTCTTGCTGTCCTTCCCAACCCCTCCCGTCTGAGATCTGTCAATTTATTTTGTTCATTAGATTCCACATATAAGTGAGATCATGTGATATTTGTCTTTCTTTATAGTAGTATTACTCCCTGCAATCATCTTGTTTATTTCCCCGTTTATTGTCTATTTTCCCCTTTTGACTATCAACACTCTGAGGCAGATATTACTGCTGGTTCCCTTCTGTATTGCCAGCACGTAGAGCAGCCATTGGCATGTCACAGTGTCCTTTATTTTCTTTAAAAAAATTTTTTTGTTTATTTAAATGCCTAATGCCAGGAACTCCTTGAGTGACTCGCTCCCTCCTTCTCTCTAATGGATTAGATCACATGTTCTCAGTCTCATCTATCTCTGCCCAACCTCATATGCCCTGAGAGTGCTCTGGCCTTACAAGACCTTTTGCATTACATAACCCACCTGGAACTGTCCCACAGGGAACTCAGCTTATACCTACCTTTTCCCTCAAATTTCTGCTTACAGCATCCTTCTCATCTTTCAAAGTCAGCCCTAATGCCACCTCCTCCTGGAAGTTTTCTTTGATTCCTTACAAGCAAGTGTTTTGTTCTTGTCCCCACTGCTCATTTGTATTTGTGTCTTTGTTTCCCTTGCTCCATGTGGGAGTCTGTGTGGGAGTCATACTGTTACTCATAGCCAAGGCTACTTGAGGTTGGGGTTGTGAGCGGGGACTTGGCCCCTAGAGATCCCTGTTGAAGGCCCTAATCTCAACAGGGAGCCGGAATAGGCAGACATGTAGTGTCATCTGGTCCTAGCAGGAGAAATGGCTTGCCTTACTGGTTGTGGGTTCAGTTTCAGGTCACCTTCACCCTGGCATGGACTGAGATGCCACATACTAAGTGATTTTACTTCTCTCCAAGGCATACATTTCCTTGGAAGGATTAGCCAGCCCTGATTTAGGGCCCAATAGCAAGCCAGCTACAGTTAGCCCCAGCCGGGAGGGTGATGAAAATGCATTTCTAGCTAAAATGGTTTGCTAAGTACAGGTCCAAAGGATCTCAGTGCTGTGGCTAGGACCAGGGCCATGCTAGTGGAGGTCCTGACAGGGACACTGGCCTGGAAGATCAGTAATGTAAGCTAGGTTTTGTTCTCCCCTGTTTGCTGGGGACTTAGAAATTTCTACCTTGGAAACCTGGGGCATAGCACAGTGAGGGAGTTGGGGAAGAAGACATCTTATTTATTTCCAACTAAACCATCCTTTATTGGCTCCTCCAGGCTGGGTGAGGCCCTGGTATTTTCCAGCACTTTCCACCTAGTTGTACTCACAAGTCTAAAACTAGGTAAGGGGTTTGGAGCAAATTGCTGCTTTGCCCTCCATGGATAGATTTGTCCCTGAGAACCTGATGTTTACTCAGGGTCTCAAAGGGTTCAAAGGAGCTGTCTGGGTAATCTGAGTGGTGTACCAGGTCCAAAGAGCCAATTGAGCAAGGATGCTGAAGAACAAGGCCAAGGGCCTCAGTCTGTGGATGGAATGTAGCGTGAATCAAATGCTCGCGTAGGCTCCACAGACTGGAATTAACTTTGCTTCACTGGCTAAACTTAGACAAGTGTCTTTCCCTTTTAGACTCAATTTTTAACTTATTTTATTTTTTTAATTTTATTTTTTATTACAAAGGGTATTACATATGTGTCCATTTTTCCCCCCGCCCTAGACAGTCCCCTAGCCTCCCCTATTCCCCAGTGTCTTATTTTAACTTATTTTAAATAAAATGTTTCCCAGGGCCCCTTTCAACTCTCCTGGGGCTTGGAAGAGAATGGATTTATCTTATTTCAACTCATACCTTTGTGTCACTCAAGTTTTTCAAGCCACTAACTTCCAGGCAGACTTTCACATTTGCCAGTTTCTATGGATCAATGTATTTAATTAGATGGGTTTTCTTGTTTCTCCTTTATTGAATCAAGTAAGAAAATTAAATTGGGCAATATGTTGTTAGGTCATTTAAATGTTAACTTGATTACATAATCTGGGCTTGTGCCTTATGCAAGTCCTTTCAACTTCTTCCTGGAGTGATAGAATCAGAGGCCAGTTGTAGGAGTAGTTATCCTTGGACCTATAGGTTGATCCTCTGGCTCTTGAGGGTCTGAGTTCTGGGGCATAACTGGACTGTCTTTACAGGTTTAAGAGGGCAAGATAGGTGGTTAGAAGGACTTCAGGACTAGTGTTGGATAGGAACAGTGGTGAGATGATAATAATCAAAAGTTCCCAGAGTTGCCCATGAACAAGGGTCTGCCTTGAATTTTCAGCCTCTATAGGTAAGGTCTCTGGAGGCCCTTCCACTCTGGCTTTTTGGGGCACTCAGGCTTTGGGGAAGTGGGAACTGATGCAAGATGGAGGGGTACGCAGGCTTTGGGACCCATGTCTTGGAGGCCAAGTGAGGTGGGGTAGGTAGGCTACTGGGATGGCAGTGAGCAGCAACCTGGGAGGCCAGGTTGTATCCAGCTCAAGACCTCCCTCCCAGCTGCTGTTCCATTTCTGACCACAGAATAGAATGGGGGCGCTCTCGCGCCATGAGTAGAGCACAGCGCTGTGCTTTCCAAGCCATTGCCCACCCTCCAAGTAGCAGAAGACCTTTAGGGGGATCTGTGCTCCAGGGAGCTGGGCACTCCAAAGCCCTGGGAGAGAAGGGGTTTGAGCAAGGTTAGAAATGCGACCGCAGGTACAGGGCATGGCAGAAGGAAGCTATACGAGCTCCTATACAAGCTCCTGTCTCCGATTTCCCCATCTGGCTCCACAGAGCCAGGAACCTTCCCCTCTCCTCTTATGTCAGGGACATGACCATATCTGCCAGCAGCACAGTATCTCGCTGCAGAATCATTGTTCTCTTTCCTTTTCTTGCGTGAGAGAAGGTGAGAGGGGCATAGCTGTGGAACATATCCCTCTGAAACCTGTTCTAAGAGAAGATGGGGCTGGCTAAGCTACCTTACTGGTTCTTAGAGCGAGCAGGCAAATCTTTAGTCAGGCTACCCAGACCTTTAGAATTCAGGAAGATAGTGACAGGATGTGACAGTAGTGCAGGGACAATGGCCGGAAGGCTCAAGCAGAGGCTAAGAACAGGCACTTGGGAGCATGGGGCTTGTTAAAATAACATTAATAAGGCGACAACCTGAGCTGGCAAATTGGGAATGCAGACAGGGCCCCATGGCTGAGCTGGCTGTCTGCCTGTGAGTCACCTCTGCAGATCGATTTCATTCCTGAGCACTACGACATGTAATGTGTTTAGAAAGAGAGGCTGGTTGTTAAAGCCCTCCCGCAAAACAATGGAACAATTCGGGGTGCCTGATAGTGCCCAGGAGCATTGCCTCCTTATGCCAGCCCCAGAGCCATGGACTCTGTCTTCTCCTCTCCTTGACCCCTCTATTGTAAGGGCTGGCAGAAGTTCCCAAGGTTTCAAGTTGAAATTGACCTTCTCCAAAGACACCCTGATTTGAGGGTCTCCAAAGATCCCCTCAGTCCCATTTGATCAAGCCACCTATGGTGGCTCAGTCTCTTTGTCCCTGTTCACTGCCTGGCCCAGAGTACATGCCAATAAATAGTTGTTGAAAGAATGAGGAAACCAGTGTATTTCTCTAATTTTTAAATGTGCTTGGATTTGTCTGTGAGCTATACCTATGAAATCAAAGTACAGCCCTTTAGGAAACAAGTCTGTGTCCAGTGTGTCCGTAGCACAGCAGGGATTTCAGGAAATAAACCAGTTCTGTTCGGGTACAAGCCAGGAGGTAGGTGGGGAAATCGTCTAGGAAAGAGGAAATCTGCCTGGAAAGAGTCCCAGAAATGCAGCTCATTTTGCAAGCATGGTCTTGCTCTTCCTTTTCTGTTCTGACCATGTGGAACAGAAAGCAGTTTTCCTTGGCTCAAAGACAGGGTAGGAAAGGCGGTAACTGTGCGAATGTGCTGAGAGCTAATTGTGCGTGTTATAGGGCAGCTTTAGACAGTCTCTACAGAAAGATCCATTGAGTAGGCGATTCAAAGCACCCGCTGCCATAGGGATTGCTACCCAGAAGCTGCTTCTGAGGCCAGATGTGAAAACAGCCCCCAGCTGAGCCATCATGGGTCCAAACCCCAGGTGTCTGATGGGTTGTTTACCTAAATGCAGAGATAACATCATAACCAAATGAAGTAAACCCTGATTGGTGACATTTGAGGATTTTGAGTTGGAGCCTGCTGGAACTTGATATTTGTCTATTTTCAAATGTTGCTATGTATTGAATATTTTTTGCAGGTAAAATATTCTCTTTATTGTTTATTTTATTTTTTATTTTTATTAAATTTATTGGAGGGTGACAATGGTTAATAAAATTATTGAATCATTTTTTGAATGGCACAAAAATCTGATTTATATTCCACTATCTGATTTATATTTGCCTGTTATTTTTTAAAATTTATATTTATTGTTTAAATTATTTCAAATGTCCCCCCTTTTCCCCATTTGCCTCTCTTATATTTGTTATTTTAAGAGTGTATTTTTCATAGCCAGTGACCACAACTAAATCTGTCTTATCCCCCTTACTTTTGGGGAGACCTAGTCCTTTGGTCTTAGTGGCCTTGCAAAACCATAAACTTTGAGCTGGAGGCAGTTTGCCCCCTGCTACACAAAGGAGCAGAGTCTGTAGCAAGTGGCCAGCTATGAGTTGCTGCCACACACACACACACACACACACACACACACACACACACACCTGGGTTCTGCCTGGTTTCCATTGTGGGGCTTTACCCTGAACCTGGAACTGGGTCCAGCCGTCCACCTACCTCATTGGGGCATCAAGGGCCTTGCAGGATAAGTGAGGCTGTGGTCAACTCTGAGTGGAGAAATAAAGAAAGAAGGAAGGAGGACAGTGGCAACATTATGTTGGGGACTTGTAGAGTACCCAAGGGAGCCAGGAATGGGGATGGATGCACAGACATGGATTCAAGTTTATTGTACAAGGGGCACTGAGGACCAGTTAAGGCCTTACACTTGGGTAGTCTAAGAACTGACGCCAGAAGCAAATCTATGGTGACACTGGGAAAGCCTGGGCCTCAGGTTCCCCATATTAAACAGAGAACTGGATAAGTTGCCCTT
The DNA here is from genome assembly GCF_000327345.1 of Myotis davidii. Taxonomy (NCBI): domain Eukaryota; kingdom Metazoa; phylum Chordata; class Mammalia; order Chiroptera; family Vespertilionidae; genus Myotis; species Myotis davidii. Next base: position 329,718 of record NW_006296063.1, read on the forward strand.
TCAGCTGTGGTGATATTGGCTTATCAAGGCCCATTTTTCTCCAGGCACTGCTCATATGTGTTTTCATTTAATCCTCTCATTAACTTGACAACTTGGGGGGTCCTCATTTTGCACATGTAATAACCAAAGCACTGGAAATTTAAGAGGTTGGCCACAGATGCACAGTTAGAAAGTGGAAGAGCTGGGGCTGGAACACGGTTAGTTGGCTCCACACTGACTTGGCTTGCCGTATCAAGGTACTTCCTGATGGAGTTGGTCCAGGAGCCTGGCACTCTGGGCTATTACCCAGCAGCAGCAACTTGACAGGTGGAAAGGCCAATCTGATAGGGACAAACCTCAAAACGGTTCAAGGGAATTGGTTGCCTTCAGTCAGCTGTCTTCAAGTTGGGAAGTAGGGCACCGCCCACAGGGCAGCAAGTGTTTAATCATTGTTTTAGTGATGGCTGAGGCTCTTAATATTTGCTTAATTACTTGCTGTTTCCATTGCCTGCATTCTCTGTTTACCAATCTCTATATTACTGACTCCTTGAAATTCAGCCCTTAGCTTAAATGTCACCATGCTTGGACACCCACTTTAAAGTAGCCATTCAGCCACTTTCTGTCACATCACCACATTTAATTTTCTGGCGAGCACTGCTCACTTATATTGTCCTTCTTAATTGCCTTCTTTGTTCAATGTCTCTCTCTCTCCTCTCACTATACTGCCAACCCTGTGAGTGTAAGATCACTCCTCTCTTGACCCCTTTTGTACCCCTAAGACCTGGCACTGTGCTTGGCATCCAGCAGGGGCTCACTGAATATTTGCTGTAAAACCCAGAGGAAGCAGTGACTAACTTCATCTGGGAGCATTAAGGAAGGGATTGAAGGATGAGTAGGAGTTTTCCAGGCAGAGAAACAAGACATGATATTTTTAGTAAGGAAAGTATACATACAGAATCTAAGGTAGGAAAAGGCTTGGTGTGTTTGGAAGAATGGGGAAGGGCTGAGTGTGGAAAAAGACAATAGATAAAGCAGGAAAGGCAGGCAGGGCCTAATCATGGAGACTCCTGAAAGCCATGCAGAGGCATTTGCAGTTGGTTAGGTTGTCTACAATATTTGAGAGCAGGGGAGGCACGCATTCAGATTTTTGTTTTCATACTGCATCTCTGCTGCCAGCAACATGAACAGAGAGGAGGGGAGGTGGTGAGCAGTGTCAATTTTGAAGGAGGAGTCCATGCCAAATGCTCTGTCAGACAGGAAGGTACACGTGGGCTGTGTGCAGTGGCCCAGCTTGTAAAGGAACAAAAGGCACTTGTGTTGGAATGTTAGCATTACCACCTCCCGCCTTGACTTTCTTTGACCAAAGGTGCTGGGCTTGAACACCAAGACCTTGGGAGGGTTTGCTTTCCTAAGCATCCTGAGACCCAGTGGCACCAATGAGGTCACTACAGGGGCCTCCAGAGAAAGAGCTGCCAGAAGCCCCTCTAAAGACAGGGAATATCCTGAATGTGTCTTACCAGCTTGTCCTACAGCCTGGAATTGTGTCACCCCTGCCAGAGCTGGGTCCTCTGAAGACATCTCCATGCAGGGTGAGGATTAAGGGCTCTGGGCACACAGTATGGTACATGGACCCCAACCTATGCACGTGTACACACACACACACCAACACACACACACACACACACACACACACACATTCTCACTCGCTCACTCTCTCGCTCTCTCTGTATGCCTGGGGCTCTGGGACAAAACAACCTTTGTTTGAAGAGCCATCATGTGTCTGAATCATGCGGAGGCATGACTGAACTCTGGTCCCCCGCCTTGCCACTGCACACCTCTCAGTTATTTTAATTTGACATCAGGAGGGATGACAAAATGCTTGACAAGTCCTAGGAAAGAGGGGAAGGATTGCGATATTGCCTCCTCAAAGTCCCAAGTCAATGAAATGGAAATAGGTTGCTAGGCCAGAAAGGAATATTAGAAAATTGCCTTATGAGCAATTCGGCTGGGTCATAAATAACCCCAATAATCCTTCACACCAGTGAGGCGCTTTGTCAGGCGCTGAGTTCTTTGCCATACATCAGCTTACTGGCTCTTCCCAATGGGCCTGCGGTAAATAGGACCAGGACTAGCTACCTGGGGAGGTGTGGCCAGAGCCCCCAGCCCAGCACACTGCTGCCTATGCTATTTTTGCACCAGTTCAGGCTTAGGCCCAGGCCCAAGAGGTCTTTGTGCTGCATCGAGAAACCCGGCCTCAAGAGCCAGCAGGCAGGAAACAGGGCTCTGATGAGGAGAGTTGAGGGGAGCAGGCTGCATTCTGAGGAACCTTGAGTGGCCAGCTCCTATATATTTTTTGTACTGAGGTAAAATTCACATAAGATAAATTAACCATTTTGACCATTTTAAACTGTACAATTCAATAGTACTTAATACATTCACAATGTTGTACAGTCATCACCTCTATAGAGTTCCAGGACATTTTTATCACCCCAAAAGGAAACCTCATACCCAGTAATCAGTCAATCCCTATTTTCCTCCCCCTTCTTTTTCCTTTAAAAAACTTATTAGAACTTATTTGTAAACTTCAGGTGCAGAGAGTTGAATTAAATCCACCCCTCATTTCAGAGCTGGATATCACATTACCTATGAGGTGTGCAAGGCCCCTTTCACATTTATTTTTTTTTCCTTTTAGTCCAGATCCCTACGTCCTTCCCCCCTCCATGGGCACCTACTCCAATGCATTTGAGATGAGTCTCTGAATATGTATGCGTTCCTATAAAATATAGTGTTGGTTTGCATATGTGTTTTTAATTTGCATAAATGTTATTGTGCTATAAATCTTGTTCTTTTTCTTACTTAGAAAAAATCAGCACTATGACTGTGAATCATTCCATGTCGCACATACATCTAGTTACTTCAAACTGCTTAGTTTTTTAAAAATTTTATTTTGATTATCCATTCTCCTGGGGATTAAAAATTGACCTGTCCCAGTTCCATGCAGTGCCACAGTGGCCCTCCTTGGATATGTCCCCATAGTATCTGCATTGGGATAGGCTCCCAGATGTGGCCTCCATGGATCAGAGTATGCTTGCACTCCCTTTTACTAAGCCTGGCTGGTTTGCTTTCCAAACAGTAGGGCACTCCCACAAGGAGGGCATGGAGGCTCCCAGTGTCACCTTATCTTTTCTGACACTTGGTATTTTCCAACCTTCTAATACGGGGGTCCTCAAACTATGGCCTGCGGACCACATGGAAATACAAATATTGTATTTGTTCCCGTTTTGTTTTTTTACTTCAAAATAAGATATGTGCAGTGTGCATAGGAATTTGTTCATAGTTTTTTTTTTTTTTAAACTATAGTCTGGCCCTCCAACGGATTGAGGGACAGTGAACTGGCCCCCTGTTTTAAAAGTCTGAGGGCCCTTGTTCTAATACTAACCAAACTGAGAGAGACAAAATGACTCATATTGTTGCTTTAATTTACATATCTTTAATTACTAGTGAGCTTGGGCATCTTTTCACATATTTGTTGACCTTTATGTAAATTGCCTATTCAAATTGTTTTTTTAAAATTTGGATTCCTGTCTTTTTGCTGAATGATTCTGTCTTGTTTGTTTAGTTTTAGATATCACAAATGTATTCACTGCTCATTCATTTATTTTCCCCACAATGCTATATTTTTTGAACAGAAATTATTTTTGTTTAATCAATTCTATCAATATGTATTGATAAGTTTTATTTTAGGTCTGATCTTTGCCCTCTCCAAGACCAAAAGGTATTCTCCTACATTTTCTGTCAATAACTTTACCTTTTATATTTAGGTTTTGAATCTGTCAGAAATCATTTTTATATGTGGTATGAGTTGGGAATCTAGCTAGGTTTTTCAGACCTATTTACTCGAAAACCCCTCTTTTGTTTATTGATTTGTGGTCCTAACTTTAATATATATATTAATTCTCCATCACTTTCCTCTGGGACATTTTTCCTCTGCACCAGTACCTATTTTTATTTTTTAAATTGCTATAAATTTGTATTATATCTTACAATCTGGTGGGACAAAGCTTCCTATTCGCTCTTCTTCTATACAAATTGATTTACCTATTTCAAGGCCTGTATTCTCTCAATGTCTTTTTTTCTTGTTTCCCATATAAACAAACTCATGGCATTGATATTGTCAGCAGAATGGGATGTCCTCCTTCATCTCATATCCTGAGCAGAGTTACTCCTTCATTGGAGCTAGTGCTTCAACCATCACAATTTCTTTTGGGTTCCTTGTTTTATTTCAGGACTCGCAAGAAACCCCTGAGAAAGGCAATCACATTTTATAGATAAGGACACTGAAGCTCAGAGAGAGATATGGATTTCCAGAGATGTATAATGTTTGTCAGAGTGGTGGATTTTGAACCCATGCTTCCTGAGTCCCCATCTTTGTCTCTTGTCACCACACTAGGCTCACACTCAGTGTTTAAGGAAAATAGACTATTCATACTCCCAAGCACAAACATTTGCCACTGTCACTCTCTACCCAGATGAACAAAGTAAAGAGACAGCATGGCCAGAACTGAAGAGGAAAAAGCTGCAGACCACTAGCATTTCAAGGGAGGCCATCAAATATAATTGGGATGGTATGATCAATGCAGCGGGGTGTTTGGGATACAGTGGAAGTAGTTCCGGAGCCAATGAGGGGAGGACAGTGCTGGGGTGGGTATGGAGGCAGTTGAATGGGTATTAATAGATCAAATTCTCCTATACTCCAGTAGGCAAGCAGGAAGTATGGGTCAGAAAGAGGGAGAAAAGGACATGATGGTGCTGGTAACTACACTGAGGAAGTCAGCAGTAGGGCCTACAAACAGACATGG
>NW_006296063.1:334586-337076 GCF_000327345.1 Myotis davidii
TTTTGAGTCTATAGGGACTCAACCTGAGCAGTAGTTTAGCAGAAAGACTTGACCCAGGCATGCTGTGATCCCAGACACTGTCCCAGTGGTGTCTCACAGGTGCACAGCTGCCAATCAGCACTCCAATCCGTCTGAGTGCTTTTTCAAGGCCAGCCATTGCTTCAGAATGGGAGTCCTCATTGGTCCTCGAGGGGTGCAAGGAGGGGTTACAGGAATATGAAAGTTGTACATGTGCTTGGGGTGTAGATTATTCTACACCACTGGTCCACTGGTTCCCAAACTGACATGGGAGTCACTTGGGGAGTGGGTCAAAAACAAAGATGCCAGCCCCTGCCCTGATGATTCACACTCAGGCTCGAGAACCAGTAGTTTATAGCAATGCTTCTACTTGAGATGAAAGAACTAGTTTTTCAATCTCCATTTTGTAACAATCTATATGCTTGTAAAATCACATCTCTGTGTTGTAGCCATGTCAAATTGCTGAAACAGTACCTAAACACCTACTCTTATTTATCAACCAGCATTAGCCTGTGGACCGGGCTTTGCATAGCATGGGTTCAGAGTCCTATTCCTCCAGAGATTACTTCCAGCCTGGAGGTTTTAGGCTGCTGTGTCAGCAATGGTTGCCCTGAATCTACTCTAGCTTACAAAGCTCTCCTAGGGCCAGGTCCCTTTGGACTTGGTTCAACATTTGAGAGCTCGTTTGCCCTATGTTTGTCTTGGCCCTCAATTTTCCACTCTCTGTAAAGGTGGCGGAATATACAGTTCTTTCTCAGAGCCCACAGACCAGTGAAACTAAGATGCTTGTCAAGTATTTTTTGTTTATGGGGCTTAGACCTTCTCATTCTGCACTGTACATGCTAAACAAAGTGTACATTGATTTTGCAAAGACTTAGCCTGAGCCAAAGAGGTCCCTTGTGGTCTCCAAAATGGAGTTCCCAAACCAGAGGCCCAACTTCTCTGGAAATGCTTCAGGGGCTGTTGTCCAGAGGGTGGAAGAACTTTCGGGGGGGACTGACTGTAGAGTAACAGCTACACAAAAGCTCCCAGGGAAGACTGTATTAAGGGAAGCAGGGCATTTGAAGTCAAAGAAATGGAATGTATCACAGTGATTGCTAAGGCTCTGTCCAGTTGAATGTTTCATGGTTCAGAAAGGCATGTTATTTAAGATGCCTACTATGACTTTCTCTCATTGCCATAAAGACAAATTTATTGCATCAACATTTACTTAACTGTGGTAAGCCGGCACTGCCATGGCATACTCAGCCCCACATTGGGTGCCTTATGTACCGAGCAGCTCAGCCAGGTTCAGTGAGCCTGAGAGGGGGCGGTGAAGGAATGAGAAAAGACAGAGAAGAGAATGAAAGCTGTCCTCTCTGATGGAGAGCTAGCAACAGCGTCACAGACTACAAGTCGTGTCTTTATTTTATAGCCAGATTCCACGAGGAAAAGTAAGGGCATGGTCAAGATGTTTACAACATTCTCATGGGTTTTGATCCTACTCAATTATATGCACCTGAACTCTATCAAGACCACATCACTCAGGCATGTGGGGCCACGTTTTCGGACCATAGGTTCAAGCTTATAACTACAGCTGTTGGCTATAATTGTGCAGGGAGGGCTCTGCCCTCCAAGCTGGGACTTGCACGTGGCAATGAGAGGACTGCTCTCTCATTAGCCCAAGGCTTGAACCTGTCAAAACACTGTAGCTGCTCCCCACATTTAACATCTTATAGCTGCTAGTTCCTGTGCTGAGCCTTTGGAGAGGAAGGTCAGTGCAAATTCACATACCTAGGTGTAGTTGTGACAGTAAAGAAAGATTATCCTTGATGATGTAGGTGGCCCTCAGCTAATCAATTGAAAGACTTTAAGAACAAAACTGAGGTTACCATGAGAAACTTCTTTCTAATGTGGATGGTATCATTAGAATTTCTCAGGCCAGCTATGAATTCTGCTGTCTTCTCCAGAAGTCTATGAGCCTTCTGAAGGCAAGGAACCAGTTGCCTTTCTGTCCATAACTCAAGTGCCTTGCCAGAGATTTTCCCTGAGAGGTCCTCCTGAATAATTTTTGAATGAATTGATGTGCAGATGCTGGGAAATGGAGAACAAGGTGACATGGTGACCTCTTCTTAGTCCAGTTCACCCACTTTCTCTGTCTTCAGTGATGACCTCTGTGCCTGTGACTAAGAAACCTCCAGCTCCAACCCAGGCCTGTCCTGTGGAGTGCCAAACCCATAACTCCAATCACCTGTTGAGTGTTATAAGGCTGAAAATTCAACATGAGCAGTAGTTGAGCCTGGTAAGTAGGAGTCCAGACTCATGGGCCCAACTGCCTGGCTTAAATCTTTGCTCCTTCAGTGACTAGTTGTGAGATTATTTAATTTCTGGGATTCAGTTACCTCACTTAAAAATGAAAATAATCCTCCTTTTCTTTCTCTTCCATCTCATCTACCTTATAGAGTTTGAGGAGTAGTGAGATAATTCATATAA
>NW_006296063.1:337133-337623 GCF_000327345.1 Myotis davidii
TACTGCACTGAAGATTTGTTAGCTAATATTATCATGTTCCATTCCAATTGTTCTAAAGCAAAACTCAATACCTTTTATAAGTTGTTTCTCCTCTCCTGTATTCACCACTCAATAAATGTCTCTACCATCCACTCCCCAATATATTTTATATTATGTCAACTCTAATTCTTAACTATCTCTTTTCCCCATCCCTATTCCATCAACATCCTCCCAGTCACCACCATTTCTTGCCTGGATAACTGCAATAGCTTCCCAAATGGTATCTCTACCTCTGTTCTTGCCCACTTTTTTCAAAGTTTACTCTCTTTACAGCTACCAGGAGGATATTTACAAAGTTAATAACTTCTGTTCTGGACCTTCCAGCTCCAGTGGCTTTCCATATCATAAAGAAAAATATCCATTATGCTAAGTGAAATAAGCCAGTCAATGAAGGAAAAATACCACATGATCTCACTCATTCATGGATAATAAAGACCATTATAAACTTATG
>NW_006296063.1:337696-359274 GCF_000327345.1 Myotis davidii
GTTAAAAAAAGAATAAAATCCAAATTCTTATCCCTAGCCTCTAAGCCTGCATAATATGGCCACGTCCACCTCTCTGATCTCATCTCCTGCCTCTCTCCACATCCTCCATTGTGTTCTGGCTACACAGACTCTCTGGCTCTTCCTCAAACACAGATAGTATCCTACTTCAAAGCCTTTGCACATATTGATCTCTTTGGCTAAAACCCAGTTAATTCCTCCTATTTATGCTTCAGTTCATACACTTCTTCTGCAAAGAAGACTTCTCCAACCTCCTTTATTAGATAAAGTTCTCTATTACATAGCTCTCATTACATCCTGGGTCCCTCCTTTATAGTTCATAGCCCAGATGTCATTATATCTTTATTGATGTGCTTATCTGATTAATATCTGTCTCTATCACTCAAACTAAAAGCCCCATAACGGCAGAGATTTTATGTCTTGTTTGAAATTATGCTTCCAATAACTAGAAGAAATATGCCACATAGTAAATGTTTAATGAATGGTTGTTAAAGGCTGAATCATTGAGGCAAGCCTTGATTTGACTTGGAGATGAGTAAGCCTTTTAAAAAAATTACAGGAGATTTTTGATGGGGTGGTGTCAAAGGAAGAAAAGGGATTTTACCTGAGAAAACAACATAAACAAAGGCATGAAGCCATGGAAGTGGAACGTGGGTTGAAAGAAAAGTGGAAATATTCTTAATGGCTGAAGAAGAAGGTATATGTGAATCATATGTTAAGATGGAGAGGACAGCAGAGGCGAGACATATCAGATCTTGTGTTCTAGGCTTAATAGCTTCATTTTTTGTCTGGTGGGCAATGGGGAGCCATAGAAGGGGTGTGATTTGAGGAAGGCTGGCCCCAAATAAGTTCTCTGTCTCCTTCACTTGGCCCCAGGCATCTTTCATTATAAGCCACTTCCAAATAATCAGAGTGAAATTTTTCAAGCCAAGCTAAGTCCCAGGGAGTCCCAATGATTCCTATTGTTTCTTACCCTAAGTTTTCCAAAGACTAAGAGCATTGTTCTTGTGTTTTGAGAAAAGCATGTACTAAATCCTCAATACCAGCTTTTCTATTAACTAAATCATTGTTCAAAACTAGGTAACTAGAGGCAAGGACCACAGCTATAAGTTTGGAGGAAAACTATTGGTGCTTCTGGGAGGGGTTAGAGTCACTATAACTTTTAGACCCTAAGGGATGAGCCAAGTCTAGAGTAAAAAGAAAGAGAGAGAGAAAGAGAGAGAGAGAGAGAGAGAGAGAGAGAGAGAGCCTGAAAGCAAGCCAGAGAGAAAAAAGAGAGACAACAAAGACAATGAGAAAAGACAGAGACAGAGCTAGAGAGACAAAATGAATGATTGTGAAGGCCAAGAAATCCAAGAGAGATGATACCAGTGAGAAAGGCCCAGAGGCCCAGTCAGAAGCACAAATGTGTGTGTAACTAGTGGGCTAGCTTGCTCAACTTCTGATAAATGACTTCCTCCTTACAGTGGAAGGGGATGTATGAGCTCTGGAATTGGAAGTTAAGTGGGAAAAAAACCCTCAAAATATCATGGGAAGCCAAGTGAAAAATGAGCTTGTCAGTTGGTTAAGAAGTTTACTGGTAAATTTTTTTATATCCATTGATTTTCTTCCATTCAAGCCCAATCTGTGAAAAGTATGCCTGAAGGTAGATACTCAAGTTTCTCACCCTGAGAAGCTTGAAATAACCAATGACTGCCTGAGCACCCTGATGAGGGTTTTGTCCCCAACCTGCCTCATGTCTTAGCAGGAGGGAAGAGCCATGGCTGCAGCATCCAGGTATTTTCCTTGGTATATTAGAGCTGGGTGACATTCAATGCCAAATGGAAAGAATGATGGTTTCTGTTTTTCCAGTGTTGTACTGGAGAAGGAAATGTGGGACCACATGTCTCTGCTTTTATTTTCAACGTCAATGGGAAGGAAGCTTCACATATTCTGTTGATGGAAACAATGTAACTTCCATTGTCTCTTTGTGAAGAGAGTCTGTAGCAAGGTAAAGAGGACAAATTCTGGATTACACTGTGAAAAAGTTTCATTCTATTCTACCACAGTGGGCAACCTTTTCCTCTCTTTGTGCTTCTATCTAACCTGTCCAACCAAGAAAAGGGACAGGTAATCACTACGTGCCCTTCCACTTGAGACATTTTAGGCATCTCAGGATTTTAAGCCACCCAAACAAGACTCTCATGACTTTCCCAGAAAGAGTTGAATGTTCTTACCATTGGGTGTACTCACAACTACCTGAGCAACTACAACAACAGGGTATGCATTGAGAGCCAGGGGTCCACATTGAACACAGGTTAAATGTGACATGTGTTAGAGCTCTGTTCTTGTACTTGGTGGATACTAAATTTGAGAACAGAAGGATTTGTCAAACTTACCAATGACCCAAGTACTGGAGAAAAGGATTTAGCACCTTGGCCAAACTCAAGAAGATGACTTTTGAAGGGTCATATAAAAAGCCATCATGTTTTTAAAAATAAATTTTATGCCACTGATTAAAGATCTCTGACTCTGAAGAAACTCTGAAGAAAAACAACCAGGTTGGTTGACCACAAGGCTCAAAAGGGGTCCAGAGTGTGATGTGGCTAGAGAATGAAATGCAATAGTAGTTGACTGCCCTGTCTAGGGAGGTATAAATAGTGAATTCCTTCTGAGCAGGCCATGCCCAGAGTTTTTAGCTCAATTCTGGGCTCCACACTTTAATAGGATTGGGTACAAACTGATGTGTAAAAAAGAAAACTACTATGATGAGTGAACAGAAGAAATAAGTGAAAGGACTGTTCAGAATGAAGAGGAACAGATTCATGGGGGAACATGGCCACCCTCTTGGGGTCTCTAAAGTTTTGTCTTAAGGAGGAGAGAACAGGCTTTCCTGCTTGTGGGCTCCAGAAGGAAATCCAAAGATAAGTCCACAAGCTGCAAGACCCAGGAAGAAGTTGGCTACTGGAAGATCATGTTTTGTCATCATAAAATTATAAATGCCTCTGTGATCCCTGATCATAATAACAGATTGGACTGCTTCATGAGTACATTCTAGCTGTAAGTTTGAGGAAGTATTTCCTGATGACCTTGGGACTAGATGTCAGGTATCCTGCAGTGGGTCTATTGGCCAATGTGGGAGGCTAAATGAGTGAGCTGTAGCCCTTAGGGACTGACAAGTCTTTTTTCTTATACTCCTGGTCATTCATTTGTCTATTATTCATTTATTTAATAATCCTTTCCTGAGAACCTTGTCAACAAAGAGATTCTGGGTCAGAAAGCTTTGTGTGGCAGCAAGATGATCCCTGAGCCATCAATCAGTGAGACATGTGCTGGGAGCAGAGAAGACTTTGCTCAGAGTACTGTCCCTGTTGTCAGCCTCCTGAGGCCCTATGTCAGAAGAAGAGCTGGCACAGCTGGGATAGGGCATGGAACAACACAGGAGTCATGTTCAACACTGTGCTTTGGATTGAGTCATGACACATCATTGGCAACATTGTGTTTATAACATCCCCCTCTTGCCTGCTGTCAGAAGCAAAGTGACATTTGGTGGCACCACAGGCAGCAGAGACACTAGGGAATCCTCCTTCGAGGTGTGACTTACCAAGGGTGAGAATGGACAGATTGCAATGACATAAACACTTTGGAGATGAACATGCCAATTAGTATGAGAAAGAATGATGTCCCAAGGGCTTCAGAACTCTGAATCTGTCCCTTCTCTTTCAGAGCAGCAAGAATTTTGGAGGCAGCCTGGAGCCCCTCATGAAGCAAATGAGTCACAGTGTGTACCTGGGAACAGCACTATGGAGCCACAGCATGAGCCTCTGCACTCCTCAGAATTTAACTGGAAAATTTATCTACGTTGGCTTGTTGTTGTATTTGGTTACCAGGTATGCTGTAGGAATGCATGAACGTGGAGCCTGCTTGTCAGTCCCCCTCTCCACAGGACTCCCGATGTTTTCATTCACTAGTCTGAGGTAGAATCACTGATGGGACTGGCTTTATCAGGGTCAAACAGTGAAAGGAGGTGATAATGAAAGTGCCTTTATGATTACCAAAAGCTCATGCTGCTCTGTGTTTCTACAGCATGCTGTGTGCATTTAAAAAGGAGGCACACAGCCAGGTAAAGGGTCTGGTCTGGGCATCAGGCTAGGGACAAGACTGAAGACCTTCTGGGCAGAAGTTCCCCTACTGAATGTGATAAACAGGGCCACATCCAGCTCATCATTCTTACCACCACCACTACCAGGGCCTTCTCTGGGTTCCCTACGTCCACCAACACATACTAGGGTTTGCAGGGGCTTTGCCAAAGACTCCAAATCTCCTGTCAAGGAAAGAAGGAAGAATGGCCACTGATAAAAATTCAGAGGATGTAATTGGTTTTTCTTGGGATTAGTTGAGTTGAAACAAATTGGGCAGGGGCTGGGTCAAGGGGCCAGTTAGGTTTGGCCTTTCACAACAGTTGTGTCAGAAATAGACTCACAGCTGCTTCTGAAACGCTAGAGTTTTCCTTACATAGGACACATGTTTAAAGTTTGGAAGCTGGATGAAAGAGGTGTCTGAGTGTCTTTAGAAAAGGAATGCCCCAGAACATTTATATAATGAGCCCCAGCATTTCTTCTTCTTCCTCCTGCACTGCTATTAGACAAGAGGAAAAGCAAGGGAGCAAGGAGCCATGGCAAATACCTTCTAGCTGGAAAGAGCTCTCAGAGATGTCAAACATAGGTATTCCCCAAGTTATCCGCCCAGCTGCCAAAGTTTTGTCCAGCTGAACTGAGACCAAATGTTGGCTGACTGCCTGGGAATAACTTGATGAGAAACTTCAGGAAGGCTTGGGGCCTGTCAGAAGCAACCCCATGGGATTTTCTTCTCTATCCTGGCTATACGGTATCATTTGCTTGGTGGATATTAATGGGAGGTTGATGTGTAGGGACCTAGCTTTCTTTGTCTCTTTGTATTTAGAAACCTGTATGTCTTTTAGAAACATTATGTCTAATAAATATTTATACTTACCTATTTAAATCAGCAATAATGGTTCTGCACTAAGTGACTTTTCAATTCTAGTTCATCCCTGAAATTGTCTTATTATATTTTGTTATAATGAAAGTATCATGGATAAATGGAAATGCAGGCTACATATTCTTTGATCCAGTTAATGATGTTTTGTAAGAAGCCAAGCTGTTTGGACCATGAGGCATTAACCTAAGCACTATAATTCCTTCTAAGTTTATTTAAATTGGGACAAAGTATTGAGCAATGCTCAACTATTTCTGATATGCTCATATTTTATATTTAAGTCTTGACAGGGAGGGTCAAGAGTTTGGCTAACACCCTCTTTCACAAGGATGACCACTCAGAAAGTCCTTGGAGATTCTTGTTAAATAAATAGTTGAAAGAATGCTCAGGCCCTTATCTAAAACCATCGTCTTTCCTTGAAAGTTTTTTTTTAATTTATTTTTTTATTGTTTTATTGCTTAAAGTATTACAAAGGGTATTACATATGTGTCCGGGCCTCCCCTACCCCCCAGTGTCTTTTGTCCATTGGTTATGCTTATATGCATGCATACAAGTCCTTCGGTTGATCTCTTGCCCCCCTCCCTCCTACCCCCCAACTCTCCCTGGCCTTCCCGCTGCAGTTTGACAATCAGTTTGAGGCAGCTCTGCCTCTGTATCTGTTATTGTTCATAAGTTTATAATGGTCTTTATTATCCATGAATGAGTGAGATCATGTGGTATTTTTCCTTCATTGACTGGCTTATTTCACTTAGCATAATATCGCAAAGTCTTCATTCCCATCTGCCAGCTTGTCCACATTACTGTGGGATTCACTTGAAAATAAGACTGGTAGAGATGGCAGGATAATCATTTTACTCTTTTTATGTTTTTTAGTTGCTTTCTTACTGAGGCTTCTGCTTTTTCTTTCTCATTCTAGCTTCTTTGAGTCTTTTACCTTAAGATTTGTGCTGTGTTTGCAATTGATGAAGTCCTTAGGCTCCTGGCTCCAGCCTGCTCTGATTCCATGGCTATCCCAGCATGGCTAGCAAGGACAGACCCACCCTGATATCTCATATTTGAGTGAGTAACAGCTGATTTTGTCCTCTGTTCATCTCCCAACAACCACTTTCTATTCTACAGGTTCAGATACCCTGTGCTTGGAACCCATCTTGGACCCAGAGGACCTTCAACTGAAGGAATTCCAGGTATATGATGTCAGCCCCAGTTGCATCTCCCACTGACACTTCCTACACACTCAGTCCTACAGGGGCTGTCCTCCAAGGGCAGCTTATGTCTTCCAAAATTTTTGTCTTTGCAACTTCCTTTTCTTCCACCTAGATTGCCCTCTTGCAATCAAACAGAATTTCTATTTTCAAATAAGGCCTCTTTCCGAAGCCTTCCTTATTCCTTAGTAATTTCAAATAATCTTTATTTTTAAATATATTTTTATTGATTTCAGAGAGAAAAGGAGAGGGAGAGAGATAGAAACATCAATGATGAGAGAGAATCATTGATCAACTGCCTCCGGCACACCTCCTACTGGTGATTGAGCCTGAAACCCAGGCATGTGTCCTTGACTAGAATTGAACCAGAGATTCAATCTGCAGGCCAACACTCTATCCACTGAGCCATACCAGCTAGGACTCAAATAATCTTTAAATTGGAAAAAAAAAACACCTCTGAACTCATTTAATCCAATACCCCATTATACAGGTGGGACAATTGAAACCCAGGGAGGTTGTGGCATGCCCAACACCACAGAGCATATCAGTAGCACAGTGGGGACACAAATACCACTCTCCTGACATTTACATTGCCTCATTCTGAAACCTCCTTCTCACTTGGTTGTCAGTCATTGCTAAGCAGTAGAAATAAAGCAAACACATACTGCTTAGTCTTACTGCTCAAAAAGACTAGAGTAAATATTGGAAGAAAACACTTCAAAATATTAACTGACAATCTTGGGTGGGTGGAATGTGGATAACATTTTCTACTTTTATTTGAAATGTTTCAAATGTTCTTTAATCAGCATATATTGCTGGTAAAATGGCGAAAGTCAATATACACACAAAGATGGGGGGGAGGGGGAGAAGGAGGAGAGGCCGGGGGTAGGAGGATGAGAAAAGAAAGAAAATGGCTGGTAAAGCCAGTGTGGATGTGAAAGCATTTTGGAGAGTCCAGTGCTTCCTTATCAGGCCCCACATATCCCTCATGGGTAGAGAAAGCAAGCCAGCTCTCCTTTAGTTTACGAAACATACAGTTCTCATCAACTCCAGCCCCAACCCCAGCTGTGTTCTGGGGAGCGGCTGCCTATCCCAGAATTACTGAACTCCTGACCCACATCTGCAGTGGTGACTTCTCCTTTATATTCAAAGGTTTCTTGGGTTACTGGGCTCCCTCCCAAACACTGAGCCATCATCTATTCAGTGCCAGGTTATAGGGTGTGGGGTGTGGGGGAAGTGTGATAGAAACAGCCCACAGTTCAGTGAAGGAGACAGATGTGCACACAAATAAGGCAAAGACAGGCTATAGGGAGCTTTCTGATTCCACCCCAGATGCCTGGGGGATGATGTCAAGCCCTTTTTTGAAACACAGCTGTCTTTATGGAAAATCATCTCAGCAGCTGCTTTCGTGGCTTCTAGAATCGGCTCAGCTCTCACTTGATTAATTTGGCATGGCCAGGGTGGGCCCTTACAAGCATATGTAGGGCCTTTTCCAAAGAGGCCCACACTTTGGGGCTGAGACCTCATCTATCTAGCCTTCTATCTGCATCAATGGGGAGAAGAGGGCTCATGTCTGGATCCGGCAGGGGTTCTGTAAACAGCCTCCATATAAAAAGCCCAACCCAGATAGGAGCATCCAGATGGCCCAAAGACACAAGCAGGAAAGGGCAGTTTTGAGGACTTTCTATGCCCTGGCTTTTATTTATTTATTTAAATGTATCTTTATTGTTGCTCTGCCCTGGCTTTTAGAAGCAGACTGCTTGCTAGGCTGCTAAAGGATCTCACTCCTGCAGAGTGAGGAGAGAGATGGCAGGGTTAGAAAGGCCTCTCTGGCAACAAGAAAGGAAAGGGAGCGAGGAAAGGCACAGCACAAATGCAAACTGAGTGACCTTTAGAAATATGATGTGTCCTGGCACAGTGGGCCTTTGCCTTGCTTTAGCTTTGGGTTTTGTCTCCTTCTATTCCAGTGTGCCCACTCCATCTCTGTCTCTCTTCTCATATGGGTGTGACTGTCACAAAGTTGCATCTGCACTGTGCCTTTCCTCCCTCCCTTTCCTCTCTTGTTGCTTCTAAAAGCCAGGGCATAGCAACAATAAAGATACATTTAAATAAATATGTAAAAGCCAGGGCATAGAAAGTCCTCAAAACTGCTCTTTCCTGCTTGTGTGCCTGGGGCACCTGGATGCTCCTGGGGGAGGTATATACATATGTTTCCCAGAATAGAGGTGTTGAAAAGTAGAACTGCCAAGACAGCATTCTAAAGAGCCAAGAGGTGGAGCTGGAGGGAGAGTGGCTGCAATATGACTTAATGTGCAGTTAGAACCACCCAGTCTAAAGGGCTGTTTCTCAGAGCAAGCTGGGTTTCCCAGTGTGATTGAGCTGGGCAATCAAAGAAAGTAGGAAAAGCAGGAATCTCTATGTCAGGGGCTGGGGAGTTAAGAGGAAATGGCATTGGATTCTGTCTGAGGTTTTCTGGGGCAGCTAGGATTCAAGCTAGGCCTTCAAAAATGCCTGGGCTTTTCAACGAGGCTGAATGAGCTGTGTGAATAAAAGTCCCCGAGGACAAGAACTTCAGTGCATCTGGCATGCCAGGAAGAACTTGGAAAGGGCATGAGCTAACTTGGGTTCCATTGGGTTGAAATTTGCAGCCCTTGTATTAGGCCTTATGGGAAAAGCTGGGGCCCTCCTCATGTCACTGTTCCTCCAGTAACTGTGGTCAAAGGAAGTGGGGTATGAAGGAAGAGTGGCTGTTCTTATGCATTCCTCCTGGATGTCATCTTTGCTCTCTGCTCTCTGGTTATTTTATCTGGCATGCTTGCTGTTTTGAGTGATGATGATCCCTGATGTTTCAGGTGTGAAGATGTGCTTTTTAGCTGCAGGGCATGAAGAACACTATTTACCATGTTGGTGCTGAGCCAGAGTGGGGTGTGTGTGTTTTCTGACCCTAGAAGTATGCCTTCCATTTGATTTGGGGTTATTTAGAGCCCTCGGAGACATTCAGACAAAGCCTACGTGCACACCAGAAGATAAGAGCCTTTCGTCACAAGCTACATACCACAAGCACAACCACCATCATGGAAGAGGGCAAGGGCCCCAGCTTCCTGAAGATCCTTAACGGTCTCAGTTGGGCTGCTATTTTTAGAGGGGTGGGAGGTGAGAGGAAGGGGAAGGAAAAGAGAAATGACTTGTTTTTCACTAGGAATCATATTTTCAATCAGTGCTTCTGTTATGGGCTGAATTTTGTATTCGTCTAAGTTTTGTATGTGGAAGTCCTTACCCCTAGGACCTCAGAATGTGACTGTATTTGGAGCAAGGATCTTTACAGAGGCAATTAAATTAAAATTGGGTCCTTAGAGTAGCCCCTAATCCAATATGAGTAGTGTCTTCATAAGAAGAGGAAGTTAGGACACAGGCACACACGAAGGGAAGACCATGTGAGGGCACAGGGGAAAGACAGCCATCTAAAGTCAAGGAGAGAGGCCTGGAGCAGGTCCTTCCCTCACAGTCCTCAGAAGGACCAAACCCTGCTGACAACTTCATCTCGGATGTTTAGCATCCAGAACTGGGAGACAATAAATTTCTGTTATTTAAGCCATCCATCCTGTGGCACTTTGTAATAGCAGTTCCAACAAACTCATACATCTTCTCTAATGTTAGGATGCCTAAAAAATCACAGAGCAACTAGCTAAGCTGAAAATTCTTGAGCTCATCCTGTGATGTTATGGCTCAGTAAGCCTGGGATGAGACCCACCAGTTATGCTTACTCAAGAAGCTTTGCAGGAGACTCTGAAATGTGTGATATCTGGGTCATACTTGGAGAAACTGGGACTAGGATATTGGATTTAGACTCAAAAGTACTAGGTTTGAATCACAGCTCCAAATTTTAATCACTATAACCTTGGCCAAGTGAAGTTGCTATCTGAGAATCAGGTTTTTAACCCTGTAGAATGGGGTTATCACTTTCATGCCTAGCCCACAGGAATACCAATGGGCATGTAATGTAAAGGGCAAAGTTATGGTTTCTTATAAAAGGTTGTGTCTTAGCTTGGGCTGCTATAACAAAATACCATAGACTGGGTGGCTTAAACAATAGACATTATTTTCTTGCAGGTATAGAGGCTATACATTTCCAATCA
Source organism: Myotis davidii (assembly GCF_000327345.1). Classification (NCBI taxonomy): domain Eukaryota; kingdom Metazoa; phylum Chordata; class Mammalia; order Chiroptera; family Vespertilionidae; genus Myotis; species Myotis davidii. The sequence continues at coordinate 348,048 of NW_006296063.1, forward strand.
AGGTGCCAGTGTGGTCAGCATCTGATGAGGACTCTCTTTCTGGCTTGTAGATGGCCACCTTCTCACTGTGTACTCACCTAGCAAAGAGAGAGGGACAGAAAGATCTCTGGTGGCTCTTCATATAAGTGCATTAATCCTACCATGAAGGTCCCACCCTCATAACCTAATAAAGGCCCTATCTCCAAATACCATCACATTGGTGGGTTAGGATTCCCACATATAAATTTTGTGGGCGACACAATTCAGTGCATATCAGGTTGCAATGTGGTAATGAGCTTGTGAGTCCATCTTTGATCCTATATGTGACTCCCCAGATCTCAGAGACTCAGGCCTGCATTTCACAAGAGACTGCATTGTGAAATAACCATTGATGCCTTACTCCTTCTTTGATTCTTCCTTGAGGTTGCTCATCTTTTCTGAGGAGGGGGGCTTTTGTGGCCTGGTGGCCCTGGGATGGAGGATATGGAGAAAGGGATAGATGAATAGCTAGGGGACAGCAAGCCTTCCTCCTGTGAACAGGCTAAGCTAGTCAAGCTCTTCTATATGTAAGTCAAAGGTGCCAGGGCCTTCTTGGGCCACCCCTGCTCTAACATCATATACTTGTGAAGAGGAGTCTCAGCATATTGCTCAAACTTCAAAAAGGACAAATACAACAGCAAATGCATTGACAGTTAATGTGGCATTTCACTGACAGCTTCAGGGAAGAGGCAGAGGTGATATTATATACCACAAAGCAACATTTATTAAATAGCCTCTTTAACGTATTGGCTCTTTTATGGAAATCTATTGTAGCTGCCTCATTCTTCCTCTCTGTCCCCCAACCCTGTTCTCCTCAGCCTTTCTAGGGTCCAGATCAAGGCTGGGCACAGAGTAATTTCTTATTCAGAGACTATTACTGCATGCCTTGGAAAATATAGGGTCCCTCTCTGCCAGTCCTGCTACCTGGGCTGTACTCCTTACCTCCTACTCACAGGCCTAACTGGCTCTAGGTGTGGTATGTGAGTGCAGAGCCCTTCAGTGTGGTCTTTTACATAGTGGAGACTGTTTCCATGCCTCCGGATCCAGCATGCCAGCTCCCTGTCTCAAGCCAACTCCTCCCCAGCTCCAACTTTTGCTATGTCTTGACCATTCATCCAGTTCAGCACTCTTCCATCTCACAAAGTTCATGGGACAGAATTGTTGGAAGGCTTTCAGTCAAGGGTGATTTAGGCCAACTTCTCATTTTATAGATGGGAAAATTTGGCCCAGGAATAGGAAGAAACTCAAAGTCCCACAATAAGGTAAACAGAAGATCACTATGGAGGTGGTAATCAATATAATATGAGCTCTCTCACAGCCAGCTCATATCTCCAAGGTGTTGGGCAGGAGCAGTTAATATCCCTGCATACTCAGATTCTAAGCTGTGGGGTTAGGAACTGATATGTCCAGAGCAATCTCTGGAAGCAGAGTTAAATCTTCTAATATGTAATCAGATCTGAACCCTCCTGATCCACCAGGTTTCCAATGATTCTGGATAAACAGCATTCATTTTGGCTTCAAATCCCATCTTCCCTCACCATCTTTGCACACCATCTATGTGCACATCCCCTAATTCAGTCTGGCTCTTTCCAACAAATGCTGTGAGGCAAAGTGAAATCTGGGCCTAAAAGCAGTAAAAGATGGAAACAGCAGGGAGGTTTCCATTGCTGAGGTGGCGGGGGAATGAAAGGGGTTTGTTCTGCTGTGAATGTGGACTTGGTAAGGGAGTTGTGGTTTCCTGCCCCAAAGCCATTCTCATACTCACTTTTCTCTTGGAAAGGTCTGGAAGCACTATAGGGTGGAAAAATAGTATGGGGTTAGAAGTCTGGAAAGCTGGATTCAGGTCCTGGCTTGGTTTCCACCTCTGAATGTGGCTTTGGGTGGGCATGGCCTAGTCCCTCCCTGGGTCTCTTTCTTGCCTTCCTTGTGGGGAGAGTCATACAGAACCCCCACACAGAATGGGTGTGGCAAGCAATAAGAGGTGGGAGGTACAGATTCTAGCCCTATGTCTTACACACAAAGGTCCTGCCTGTGTGGGCATAGGCTGCCAATCTGCCAGGCCAGGTTCTTCCAGATTTTGGTTAGGAGACAAGATAAGGGGGGGCTTCAGGCCTTTATGCCTGGAAAGGATCTTGGAAAAAAGTTGCAAGTCCTGCTCCATAGGTCAGCTCCTGCACAGCAGCTCTTCAGCTGTGGTCACAGCTGATCCTTGCTACCCATTGGCCTGGGGGCAATCCTTCCTAGTGATGCCAACATAAATCAAGGATCTACTGCAATAGAACAGCTCAAACAGGGTCACACCTGGAATGCCCAGCTCAGAGGCTGAGACACTACAGGACACCTCCTACAGGACACCTACTACACAAGGCAACTCTACCAAGTCTGAGAGACATAGCAGATCTACCTAATACATAGAAACAAACATACACAGGGAAGCAGCCAAAATGTGGAGACAAAGAAACACGTCACAAATGAAAGAATAGAAGAAATCTCCAGAAAAAGTACTAACTGAAATGGAAGTAAGCAAATTACCAGATATAGTAAACAATGGTTACTCAAGGGTGCTCAAGGAACTTAATGAGAACTTCAAGAAACTTAGTGAGAATTTCAAGGAAATTAGTGAGAACATCAACAACATAAAAAAGGACCAGTCAGAAATAAAGCATACACTACCTGAAGTAAATAATAATTTATAGGGGATTAACAGTATAGTAGAGTATGCTGAGAATCAAATAAAGAATTTGGAATATAAGGAAGCAAAAACAAAACAAAGCAAACAAACAAAAAACAAACAACAACAGCCAATCAGAACAACAAAAAGAAAAAAGAATAAAAATAAATATGAAGATAGTGTAAGGGGCCCCTGGGACAACTTCATACGTACCAACATTCCCATCAAGGGAATACCAGGATGAGAAGAGAGGGAGCAATGAATCAAGAAATTTAAAAACTATTTGAGAAAATAATGGCAGAAAACTTTGCTTACCTTGTGAAAGAAATAGACTTACAAGTCCAGGAAGTGAAGAGAGTCCCAAATAAGAGGAATCTAAAGAGGCCCACTCCAAGACACATCATAATTGAAATGCCAAAGGTTAAAGACAAAGAGAGAATCTTAAAAGCAGCAAGAGAAAAGCAGTTACCTACAAGGGAGTGCCCATATGACTGTCAGCTTATTTCTCCACAGAAACTTTGCAGGCCAGAGTGAATGGCAAGAAATATTCAAAGTGATGAAAAGCAAGGACCTACAACCAAGATTACACTACTCAGCAAAGCTATCACTTAGAACTGAAGGTCAGATAAAGAGCTTCCCAGGCAAGAAAAAGCTAAAGGAGTTCATCATCACCAAATCAGTATTAGCTTCCCAGAAGAAAAAGCTAAAGGAATTCATTACCAATAAACCAGTATTACATGAAATGCTAAAGGGTCTTCTTTAAAAAGAAGCAGCGATAAAAGGTAAACAATGTGAACAATAAAATGGCAATAGATGCATATCTATCAACAACTGAATATAAAAATAAATGAACAAAGATTCTAATAAACAAAATGAACTCATAAATAAAATAGAACAAAAGGCATGAAAACATAGAACAAAAGTACCACATGATCTCACTCATTCATTGATAATAAAGACCATTATAAACTTTTGAACAATAATAGATACAAAGGCAGAGCTGCCTCAAACTTATTGTCAAACTGCAGTGGGAAGGCCAGGGAGGGTTGGGGGGCAGGAGGGAAGGGGGTAAGAGATCAACCGAAGGACTTGTAAGCATGCATATAAGCATAACCAGTGGACATAAGACACTGGGGGGTAGGGGAGGCCAGGGGATTGTCAAGGCCGGGGGGAAAAAAGGGACACATATGCAGTACCCTTTATAATACTTTAAGCAATAAAACAATAAAAAATAAAAAAGAGAGAAGGGGCGAGGGGGTTCTGGGAAGAAATTAGCATATATGCATTACCTATGTGTACAAACAATAAGGTGATGAAGGCATAAGGTCGGGTGGGAACCGGGCAGAGGGGAGCAATGAGGGATGGAATGGGGAACATCTGTAATACTGTTAACAATAAAGTTTTTTTTAAAAAAATAAAAATGCTTCTGCACCACAGAACAAATCAACAAATCAACAAATGACAAGTGCTGGAGAGGATGTGGAGAAAAAGGAACACTTGTGCACTGCTGGTGGGAATGCAGACTGGTGCAGCCACTATGGAAGACTGAGGAACCTTTTTTTCTGCTAAGGGCCTTTTGGATATTTATAACATCATCCTTGGGCCATACAGAATTATCAACTTAAAAATTAGCATGCTATATAAGCATAACCAATGGACATAAGACACTGGGGTGTAGGGGAGGCCAGGGGATTGTCAAGGGCGGGGGGAAAAAAAGGACACATATGTAATACCCTTTGTAATACTTTAAGCAATAAAACAATAAAACAATAAAAAATAAACAAAATAAAAAGGCTACCTATAAAATAGGAAAAATATTTTCAAACCAGATATCTGATATAGAGTGATTTAAAAATGCAAATCACTTCACTATCATTTTCAAAACCTTCTATGGCTGCCTATTGCAGAGAGAATAAAATTCACCCATCTTATCCTGACTTCCAAGTCTCCATGTTATGTGACCCCATCTACCTACCATTCCTACCTCAACTGGTACCACTCTCCCCTCATTCCACATACACTAACCCATTAGTTTTCCTCCTTTTCCTTAGAGTAACTCAGTCCCTTTTTGGGGCCTTAAAAACCTTGTTTGCAAGGCTCTACCTCTCAGATCATTATGTGACTAGCTTCTATTTATTAATCACTCTCAACTCAAATGCCATTTTCACAGAGTGGTCTTCTCTGAACTAAAGTAGCTACAGGGCTTTGAGCACATTACCCTGATCATTCTTCCTTATGGTACTTAGCACTCTCTAAATTATCCCTCTATGTTTATTTGCTTACTTGCTTTTAGTGCATCTCTTCCACTTGAATATAAGCTCCACAAGGCCAGAATGTTGTCTCTTTTGGCTTTCTATGTATTTTCAGTGCCCAATACTCAGTAGGCAGTCAGGGAATGCTTGAAGAGTGAATGAATAAATGAATGATGTGTAGAAGTTATCCAGGGAAAGGTAATTGTGTGGGGGGGAAACCTTCTTTTATTTTTTTAAAATATGTTTTTATTGATTTTCTACAGAGAGGAAGAGAGAGGGATAGAAAGTTAGAAACATCAATGAGAGAGAAACACCGATCAGCCGCCGCCTGAACGCCCCCTACTGGAGATGTGTCCACAACCAAGGTACATGCCCTTGACTGGAGTCGAACCTGGGACTCTTCAGTCCAACGCTCTATCCACTGAGCCAAACTGGTTCTGGTGGGGGGAAACCTTCTTTAATCATACAGAGTTAGACACCCCGGTTTCTTAGCTTTTATGCTGCCATCACAATGTGTGGTAATGGATTTGTTACATGGCCACCTCTCCCAACAGATGCTAAACCCCATGAAGGCCAGGATAATTTATGCTTTGTACTTTGGTATGCCTAGCCCAGGAGTTTATTGAGGAGGTCCTCAATAAACTTTTATTGGTTGACTGAATATTTCCTCCTTGATTGATGGAACATAGAAGGAATTAAACCTAACAAATCTATATTTACAAATGAGAAAACTGAGGTGCAGGGATACTTGTTCACTGTCACACCCAAGTCAGGCCAAAAATGCAGGTCTTAGTAGCAGAACTATTTTCCTGTAAATGATTCAAAAATTGGCTTAACTGAGATGGCTTTGCAATGACGAGCAACTAAGCAAACAGAAAGCTAATCCATCACTTTTGCTCAGAGATGAAGGGAATCTCATTACAGAGGCAAAGGGCATACTTGATGAAATGCCATTTTATTGAGGATGGGATTAGCCTAGGCAAGATACAGGAATAGATCAACTATGTTGAGCTCTGGTATGCACCTGATCACACTAATAGAATTCAGCCTACCTTTCAACTCTGCCAGTGTCTCACCATCCCAGAAACCCCAGCCAGATGCCCCATCCAATAAAAGGTGTTTCCACCAGTTTCTGATGGTGGAGGTCACTGGCAAGATTGATGCTTTCTAAGGATCCTTGTCAAGTTCCTTAAGAACATCTTAAGACAGGCTTTAGAGTTAAAAACAGACCTAGATTAGAATCTTGTATTTTTCTATTTATAAAACTTGACCACAGTCAAGTGATTCATCTCTCTGAACCGTAGTGGCCTACTCTGTAATTTGGGGATAATAAGAATAAGATTCATTGCAAAGGGCTTTGTGAGAATTAGGTGACATAATGTGAGTTCTTGGTAAATTGTGCAGCTCTGTGTTCATGCTCTTGGATCTTTAGGTGTCTGCCAAATTTGTATTCAAGTGATTGCTGATACTCTTTGAGGATAGAACTGTTGTTATTTTTTCCTGGACAGCTCATTTGTGCCCAGTATAGAACTGGGCACAGAATGGGTGCCAGAGCAGTTTTCTAATCTGTCTGGAATCTAACACTCAAAGAGGATAGGAAGAGCAGTTCCCAAGACTGGCACATTTGGTCTTTATGAATATGTGATTGAAGTAGTGGGTATCATGCCCCACTATAGGGGACAGGCAGGAAAAGGTCCTGCATAGGCAAGATAGTTGGTGGTATTGTAGTTTTCCCTAAGGTAGTTACAGTACATGAAGACAACCACAATGTGAAACTCACAGTGCTTCCCAGAATAGATTCATGGGTAGGTACTTGGCACTCACCTTACCTAAGTCTGTTCTGACAACCTTGCCCACTACCCACCGACTTAATGGGAGTGAGGCTGGTCCATAAAGCCATAACTCCTATGTTCTTAGCTGATGGAAGGGAGTCCTTGGCTTGGTGGTCTGAAGCACAGGCAAGGGAAGATACACAACTGAAGTAGAGTAGGTTGAGGTAAGGGTTGGTCTAGGCCAGTGGTCAGCAAACTCATTAGTCAACAGAGCCAAATATCAATAGTACAACGATTGAAATTTCTTTTGAGAGCCAAATTTTTTAAACTTAAACTATATAGGTAGGTACATTGTTATTAACTTAATTAGGGTACTCCTAAGGCTTAGGAAGAGCCGAACTCAAGGGGCCAAAGAGCCACATGTGGCTCGCGAGCCACAGTTTGCCAACCACTGGTCTAGGCCACTGCTGGATTAAAGATTTTACCTGGGAGGGATCCAGAAGCAAATACTGTCCCTTAGCTGCAGCCTGAGCTACAAATTACATCCCAACCAACTCAAAATCACTCAAAAAGTAAGACTGCAATAGATTCAAAAGCAGTTCTGTATTGCCTGAAGTGGAAGCAGGATTGACTTTGGAGAAGATACTTATTTCATTGGAAGCATTACTCTGAGCAACTGTATTGGTTATGTACATAGTAAATATTTATCTAAGGTAAATTCAAAACTGGCACCCAAATGTATACAGTCTTCCCATCTATCACAAGACCCAGCCAGTCCACAGCCATGCCTGTGAAGAAGTACACCCATTAAGTTGGGGAGAGGATAGTCATAAAAAATGCTAGCTGGTTTGGCTCAGTGGATAGAGCGTCAGCCTGTAGACTAAAGGGTCCCGGGTTTGATTCCGGTCAAGGGCATGTACCTTGGTTACAAGCTCCTCCCCAGCCCCAGCCCTGGTCAGGGCTCATGCAGCAGGCAACCAATCAATGTGTTTCTCTTACATTGATGTTTCTCTCTGTCTTTCCCTCTCTCTTACACTCTCCCTAAAAATCAATGGAAAAATATCCTCAGGTGAGGATTAACAACAACAAAATAATGCTAATGCCTAGTGAATACATTTAAATTTGTTTCCTAGCAAGACTTTATTCCATTGTTTATCTCTTCTGCCTCATGTCATAAATCTCCCTTGAATTTTTATTCCTGCCCAATTTTTATTCCTGTCCCAACTTCTTCCTTTCACCACCAAACATTTGAAAAAAGTAGTCTGTTCTCATTCTTTCAAGATGCCACAACAATAAAGCTACCACCACCACCACCATCACCACCACCACCACCACCGTACATAATAGTTGATTCATAAATATTAAAGCAACCAAGTTCAGAGATTTCTTTAGTCTTTATTGATCTTGAATTTTTGGTCATCAGGTCACTTCTTTAGGCTTTCTCTTTTCTTGGTGTCAATGACATCTCACCATGCATCTAAATTGTCTTTGCTCTCTCCTTCCTTCATTGGTTTCGCCTCACCTTAAATGTGGATTTCCCAGAGTTCTTTCCTAGGTCCTTTTCTCGTTCCACACAGTCTCTCTTGGAGAGTGTATAGCCATCTACATATTAATGACTTCCACGTTATCTTTAGACACTTAACTGTGAGACCCTAGGTTGTTTTATTCATGGCTGTGGTTTCATTTATCATCCATATGCAGAAGGCTCACAAAACTTTCTTCTGAACTCAGACCTGTATATCTGAGTGTCTACTAGACATCCTCACTTGGATATCCCACAGGCACCTAAAATCCCAGTCTAAAACGAATCTCCTGGCTTCTTCACTGTCTCAATCTCTGAATCTTGCATCAGGCAAAACTAAAATATGGGTGTCATCCTCTATCTCTCCCTTTGCCTCATGCCATCTTTTATCCCAGGCTACTTAATATTATTGTTCTTAAGATAAAGACAAAAACACTTAAAATGCCCTACAAAGCCTTGCACTTTCTGGCCCCTATCTGTCACATCATATTTTGCATCATGTTCACCCTTGATCATAAACTCACAATGAGTTTATTTCTGTTCCTTGAACACACCTTTCTTCTATTGAAGGACTTTTACACTTACTATTGCTTCTCCCAGATCTTCATTTACTTAATCCCTCCTCATCCTTTAGATCACAGATAAAGTGTATTTCCTCAGGAACCCCTTCTCTGACCTTAAGCACCATTTAGATAAGGGGTCCTCAAACTTTTTAAACAGGGGGACAGTTCACTGTCCCTCAGGCCATTGGAGGGCCAGACTATAGTTTTTAAAAAAACTATGAACAAATTCCTATGCACACTGCACATATCTTACTTTGAAGTAAAAAAACAAAACGGGAACAAATACAATATTTAAAATGAAGAACAAGTAAAGTTAAATCAACAAACTTACCAATATTTCAATGGGAACTATGGGCCTGCTTTTGGCTAGTCATACAACATCAGCCACATTCCACACATGAGCACTGCGGTCCTGGGACGAGTTGGCTGCTAAGCAACAGGCAGGGGCGGCAAAAACACCCGGCGGGCCAGATAAATGTTTCCAGTGGACCGCATGTGGCCCGCAGGCTGTAGTTTGAGGACCCCTCCTTTAGATCATGCACTTACCTTTAGGTATTTTTTAATATGTATAATTTTTATTGATTTCAGAGAAGAAGGAACAGGGAGAGAGGGATAGAAACATCAATGATGAGAGAAACATTGATAGGCTGCCTCCTGCACGCCCCCTACTGGGGATCGAGTCTGCAACCCAGGCATGTGCCCTGACCGAGAATTGAACCATCAAACTGAGACCTCCTGGCTCATCGGTCGATGCTCAACCACTGAGCCTTGCTGGTTGGGCTCCTTTAAGTATAATTGACTTTATTTTTTAGAACAGTTTTAGTTACAGAAAACTTGAGCAGATAGTACAGTGAGTTTTCATATACCCTTCTACCCTGCATGCAGTTTTCCCTATTGTTAACATCTTACATTAGGATGGAAACTTACTAATAATAACAAAAAGTATTGATAAATTAATAACTAAATTCTGTAGTATGTTCAGATTTACTAGTACTTAGTTTTTACCTAATGTCCTATTTGTGTTCCAGGATGCCACATTACTGGTATATGTTTAAATATATGTCTCCTGACAATTTCTCTTTTTTTTGAAATAACTTTGTTTTTATTATTTTTAAACTTTATATAAATGGTGGTAGATACTGTGTCCTATTGTGACTTCATTTTATCAAGCAAAACACTTTACAATTTCTTTGTCTTGATACATGTACTCAGAGTTTATTCTATCCCAGCGCTGTATCAGGATATACCTCAATTTATTACACATTCTCCGTCTGGTGGACATTTGGTTGGTGTTTAGATATTGCTCTTTTAAACAATGCAGCTGCAGACATTTTTCATGTCTTCTGGTGCAATGATGCAAGAGTTTCTCCAGAGTGTAAATCCCTCCTGATAGAAGTTCCTAAAAGGGAAGCATCTTTTCATCTGTGTCTCAGGAAGAGAAGATCTTGGCTGCGACATGGGTGGTCCACAAGAGCCTATGACGGATGAAGAACTGTCTCTGCCGAAGGAAATGTTTAAAATCCTCTGGTATTTTTCGGCTTCCTTGGACCACATGGGAAGAGAACCTTGTGTATGTCTCAGTGCACACAGCCAGCTGTCCAAGCACCTTCAAAGTTGCGTACTGTCCCTTTGAAACAGGGGTGGGGAACCTTTTTCTTCTAATGCCTTGGCAGGGCCAATACAGTCCACGGGCTGGATGTCCCCCACCCCTGCATGATCTCACCAATTCCCAAAATTCCTGGGACCCCTCCTGACAATTTCTTAGCCTTTCCTTGTTTTTTATTTTTTTTTGACTGTTTTGAGGACTGGTGAGGTATTTTGCAGAATGCTCCTCTATTGGGATTTGTCTGATGCATTACTTACAATTAGACTGGGGTTATGTTTTTGCAGAAAGCAAAATTTTGGAAATAAAGTTACATTTTCATCACATTATATCAGGGCAACATGTTACCTATATGATTTATGATAGTTGATATTGACTTTGATCACCTGTCAGGTTTCTCCACTGTACAATTACTCATTTACTCTTTGTAAAGAAGTCACTATGTGCAGTCCACACTTAGGGAGTAGGTGTTATGTTTCCCTTCCTTTAGGGTGGAGAATCTATGTAATTTATTTGGAATTCTTCTGCATCGTAGGGTGTATCTTCTCCCCCATTTATTAATGTATATATATATAGTTATGGACTCATGAATACCTTATGCTTTGAGTTATATTCAAATATTTCCTTCCTTCCTTCCTTCCTTCCTTCCTTCCTTCCTTCCTTCCTTCCTTCCTTCCTTCATTCCTTCCTTCTAGGTCTGTCTTTCTTTCTCTCTTTCTTTCTTTCTTTCTTTCTTCCTCTCTCTCTCTCTCTCTCTCTCTCTCTCTCTCTCTCTCTCTCTCTCTCTCCCTCTCCCTCCCCTTCTCCCTCCCCCTCTCCTCCCTCT
>NW_006296063.1:359312-360146 GCF_000327345.1 Myotis davidii
TTCCTTCCTTCCTTCCTTCCTTCCTTCCTTCTTTCTTTCTTTCTTTCTTTCTTTCTTTCTTTCTTTCTTTCTTTCTTTCTTTCTTTCTTTCCTTCATTCTTCTTTTTTCTCAAATTTTTCCAGCTTTGGCTATTGGGAGATCTTTCACTTGGCTCCTGTGTCACTGACATAGTCCCTTCTAGTGATATATTTTTTAAATCATTTTTATTTTTCTGCCTGACCAGCATGGCTCAGTGGGTGATCATCAATCTATGAACCAGGAGGTCACAGTTTGATTCCTGCTAAGGGCACACATCCAGATTGCAGGCTTGATATCCAGTGTGGGGAGGCATCTGATCAATTATTCTCTCTCATCACTGATGTTTTTATCTCTCTGTCCCTCTCCCTTCCTCTCTGAAGTCAATAAAAAAATAAAAATAATAAGTAAATAAATCTTTTTTTTTCCAGTTACAATTGATATATAATATTAGTTTCTGATAACATAGTGATTAGACATTTATATAATTCACAAAGTTATCAACCTGATAAATCTATTACCTGTCTGACACTATACATAGTTATTAAAATACTAGAGGCTCAGTGCATGAAATTTGTGCACAGAGTGGAGGAGTGTCCCTCTCCGGCCTGATCATCCCACGCAGCCTGCTGTTCAGTCCTTTGGTCATCTCTCACTAACCACCCCCTGCCGGCCTGGTCACCCCATGCAGCCTGCTTGTTCAGTCGTCCAGCCTGACTCCCACAGTGGCCTGGCGCTGCGCGAGTCAGGTGTGGGTCCCAGGCATCCATGGCAGCGGTCTGGCCTGACTCCCGCGGCGGCCCCCAGAGTGACTCCTC
>NW_006296063.1:379645-384848 GCF_000327345.1 Myotis davidii
CGGCTCCACCATCCCGCTGTGGCCAACACCCACCATGTTCCGCACACGCCCCCTGGTGGTCAGCACATGTCATAGTGACCAGTTGTTCGGTTGTTCCAGTTGTTCCGTGTCTATTTGCATATTATTAGTACTAGCGGCCCAGTGCATGAAATTCATGCACCGGGGTGGGGGGGGGGGTGCCCTCAGCCCAGCCTGCATCCTCTCTAATCTGGGATCAGGCCTAAACTGGCAGTTGGACATCCCTCTCACAATCCTGGACCGCTGGCTCCTAAATCTCTCACCTGCCTGCCTGCCTAGTCGTCTTTAACTGCCCCCCTCTACCCGCTGGCCTGATCACCACTAACTGCCCCCTGCTGCCACCCAGGTCGCCCCCAACTAACCCCCCCCTGCCGGCCTGGTTGCTCCTAACTGCTCCCCCGCAGGTGTGGTCATGCCTTACTGCCCTTCTGGATGGGAAGGTCCTTGGCTGCTCGCCGGAGAACTTCCTGATGGGCTTCTCCCCGCGGCTCTCTCTCCAGCAGTTCTTTCTCTGCGTAAGAGAGGTGGAACTGGGGAACGGATTTAAACGTTAATCAGTATTTTCAAAGAAATGATAACATATATTGATCTACTAATCCAGAAGAAGGCATTTATAAAATGTTAATGGCATACAGTCAATAAATTCAGAAAAGTATTAGAGTTTGAGATCTGGGCTAGTCTGTTAACCTTGAAGGTGATTAGTTTATGCATCAGAAAGTTTATGCACCTATATATATAAAAGGCTAATATGCAAATTGTCCCCTTGGGAGTTTGGGAGACCAGGAGTTTGATCACTAGCTATGACATGTGCTGACCACCAGGGGGTGGCACAAAATGAAGGAAGGCCCCGCCAGCAGCCAGAAGGCCCTAATCGGCCATGATCACTGGTCAGACCTAGGGACCCTACCCATGCGCAATTTCATGCACCGGGCCTCTAGTTATAAATAAATATGTATACCTCAGAATATGATCTTATTTGAAGACTAGAGGCCAGATGCATAGATTCATGCACCGGTGGGGTCCCTCAGCCTGGCCTGTGGGGATTGGGCTGAAACTGGCTGACATCCCCTGAGGGGTTCTGGATTGTGAGAGGGTACAGGCCAGGCAGAGGGACCCCCACTGGTGCAGGATTGGGGCTGGGGTGGGACTGTGGGAGGGCTCCAGGGTGTGTCTGGCCCATCTCACCCAGTCCCCATTGGCCTGACCAAGCAGCAAGCTAATCTACTGGTTGGAGCATCTGCCCCCTGGTATCAGTGTGTGTCATAGCGACTGGTCGAATGGTCAGACACTTAACATATTAAGCTTTTACTATATAGGATGCTACAATATACATGTGGATGCATATGTCTTTTCAAATTAGTGTTTTGGGTTTTTCAGATAAATACCCAGAAATGGATTTGCTGGGTCCTCCTGTGTCTCCTGTTACAGTCTTTGTTTTAAAGTCTATTTTATTTAGTATAATTATTGCTGCCACTATATTGATTCAAGCATATATTTCCTATCTATGGACAACCATAATAGCATCCCAAATGGTATACATGCTTCCAGTCCAATCTAAACTACAAAATTAATCTTCCTAAAGCACAACTCTGACAGAGACACTTCTCTAATTAAGAATCTTTTCTAGGAATGGAAAAATATAAAATTAATTACATTATTTGTGAGATGTCAGTTCTCACAAGTTGATTTATAGATTTATATATTTTAGTTATAGACTTACAGATTTAACACAATCACATCATAATCATGGCAATTTTTATAGAAAAAAGCTCTTTCTAAAATTTATATGAAAATGCAAAGGACCTAGATAACTTAAATCAAAATTGAAAAATATGAGCAAAGTTGGAGGACTAACTTTACCTGACTTCAAGCATTTCTCTAAAGCTATATTAATCAAGGTAGTGTATTACTGTCATATGTATTGACCAGTATATCAATGTGATAGAATAAAGATCTCAGAAATAGATCCAGATTTATACAGCCATTTTATTTTTAACAATATAAGGAGAAAGGAAAATTCTTTTTAACAAATGGCATAGTTATAACTATGCATTCATATAGTTAAATGAACCTTGAACCTCACCTTGTACCACACACAAAAATTAATTTGGCATATATCAGGAATATAAAGTAAAATATCATAAGCCTTTATAAAGGAAATTATAGAAGAATATATTTGTCATTTGGAGGTAGGCAAATGGTTTTTATCCAACACAGAGTTAACAGAAACAATGAGAAAAACTGATAAATGATATTTCATAAAAGTTAAAAACTTTTGACTATCAAATGATATTGTTAACAAGATGAGTAGGTAAACTATGTACTGAGGGAAATTATTTTTAAAGAGACATTTGAGAAGAGCCTGGCATTTAAGATATATCAAGAACTTCTAAAGATCAATAATAAAAAAACAAAAAATTAAGAATTGGTCAAAAAAAAAAAAAAGAAATAATGAACACTTCCCCAAAGAAGATATACAACTGGCCAATAAGCACATGAAAAATTTCTTATAAATTTATCATCAGTCATCTTGGAAATGAAAATTAAAATCACACCTATGAGAATAGTTACAAATAAAAAGGCTGACAATACCAGATATTGATGAGGATGTGGAGAAAGCAGAACTGTCACATATTGTTGGTAAGAATGTAATCACTTTGGGAAAATGTCTGGTAGTTTGTTATAAAACTTAATGTTTACTTACCTTATGACACAACCATTCAACTCGGGTTTTTACCCAAGAGCCATGAGCATACATATCTATAAAAAGAATCATACAAGAATGTTCATAGCAGCTTTATTGATAACTAGAGGACCGGTGCATGAAATTCGTTCACTCAGGGGGAGTCACTCAGCCAGGCTTGTGCCCTCTTGCAGTCTGGGAGCCCTCAGGGGTTGTTCTACTGATGGCTTAGGCCTGCTTCAGCATAAGCCTTCAGCCAGACATCTTTAGCACTGCCACAGAGGCGGGAGAGGCTTCTTTCACCGCAGCTGCACTCACCAGCCATGAGCCCAGCTTCTGGCTGAATGGTGCTCCCCCTGTGGGAGCACATTGACCTCCAGTGGGCAGCTCCTGCATTGAACATCTTCCCCCTGGTGGTCAGTGCACATCATAGCAACTGGTATTTCCACTGTCAGGCCGAAACCAGTTTTCGGACATTTCCCAAGGGGTCCTGGATTGTGAGAGGGCACAGACCAGGCCTAGGGACCTCACTGGTGCACAATCAGGTCTGGGGAGGGATTCAGGAGGTTGACCAGCCAGGGAGGGACTGCAGGAGGGCTCCAGGGTGTGTCTGGCCCATCTCACTCAGTCCCGGATCAGCCAGACCTCAGCAGCAATCTAACCTACTGGTCAGAGTGTCTGCCCCCTGGTGGTCAGTGAATGTCATAGCAACTGACCAACCAGTCAACTGTCTGACCCCTGGTGGTCAGTGCATGTCATAGCAAGCAGTTGAGCAGCCTTAGCATATTATTAGGATATTGCACTTTGATTGGTTGATCAGACCACTGGACGACCTGACACTTAGCATATTAGGCTTTTATTACATAGGACTAGTGGCCTGGTGCATGGAATTTGTGCACATTAAAAGGGGATTAATTAGAGAAAATATTTTAATATTGCTATTTGACCTTTATAATAGAATTGTCAGAGATGAAAGAAAATTATTAGTAAAATGTATATGAAAATCTTCCTCCTATCAGAGTCTGGGGTGCACCACCCATGTGTGCCTCAAAATCTCATGAGACCCAGACATGGCCAGCCCCTGCATTGGGCTAGATCCAGACCCAGCCAGTCCCACCCTTGTTAATCCCTGCCAGGCAGGGGATGCAGCCTCAGGTCCCCTGGCCTGGCACCAAGGCAGGGGGCATGGCCTGAAGTCCCCCAGCCCAGGCCGGGGTA
The DNA here is from genome assembly GCF_000327345.1 of Myotis davidii. Taxonomy (NCBI): domain Eukaryota; kingdom Metazoa; phylum Chordata; class Mammalia; order Chiroptera; family Vespertilionidae; genus Myotis; species Myotis davidii. The sequence continues at coordinate 383,565 of NW_006296063.1, forward strand.
GGGGGCGTGCCTTGAGGTCCCCCATCAAGCCCTGCTGGGTGGGGGACGTAGCCTGAGATCCCCTGTCAAGCCCCGCTGGACAGGGGGTGTGCCTTGAGGTACCCTGTCAAGCCCTGCTAGGTGGGGAATGCAGCCTAAGGTCCCTCAGCCTGGTGCCAGGAGGGAGGTGCAGCCTCAGGTCCTCCATCAAGCCCCACTGGGTCAGGGGCACAGCCTCAGTTTCCCTGGACCAGAACTGGGGTGGGGGGTACACCTTGAGATCCCCTGTCCAGCCCTGCTGGGCAGGGGGGCACAGGCTCAGGCGCCCTGGCCCAGTGCCAGGGTGGGGGGCATGGCCTGAGTTCTCCTGTCAAGCCCCGCCAAGTGGAGGGCACAGCCTGAGGACCCACCCTGGTGCTGGGGTGGGGGGCACGGGCTGAGGTCCCCTGTCAAGCTCTGCTGGGTGGAGGTGTGGCCTGAGGTCCCTCATCAATCCGTGCCAGTTGGTGGGGCACGGCCTGAGATCCCCCAGCCTGGTGCCAGGGTGGGGGGCATGGCCTGAGGTCCCCTGTCAAGCCCCAGGGGGGTGGGGCTTAGAGGCAGGCTCAGCCTCAGGTCCCTACTGATTGCTTGTTAAGGCTCATTACAGGAACTCAGACCCCACTGTGGGTGCAGCCACCTTGTGTTATGGAATCCACCCCCTCCTTCTGCTGTGGGCGCTGCCATCTTTGTGGTGGAGTGATGGTCAATTTGCATATTCCCTCTTTATTATATAGGATAGCCTAAAACTGGAAATCACTCAGGTGTTCATCAACAGGACAATGATAAGCAAACTGGATAGACTTGTATACACAAACTGGATACACAAATTGTGGCATATTTATTAAATAGAAACTACTCAAAAATGAGAATCACTGATGCATGCAACAGCATGGATGTATCCCAAAGGCATCATGCTGAGGGAAATAATCTAGACCCAAAAGAATACATTGTTAAAAAGAGATAGAGGAAGACATAAACAGATGGAAGAACATACCATGTTCATGGATTGGTAGAATCAACATCATTAAAATGTCCATACTACCCAAAGCAATCTATAGATTCAATGCACTCCCCCATTAAAATACCAATGGCATATTTCACAGACCTAGAGTGAACTCTCCAAAAATTCATCTGGAATAAAAAAAGACCACAAATAGCTGCAGCAATCCTGAGAAAGAAGAACACAGTAGGAGGGATCTCAATACCAGAGATCAAGCTATACTACAAAGCCACTGTTCTCAAAACTGCCTGGTACTGGCAGTT
>NW_006296063.1:385707-399187 GCF_000327345.1 Myotis davidii
AGGGATAGAAGGGGAGGGGGGGGGTGAAGGGGAGAGATAAACCAAAGGACTTATATGCAAGCATATAGGCCTAATCAATGGACATGAACAACAGGGGGGTGAGGGCATGTGCGAGGGTGGGGTAGGGGGTAACATGGGGATAAGGACACATACATAATATCTTAATCAATAAAAAATATATATTTAAAAAAGAAAATACAGATGATTAAAAAAACATCAAAAATAACCACCAGTAATATTTTGGTGTATAGTTCCAGTGTGTATATATGTGTAGATAGATGTACTAGTAGATGACTGTCAATATAATTTTAATATAAATGCAATTTTATAATTTATTTTGTAGGTAACATAAAATGTAACATTAGACATTTGAAAATGTAAAAAAAAAAGAGTACAGTGTTGTTCAGATTCAGATTCCTGCTTCCTTCAGATTACTCTGTGAATGAGATTAGTATTACATTGTGACTTTTTGTTATTTCCTTTTCTATATGAGAAGATCTAAGGTAATTTTTCTCCAAATACCTGTCCATTTATCTTAACATATTTCTATACTGATTTGAGATGCCTCTTTTATCATATACTATTTATATCTTTGAGTCTGCTTCTAGACCTATTCTGTACACTAATATGTCTCTTCTGTCACATCTTATTGTAATTACTGTGATTTTACAATATATTTTAATATCTGTTATGCAAGTGTTCCTTTATTTGTTTTTTAAAAAATATTCCTAGCCCTAGCAGGTTTGGCTCAGTGGATAGGGTGTGAGCCTGCTGACTGAAGGGTCCTGGGCTTGATTCCAGTCAGGGCACATGCCTGGGTTGTAGGCTCAATTCCAAGTAGGGGGTGTGCAGGAGTCAGCTGATCAATGATTCTCTCTCATCATTGATATTTCTATCTCTCTCCCTCTCCCTCTCTGAAATCAATAAAAATATTTTTAGCTTTTATCAATTGTGTATATTCTAGATCACTTTTAGAATCATCCTGTCTAGGCTTCCTAAAATCCAGTTGGGATTATGTTAAATATGTAGATTGATTTGGGGAGAGTTGAAAACTAAAATTATCAATGAGGAGAGATATAGCAAGGCGAGGTAGGACCACCAGTCCCAAGCTCTTCACTAAGCAGAGAGCTAGCCTGGGAATCATAAAACACAAAAATCTTTGTCCCTCTCCCCATGTGGCACCAGCCCCTCTCTACTGATCTGGCCCCATTGGCAGGTGAATTGTTCAGGAGTCATTTGTACATTAATTCTCCATACTTATTCCAGAAATTCCATTTGGGGAAAAGGGTAATGCTTTACATGTGCACTGTTTAATATGGTAGCCACTATTGGACAGTGCTAATCTGGGATACTGGTTTCTAGGTAAGCCTAAGATTTGGGAGGTGGTGTGGAGATTCTGCTTATTCATATGGACACTTTGGCCACCAAAAATAAAGCACCAGCAGGTTCTTAGTTGTGTTTAGCTCCAATGTCCATATGCACTAATTTCATTTATGGACAGGCTTCTCTTGACCTCTAAGGCTTGCTATAAACCTCTGACTATCTGAGTGGCCCTGGGTCAATCCCAGATCAGTCAGAGAACTCTAACTCATTAGACAGATAGACTTCTCTGGCCTCCTTTGTTTTTCCAGTTTTCCCTTATCAGACCTTGGTGCTGTGAGTCAAGGACTTGTATAATTTGCTTTGTTATAACCCCCTTGTGGAAGACAGAGCATAGGACTCTCTAGACCTCTTCACTGTGGCTGCCACATAGGCTTATTAGAAAATGGGAAGAACATTAACATTGAGTTAGAGGTCTGTGCACCAACATCTGGGCTGAGGCCTGGATTGGGGAAGGTATCCAGGAACTTGAGGCCCAGTCCAACTGCTGTAAGTAATCAGTGAAGGGGTCCAGCCAGCAGTAAGTGCCATGAATCACAGAGCAAACAAAGTCAAGCCAAGCCACAGGCTAGGGATGAGACAATGAGTCTCTGGGATCAGGCAGTCCCTGCATAGACTCGGCCAGGAGGAGTAGCAGAAAAGGGTAGAAGAAACCCAAAGCCTAAGAAAAAAAAGGATGCCAGCAGATACTAATCTTATGGGCATCCAGAGTCACTCCAAAAAGTGGCTATTTTGTTCCAGAAAAAGGCTCACTTGCAAGGCTCCTCACAGCAGATCAGCTCAGGCCAGAAGCCAGATGAGTGACTGAGGCAGGAGAGGAACTATAAACAGCAAAGTTAGGAGGAGACAGACCACTGATGTGGGAGAGAGACAACTGGAGATCCAAGTTTCTTGGTAAGAACCTCTGGCCAAACAGAGGCTAATTACCAATCCAAAGTGGGCAGAGGGCCTGGTTGAAGCCAAGAGTTTCATACTGGTAATAATGCCAGGAGAGATTACAAGGACTCATGGAGTCTCAGAACAGTCTACCAACAGTTTGGGAGTGACAAAAGGTTAATAGGGATCCTAAGGTTCTATGAACCCCTCAAGATATATTCTAGAACCTGGGATCATTTCTAACACTCCCCTCACTTCCTTCCTGCTGCTCTAAGGCCACTGTCTGCTTCCTCTTGCTCCTTTGGGTTCTTCTCCTTCATTTTGGAAATCACCTGAAAAAATCCTCCTGGATCCCACTTTCATTTATCCTGCCCTAAAGAAGTCACAGGCCTTTTGTACTAGAGAGTTCTGGGAAATGTTCTGGAATCTCCGAAATGTCTCCTGTACTACCGTTTGTCTCTGGTCTTCATTTCCCCCCTCTTCCACAATGTTGTCTCTGTGATAATGCCCAGAATCCCATGCCCCAGGATTTCTCTATTATCCTGGAGGGAAAAGCTCTTCATGCTTTTCCTGTTTGTCGGCATTTCTCCATTCTCTGCATCTGCAGGTTCTTGCTTTCAAAGCTTTCTTTGTAGCTCGTTATCTAAACAAACAATAACAACAACAAACAACTGGATGCCCATCTCCCAATTAGGCTCAAGTGTATCATTTCCATCTCAGGAGCTGCCTACCAAGCAACTCCCAAGTCCTTGAGTTCCTATCCTCACCCCACAAGAAAAATCACAATTGGGGATTTTCTACAAGGACCCTAGACCAGAGCTACAGTGGAGAACTCTGTTGCTGGGTCTAATTTCACAGCACATATGGAAAAACATTTACATATGCTTGTTGAAAAATCTGCTTATGCTCTTGGAATATTCTCTTAATCATTCCATTATGGCATAATTCAGTTTTCCAAGTCCAAATTCTAACAGAAAACAGTTTGAGGAGTGGTGATTACTAAGGGGCCATCCAACATATATTATGAATACCATATGCTTTAGAGGGCAAGGGATTTACTTTTGGAAAAGGAACATTTAATCCCTCCTGATTGGAAAAAAGTCAATCACGGAGTTTCATGCTGGGAAGCAGCCCATACATGGCCATTTTTCTCCCCTTTTGGATTCTTTTAAGTTCCTTGGAAATAAAGGCAGAAGCACTATGATGAAAAGAAAATTGCATTTTTTATTAATGGCTTTAAGTGGAGGGATATTGGGGACAGTCACAAGAATGATTCCTTCAACATTACAGCTTGTGATGGGGGGAGGGTGGTATCAAAGGAGAAGTGGACACGTTGTTCTTCCTCAGATCCTTGCTTGAGATGGCAGTCAGTCAAAAATTTGAAGGAAGCCCAGTATAAACATGCAGATTAAAGCAAGAGAAAGAATGTGCTGGGTTGATTATTTTAGGCTTAGCAAGGAAGCTTCTTTAAAGTTCCTAGGAATTTGTGTTTCTCTAAACCTTGCTCTAATTGTGCATCACATTAAGTCATTCCAGTTTATCTTAATGCCTAGCTGTATTAATGAAGCGGTCTCCTTGCTAGGTTACAATTGAGTAGTAAAGTTTATTAATTTTATTCATTTAGCCATTCCAAAAATGAGTCTAGCTATTTTTTTTACCAGAATTACATAATCAAGACTCTAATAGCTATTACCCAGTGACTGTTAATTCTAATTCTGGATAGCCTTTTTCTTAAAGTCTACCCACACAATCTCAGATTTCTAAAATACTGGTGATTCTGAGTATTTTTGATGGACCTGGAGCCTACTTTAATTTCCTTGGGATGGGGATCTGTGGGGAACAAGACCCAGCTGAGACTTCTAATGCAGAGAACCAGGAATAGTTCATTTGCCTCTTTTCTGTCTTTTGGGGGATTATGAGTGTACCTGGCTTTGCCTTGGAGATTAGCCTCTTGCTGATAACCCACCTATAGTCTTGGAGGTCACAGAAGGAAGAGAGACAATAAATTATTTTCTAATTGACTAGAACCAATGAATCTGACCTTTTTGTGAGCAAAGCTATGAATCTTTCAACAATGAAGCAGCCACTTGGCAAGTTAGTCATTGTCAGGTTTGGAAAAGGCTGACCTACCCAGACAGAACAGCTCCCCAATACTAACAAGGTGGAAGAATGTATACTTAGAGACACTGCTATATCTACCTCTGCATATTGTCAGGAATTTGCCTGCTTGTGTTTGTTTGGGGTGGGGCGAGGGGAAGACTAGCATATAGGGCAGCAATGGTTGGCAAGTTGACAAAGATCAAGGGCTAGCTAAGTCATACAGGCATTAAAATCAACATTGAGTACCAGAGTTCAGAAATGACCAGGAGGCAGGCTGGGCCAGACAATGGAGGGAAAAAGCAACAAATGAGAAAAAATATTCAAGGGAAGGTAAGAAACATAAGATTCACTAGTCTTTTCCCCGAGTGCTCATGGCCTTCCATTTTCTAGCAGAGAGCTGTCTGGCTGAGGCAGAGCTTGGTCTTCCTGGGGCCCTGGAGTGACCTGCATAGAGAGCTGCTTTCCTGAGCTGTGGAGGACATTGCCAACCATCACTTTTGGCTAAAGTCAATTCTGCTTTGGTGGGAACAAGCCGGACTGAAGTTACAACCATAGCATATGTCTTATCAACTAAAAAGTTTTTTCTAATATCTACACTGTTTAGCATACTGTGTGAGGCCAGGTCAGGCCAGGTCAGTTGGAAGGCACTGGTCACCAGTGCTTCCCAATTATCTGCAGGACAAAGTCCAAGCTTCTCGGCCACTTTGAGGGGCTCTGCGAGCTCTTTCCAATCTACCTTTTTAGGTGCATCTGCCACCCCTGCCCCTCACGCACAGATCCTTCTCTTCAGTCATTCAGGAAGGGGCATCAATTTGCTGTTCCCCAAACTCATGTCCCTCCATGCTACTGTGTTGTTTGCTCAAGCTTTTCCTTTCATCCCTCTGGTAACTACCACTACCTCTCATGCATTGCTTATGTACTTATCTTTCAAAGACCAGCTCAAATGCTATTTCTTTCAAGAAGCCCATCCTAATACCTACACCCTTTGCTCTGTCTGTTTAGTGGCAGAATTAGGTGTGTGCAAGTGACCTGGGGGAGCTGATGGCAAACAGGAATCAAAGCTGACTCAGCACTGTGCCTTCAACTGGGTTTGTCCAAATCCTGGTCAGGAGCAGATTCCAAATACATGCTTGTTAGAATGAATTGTGTCATCTACCTCAGAGAAGTAGAAAGTCCTTTTCTTTCTTCCAAACTTTCTCAGTTTTGATTTATGGAGTATATTAACTTAGTTATTACCCCTCTTCTCATCCTTTGTGCCTGGTTCTCTAGAAAGCTGATCTTTTAGTTCCAAGGTAGAATTCAATAAGTGACCTGTGTGAGGCACTTTGTAGTTTTTGAAGCACTTTCCCATCTACTACCTAATTGATTCCCAAAGCCACCTGTGATTTATCCCCTATTTAGAGCTAAGGAAACTGGCTTCAGTGTGAACAACTTGCCCATGGTCAGAGCAATGATGTGGTCAACCAGGGACAAGAGTCCAAACTGTCTGCCTCTAAATCATGTTCTCCCCACTAATAGCAGTCACAACCAAAGGAACAAGAACTGTGAGCATTTATTGACCACTCACTCAGTGCCAGGAACAGTGTTAGGTACCTCACATAGGTTTTTATGCTTTATCCTAACTACAATTTTGTGAGGGAGGTTCTATTATTATTTCTAATTTACAGAGGATTTGGAGATTAAGAGTGCTTGGCAACCATCTAAAGGGCATATGGCCAGTAAGTGGTGGCGTTGGCACTTAAATTCAGATCTGGAATACTCCACAGAGCCAGGTTGCTGAGAACTGCAGTTTCTGAGTGTCCCTGTGTGCTGGGAAGGGCTGGTGCCTTGGCATTTCACCTGTGTGCATTCACTAGATTAGAAGAAGCAGTATGACTAGGAGTCAGAAGATTTGTGTATCAGTCCTGGCTTAGCCATCTATGCTGGGGAAATCACTGACTGTTACTGGACCTCAAGTTTTCATTTGTAAAAGAGAAATCATATTTCTATGGATCTGGGCATTGAATATGGACTGTAGACTCTAGGGCAACTAGGTGCACCCTGACTCTGGTCAAGGCTGCTGGTCATGTCTTGTTTTCTGGTAACATCCTGCTTAACCCAAACTTTATTCTGTTTCCAAATCAATTCTTCAAAGGCTTTTACATACTTGTCTTATTACCAAACACACTCTCATCTCCCTTGCCTGCAGTAAACTTATCTGTGACTTTGAGTTCTGTAAGGCTATTCAATGTAAATGAACAAGGACTTAGACCTTATTTCATAGACCTGGGTTGGAGTCCTGTCTCTCTTACTAAGCAGCAGTGATATATTTGATCTGTGTGAGTTTTATTTCCTTCATCTATACAATGTTGTTAATAACTCTACCTATTTCATTACATGAAATGATGCCTGAGGAGTACTCAGCCTGATGCCTGGCACCATGTATTTGCTTAAGGAATGGTAGTTGCTGATGGCATAATTTCTCCTCGCAAGCATAAAATATTGCATTTTTTTCCATGTCAATATTTCTCCTTTCTTCTAGTCCTGAGACCCACCTCCCTAATGGCACTCTCTCTCTCCTCTCTATCAAGTTTCCTGAGGTCTCAGCTTTATGAATCATCACCACCCATGCTTACTTTCTAGTCTCTTTTGTTCTATTGGCTTTGGCCCTGCAGTCTAGAAAATTCCTAGGCATGTCCTAGCTTCCTGAACTACTTTGGTTTTTCCTTTGCCTTTATGCCAAACATCTGGAGAGTAGAGACTACTTTGAAGGTCATCCCATCCTCACCCTGGCTCCTTCCTCAGCTCCCAACCACAAGTCTCTGTCTCCCAATACTTCCCAGAACCTGATCCCACAGCAGGCACTCAAGATCTCCTAATTGCCAAATCCAATGGCTCCATTTTGCCTGCTATTTCCTCAAGCCTTCTGTACAGAGCTACTTCCACTCTCCTGAGATGAAGCTCTTTGCTTCCCAGCTGCCATCTCTTACATTGTTTATAAACACACCTTGCCTTTGAGTCTCCCATAGGTTTCTGAAAACTACCAACAAGAAAATACTGAGACATGAATGTTGGCTTCTTCCCAAACCTGTTGACTCCCCTTGGCTCCTCTCCCTCCTCCCATCTCCTAACATAAACACTTCCTAAGTTTCTATCCTTGGCCCAGTTTTCTAGCTTGACACTCTCTTCCCTGGAAATCTCTCACACTCCCACAGTTTCTGTGCTCAATTTTTTTGTGGATGGTTCCCAGGTCCCTATCTTTAGTCCTGTTCCCATCTGAGCCCCATATTCCTATCTCCAACTGCCTGTTAGATGCTCCACCAGCTCCAGAATCTTCACAAATCTGAGGCAACACTGCCTCCCCTATCAAACCTGTTCTGCCCGCTTAGCCTATTTCTGATCATGGCACCAATACCTCCTAATCACCAAGATTTGAAACCTATGAGTTATGTAGTAGAGCCTCCTTTGTGTTTTATCCCATTTTAAATTAAGTTATAGGAACTCTGCTCCTGCATTAGAGCTTTTGCCCACTCCTCCTCTCCAGGCCCACTAACCTCATCTGATTCAAGCTTTCACTGTTTTCACCTGGATAACTATGGTAGCTCCTACCTGATCCCCTGACATCCAGCATTCCTTCTTCTCACTCTTTCATTCATCATAGCAGCCAGAGGGGTCTTCTTAAAACCTAGACACAATTACTTCTTTTTTCCCTTGAGATGCTATATCTTTTTAAAGAGATGATACCTTCTCTTAAATTGAAGGGACATTAAAATTCATATTTTTGTTTAAGATATGATTTATACAAAGATACCATTGAAAATTGTTCACCTCTCTTTCCCCATCTTTATACATAACATGAACATAAAGGCAAGGTTAGACGGAGGTTTGCACTAATAATGATTATTGTGTGGAGGTTGAAGTTATTTTTAATTTTCTTCTTTGACCTTTTCTGTATTGATTTAGTTTCTAATTAGGACAGATACATTTTACAAAAAAAGTCATTCTTAAGGGGAGAGGGGAAAAAAGCTTCCAATGACTGATTATTGCTGCAACAACAAGGTTCAAACTCCTTAACCTGGTTTAAGAGGCCCTCAGTGATTAACCTCTGCCCACCTCACTCTCCACTGAAGGCCACTCTCCCCTTCCTCCACTCTCTTAAGCTCCATCCCTGACCCTCTTGCAGACTCACCATTCCTAGTATATACATTGCCCTTCCTCTTCTTCTTTTTAATACCTTTTTAAAGCATGTCTATCCTCCTGGGTAAAGCAAACAATGAGAAAAAAATTAGATATCATTGTGGATGGATATGTCTCTTTGTCTCTCAAGCACAGTTCTGGCTTCAGAGTCAATCATTTACAGCCAGGAGATTAACCCTCCATTCAGATGTTGCAGTCTTATGAGGGGAGGAGCAGGACTAGGAACATGAAGCTGGCATAGGTGGATTAAGCCATGGCTCTGAACAGTGGGCAAAAAGAGTGGCTTAGGAAAGGAATTGTGAGACCAGATGGCCAATATGAGCTTTGCTACCCTTTGCTCCTCTGGTGTATACGTGAGTGTAGTGATCCACCTTTCTCCTCAGACCAAACATAGGAGAAGTATATGCCTGCAGGCACCAACAGGGCCTCAACCATTCAGGTCCCAGGTAGCCCAAGAGTCTCCACTCCAATTATGGGTCTCCTGTGGTGACACAGAGCTCTGAAACCAAAGGGCACTGTGGTAGATAGTCCCTATCTACCTTTTCTCAGTCCTGCTAACTCCCACTGGTTTATGTTACTATGAAGGTGAAGGGCAAGGTTACCCATGCAGAACACCATCATCATCCTTCATAAGCCCAGCTCTGCTTCCATAGGGAGATCTTTGCAGAGATTTCTTAACTATTCCTCCAGTACCTCAAACAATATGTCCAAGACGGAACCTAACCCAGAATCACCCCCATCATCTACCACCATCATAAGATGCCTTCTGTGTCCCAGATCACAACTACCATCCTCCTCATCCCTGGCTCACACACATGCACCAAGCTGTTTCACACCTCACTGCTTTCGTATATGCTGTGCACTTGTTTGCAGGATCTGTCGCCTCTTCCTTTCACCTAGTCTCCATCAAGCCTGTGCTCAGCACTTAACTCTTATGAAAAATTTCCCTTTATCTTTCCAATCTTCTTGAGGTTAGATGTGGAACCCCTCCTCTTTGCCCCTCAGCAACTAGGGATACACCATTGTCACTTTCTTGCCTGATTTTTTCCATCAGACCTGGATCTACTTGAATGCAAGCACTATGAATTTGTACTTCTGGTCCCTATAATGAAGCACAGAGCTCTTTATACATTTGATATTCAGTAAAAGCTAGTTAAAATATTTTATGGATTCATAAATCTTAATGTCATATGGATTCATGAATCCTCACCTTTTTTTTTTTTGGCTTTTATGTTCCAAATTCAGTCAGTTACTATGCCAGTCCCTTTATCTTCTTAATGATCTCTGGATCAAATATACTTCTCTTCAATTCTAGAACCTTCAGGCCATCATCGTCTCAGTGTCCAACCGCTCCAGCCTCCTGAGTGATTTTCCAAACACCACACGGTAGCCAGGCAGAGACTTTTTAAAGCATAAATTTTCTTGTGTTACCCTTCTTCTCAAAACATTTCAGAGGCTTGACACCACCCTCAACACAAAGTTCAAGCCCTGACAACAACTTACGTCTGAGACCTTGGAGAATTCAGCTCCTCCAGCCCTCCTCAGCCTTAATTCCCACACTGCTTTCCCAGAGCTCTAGAGTTCAAGAAAACAAAACAACTTGCTATTATTTTCGATCACTGAGTTTTCTACCTCTATCCCTTTGCTCATGTTATTAGCTCAACTTGGAATCCCCTCCTCAATGTGGAATCCCCTCCTTTGTATGCTTTCTGTCCAAATTTGCTCTCTATTTTAAGCTACACTTCAGTGCCCTCTTTCAGGATGTCCTGGGAATCCTGGCCACCGCCAGGTCAATGACATAAATCCCTTAGGCTATCTGAGAAAGGTTAGGTATCTTTCAGGTGGGGCCAGGACTGGAACACAGAACTGCTGAGCCTCCCTGTCTCCACAGAGGCTCTTTGGCCCAGGTAAACTACTTCTCATTTTGGGGGTTAGAAAGATACCACTGACCCCTCTGGATTTCTCATGGCTACCACTCTGTCCTTCAGCTGCTGGCAAGGCTATGCGTTGCCATATCCACATGTAGAAAGCCTTGGGGCCACTCATATGGGTGAACAATTCTGGGTGCTCAGACTCTTACCCAAAACACAGGCTTCTTATAAGCAAAGTCAAACTCAGTACCTAACTTAGATGAGGCTCAAGAAGTCAAATGCAAATGAGCTTGATTTTCTGATGTGTTTGTGTGGGAGCTATGTTTTTTTCTTGAGATTGGGAGAAATTTGGGCCCAGAGCTTTCCTTGCAGGCAGATGGATGGCTTGGCTGAAGTGACCGGGAGACTTCTAATAAAGTAATTCTGTGCTAGGTCAGAAAGAATGACAGTTACATGGGCGTAGAAGGGACTTCTTTGCCCAGAGCTATGACAAGAAAGGTAGAATATAGTCCAGGGTATACCTGTGGGCAGAAGTCAAGGACTTCTAAATCAGGGCTGTGGCATTTCTAGGAAAACAGATTTTATTCTGAATTCAGGGAGGGATTCAATGCAAGCAATATTAACAGAGTGCCTATTCAATGCCAGGCACTTGGGACACAGAAAGGACACCGAGGTGATTCTACCCCTGTCCCTTCCGTCACAAAACTTCTAGTCTAGACTGGAAAGATATTACACCCTTAGTGGACTTGGGAGCCTAGTGGTGGGAGCAAGGGAGAAGTAGAAATTAGGAAGAATTAGTGAGATTCCCAAGCTTACCCCATGAGGCTATGGAGACCCCACTCCTCCCTCCCAACATGTAGTGGTGTGTGTGTGTGTGTGTGTGTGTGTGTGTGTATGTGTGTGTGTGTGTTTAATCTTTTCAGCTTGGATTGAGTTAGTGCCAGTAATATTTTGCAATGTGGAGGTGAGGTACAGGGCAGGGGCCTTCTGTTTTGTTGTTTCCAATTTTCTCATACTTCTGAGATCTATAAGTTTTAAAAAATAGCTCATGTGGAATTTCTCAACCTATGATCTTACTTTCCTCATCTCCTCTGTAATGACTTAAACCTCAATGCTCAGCCCTACCTTCCTGCATTGATAGATGTAGCTGGAGGGCTATTCTGGTTAGGAGGTGAAAAATTAAACATAGCTGGTTCTAATTGCTTGCTTTCTCAGGACCAAAGGTGCTTTATTGACAAGTATAGCTATAGCCTTACTCCTCAGTTTGTCTCTGAGTCATTGTGGCCGTGTCAATAACAATACCACCAACGTGTTTTCTTAATGGCTGAAACCAATTGACTGTTTGCTGACCTGACTGATTTCTGAACTCCCAACTTGAATCTGTCTCAAAATAGCACCTGTCTCAGTGGAACACATGGGCTCACTCTGTGCAGTTTTCAAACAATCACTTCAACCTTCTGTGCAATGGCTAACCTGTCAAGTCAATAGGTTTATTGTGAGTGGGTGCACTGTTTTGCTGAGAATACTCAAAGGATTTAGTGGAGGTTAAGGACAAATGTGCCATAGTGAGTAAGTCTTCCTGGCCCCAAGATAGTTCTGGAGGCCTACTTTCTGTCTTAGACAGGTCCCTTCGAACCTGCAAAGATAGAAGAGTAGATGCAAGACATGTGCACATACATACACTGGTGTGTGAATATGAGGTTCTCTCTCCCTTGAATGTCTCTCCACTGCCTCACTACTCAACCACCACAACTACCTAGTTAACTCAGATCTCAGTTTCCTCATCAGTTTCTTGGGAAGGCCTCCACCACCTGCTCAACTAGGTCAGGCCAGCTTGGTCTTCACTTTCAGAGTAGCTTGCAATTTTCCTTCTTAGCACTTAGCTCTGTTGGCAATGATAATTCATTTCTGTGACTGGTTAATATCTGTCTCTCCAACTAAGAAGTTCCACAAAGAGGAGACCACAACTCTTTCACCTCTTGAACCCAGCACAGAGTACAGTACGTAGTTCAGTCTCTCTTCTTTCTACCACTGTAGGAACCACATAGTCTATACACCCTTTCCTCTCTTACCTACATTGGTCAATAGTTGAAGTTTAGCCACTGGTCACTAGACTTCTTCCTTGCCCATCCAGCTCTCTTTCCACTCCCTGCAGCCTGTTAAGATGCACAGAGACCAGAGTTATTATCCAAAAACATCTGACTTTAATCATCCTTGGGGTCTTCTGGATCTCCTAGACAGGTATGGCCCTTCTGCTGTTGCTTCCAACCCCACCTCTCTAACCTCATTTTCCCTATCTTCCACTCCAAATTTTTTGTTTTAGTCGAGCCAGTCTTCTTAGATATTGTATTCCCTGCACTGATGCTACCTTTTTATGGCAATCTAGGTCTACCACCCCTTCCTTATCTGGTATAAAATGCAAATACTTCTTAAATTTTTTATTTATTAAACCCACTCATCTCAGACATCTCCTGGCTCAGTCCATCACACACAGTGCTCACTAACAGATGAAATGCACTTGCAATGAGTTGTATATCATCACTTAAATTTTATTTAACAATATTACTGACCATTTACTGAGTTTCAGGCACTGTGCTGGGCCCTGAGGATATGACTATGACCATGAATGACATAGTTCTTTCTCCATGAGCTGAACAGTTCAGTGGAAAATCTAGACATGGAACAAGTGTGATCAGTATTTTATTTATTTGTTTATTTATTTATTTATTTATGAGAGAAACATCAATTTGTTGTTCTACTAACTTATACATTCATTGGCTGCTTCTTGTATGTGCCCTGATTGCATATCAAACCTGCAACCTTGTCTTATCCAGATGATGCTCTAACTAACTGAGCTACCTGGCCAGGGCTGTGATGAATATTTCAAAAGGGCAGGATCAATGTTCTTGGGGAGCTGATTAAGCCTGGAGGCAGGCAAGGCCTCCCCAAGGAAGAACCATCCCAGCTGAAACTTAAAGATAATAATGTAAACTGGCCAAGGAGTAGAATAGGGGCAGGAAGAGGCAGGGTAGGAAAGGGTTTCTAGGCAGAGGAATGAATTGTGAAAAAAAAACCCT
>NW_006296063.1:399296-401043 GCF_000327345.1 Myotis davidii
GTCATTTACTTATTTATTTTTTGTTATTTATTAATTGTGGACACTATTACAGATATCCACTATTCCTCACCCCACTCCTTTGCCGACTTCCAATAAGCCCCCATACCCCTTCCCTGGACTTCACCACAGTGTTGTCTGTGTCCATGGGCTATACACATATGTTCTTTGACCAATATTTTCATGAAAATATTAGAGGCCCAGTTCACGAATTCATGCATGGGGTAAGGGGAAGGACCTCGGGAGGTTGACCGCTGGGCCCAAGGAGGGAGCCGGCCCTCAGCTCCCTTGGGAAAGGGGCTACATCTGCCACCACCCACCCATGGTTCCCTGGCCCAGACCAGGCCAGATGGCCCCAGTGAGGTTGAGAGAATAGGTGATGGTCGTTGGACCAAGCACCAATGCCGCCATCAGTGCCCCACCACTGCATGGGTCCCTGCCTCCCTCCTCCTCCTTCCCTCGCTGCCTTGCTGCCACCAGGGGGTGGGCAGCCCCTGGAAAGGAGAGGATGGGAGCGAGACAAAGCCTTATACAAGAACTGACTTTCAATAGATCACACCAAGGGAGCTGCTCTGCTACTTATGAAACCCCAACTCAGAAGCAGGTCTCTATGCACGAGGAGCCAATGGGGGCCAGCCAGGAGAGGAGGTGCCGCAGGGGGTTGGCAGTGTTAGTGCACTGACCACCAAGGGGTAGCTCCTGCATTTAGTGTCTGCCCCCTCTTGGTCAGTGCACGTTATAGTGACTGGTTGACTGGTTGTTCTGGTTGTTTGGGCGTAACCGTTGCTTAGGTTTTTATATCTATAGGCTAGAGGCCCTGTGCACAAAATTTGTGCACAGGCGGGGGGTGAGGGGGAGGAGGGTCCCTCAGCCTGGCCTGTGCCCTCTCGCGGTCTGGGACCCATCAGGAGATAAGGACCTGCTGGCTTAGGCCTGCTCCCGGGGGGCAGAGGGCAGGCCTAATCCCTAGGTGCAGCCCCTGGTCGGGCTTGTGAGCATATCAGTCAGGAACATGTTGTAAAGTATATTATTGTCACCTTCTTTTACCCAGTTCCCTCCACTCTCCTAACCTCTGACATTTGTCAATTTCATGTATCCATGCCTCTAGTTCTATTTTGTTCATCAGTTTATTTTGTTCATTAGGTTCCAAATATTAATGACATCATATGGTTTTTGTCTTTCTCTGACTAGCTTATTTTTCTTAGCATAATAACCTCCAGGTCCATTCATGCTGTCATAAAGGGTAAGAGTTCCTTCTTTTTTATTTCTGCATAGTATTCCATTGTGTAAATGTACCACAGCATTTTTATTCACTCATCTACTGATGGGCACTTGGGCTGTTTCCAGATCTTAGTGATAGTAAATAATGCTGCTATGAACATAGGGTGCATATATTAAGGATTCTTAGGCTATATTTCTAGAAGTGAGATCACTGGGTCAAACATTAGTTCTATTTTTAATTTTTATTTTTTTTTCATACTGTTTTCCACAGTGACTGCACCATTCTGCATTCCCACCAACAGTGCACTAGGGTTCCCTTTTTTCTACATCCTTACTAGCACTTGTTTGTTAATTCATTGATGGTACACATTTTGGCAGGTGTGAGGTGATAGATACCTCATTGTAGTTTTAATTTTCATCTCTCTGATGATCAGTGACTTTGAGCATTTTTTCATATGTCTCTTGGTTATCTCTTTGTCCACTTTGGAGAAATGTCTATTCAGGTCTTCTGCTCATTTTTTAATTGGAT
>NW_006296063.1:409114-418354 GCF_000327345.1 Myotis davidii
AGCTGATGCTTTATCCATTGAACCAAACCAGATAGCGTTCTAGGATTTTTATGGTTTCATGATTTACATTTAATGTTTTATCCATTTTGAGTTTATTTTTGTGTATGATGTAAGTTGGTGGTCTAGTTTCTTTCTTTCTTTCTTTCTTTCTTTCTTTCTTTCTTTCTTTCTTTCTTTCTTTCTCTTCTTTTCTTTTTTCTGCATGCACCTGTACAATTTTCCCAACATTTATGGGACACCAAATGTTCTTTTTATTACATTTTATTCTCTTACCTCCTTTGTCAAATATTAATTAACCATAAAGTCATGGCTTTATTTCTGGGCACTCTGTTCTGTTCCGTTGATTTAAATGCCTGTTATTGTGGAAAAGTGAAGTGATAGGATACATTTTTCATTTTGAAAAGATTACTTTGATTGCTACAAGGAAAATGGATTGCAGGTGGGTAATAATGGAGGCAGAGAGATTAGCAAGGAGACTGCTGGTTACTAACTTATAGCCCCTTGACTTCAAATTTACCCTTTTGCCTGCTTTGCAAAATTGCATCTGTTTTCCCCAACTATTTTTTCCTTGCCAGTTGTCACTAAATCTTTATCAGTAGAGGGTATTGAAGAGACACTGCAGGAGGAAAAGGGTTATTTTTTTTTCCTTCTGGTTCTGATGTGTTCATCAGCAGTCTCTTGCACCTGTATGGAAAGCTACTTCTGGTCTCTCCTTTATAGTATATTCAGCTTCCCATTTGTCAGGCTCCTACAGTATTTGTAACTTTTCCAGAACGCTGATCCTGAGGTGCATAGTGAAAGTGTTAGTAATTAATTTTTTATACTAAACTGTCCTGTTTAAATTATTGTGTAGTTTCTTTCTCATGATTGGACCCAGAAATGAATACAGTGTCCCAGGAAAGAGATTGTAAAGCTAGGACTAGGAGTCATAGTGGAGATGGAGAGCAGGGAGCATGATATATTTTTTAAATTTTTTAATGTTTTCTAATGTTTTTACTGATTTTAGAGGGGAAGAGTTAGGGAGAAGAGAGAGAGAAAAATCAATGTGAGACACATTGATTCGTTGTCTCCTACACACACCCAGACCAGGGATGGAACATGCAACCTAGGCATATGTCCTGACTGGGAATTGAACTGGCAACTGTTTGGTGCATGGGATGATGCCCAACCAACTGAACCACACTAACCAGGGCAGGCATGATATTTTTTTTAATGCTAGAGTTAATAGGGCTGGCTGATGAATTGGATTGAAGGATAGAAAGGAAAGAAGAATCAAGGATGACTCCTGGTATTCTGGCTTGAGCACTGGGTGAGAGTAATATCCTTCATTGAGGAGAAAAGCACATACTTGGCAGTAGAACACTTTAATGAAGGGGTACATCTTTCTAAAATTTGTCTTTTCTTTTGGCATGTACTTGGCATACTCTATAATAATGGCTCTCAACATTGGCTGTGCACTGGAATCTCCTGGGAGCTTTTAACATCTATTAATGTTTTGGCTTTTTTTCAATTGATTTTCAGAGAGAGTGGAAAAGAGTGGGAGGGGGAGATAGAGAAAAGAGGGGGAGAAAGAAACATCAATGTGAGAGAGACACATTGATTGGTTGCCTCCCACACATGCCCCAAATGGGGCTAGGGATTGAACCTGCAACCCAGGTATGTGGCCTTGATGAGAATTGAACCCATGACCCTTTGGTGTTCAGGCCAAAGCTCTAACCACTGTGATACTCTGGCTAAGACTCCATTACTTTTTAGAGAGTAGAAGGGAGGGAGGGAAGAAGGGGGAGAGAGAGAGAGAGAGAGTGAGAAACATCAATGTGAGAAAAACACATCAATTGGTTGCCTCTCACGGGAGCCATGGATTTGGGATTGAAACTGCAATCCAGGTACATGCCCTTGACTGGGACCCTTCTGTGTGGGCAACTGATGCTCTAACCACTGTGGATACCAGCCATGGCCAAACCTCACTTTTGAGTGCAGATTATCTTCCAGTCAGCCACTGACCTGTTTGTGCACAGAAAAGCCTATCCCCACAGTGTGACACACTCAGAGGGTGTTACAGCTCTTTCAGATCTAGCGTGATGGTCTTGAAAGTGCATTGCTGTTAATTATTTTTTAAATGTATCTTTATTGTTGATAGTATTACAGATGTCTCCATTTTCCCTCACTTGACACCCTCTTTCCTGCTCCCATCCACTGAGGACCTAAGACTCTGCACAAGGACACAAGTCCACAGGAGCTACCTTAACATATATTAAGTGTCACAGCCACGTAAGTAAAAGTTTCTGTGGTAGGGTAAAGCCAGCTGTCCCTGTACTTGGGGAATATTTTCAGGTTGATGATATAAAGCATAGATAAGTTATATTTCTTCCATCAATTCAATGCCAGAGAG
This sequence comes from Myotis davidii, assembly GCF_000327345.1. Taxonomy (NCBI): domain Eukaryota; kingdom Metazoa; phylum Chordata; class Mammalia; order Chiroptera; family Vespertilionidae; genus Myotis; species Myotis davidii. The sequence continues at coordinate 411,507 of NW_006296063.1, forward strand.
AGACACTTTTGCCAGATGGGGGTCAATGGTACTAAAACAAAATTTCCAAAGTTAAATTGTTGAATCCTCAGTTCTACACCCTCTCCATGTTAAGTAACCACTTTTCAAAATGAATACCACAAAGTTCCTTTATCTGACCACTGCTCCAACATCCAATAAGCCAAACCACACTGCCATGACAATCCTATATTCCCTTATCTCTCCATCTTGATTTCTTATTCCTACTGATCCTCAGGCCACCTTTCACCCCCTCTTGACAATTATTATTACAGTGATCTACACCTTACCTAGCCAGTTTCTCCTTGATATTACCAATTAATCCAGCCTGCATTGCTGTAAATGGAGCAGCCAGCATTGACAGCTTCAATGCTCTATTTCTGACCTTGTTGGAAGGAAACAGGGGGAGAATTTGTGGAGCCATGTTTGTAAAATTTACAGTAGTGGACAGTGATGTCCTAAGCCTTCACAGTCACTCACCATTCACCCAGAGCAACTTCCAGCCCTGCAAGTTCCATTCATGGTAAACGCCCTCTAGAACTGTACCATTTTTTAAAATCATTTTACTGTATTTTAACTGTACCTTTTCTATGTTTAGATATGTTTAGATTCATAAATACTAACCACTATATTATAATTGCCTACAGTAAGCACTATAATAAAATGCTCTACAAGTTTGTAGCCTAGGAACAATAGGCTATACCATGTACTAGTAGCCTAGGTGTGTAGCATTCCAAGATGTTCACCCAATGACAAAATCACCTAAAGATGCATTTCTCAGAATGTATCCTTGTTATATTGGCTCTATTTGGAGAACCTTAGCAGGATTGCTATTTTGCAATTATGAAAGCAGAATTCCTTCTTTGGGAAACCTCAGTACTTGCTCTTAGGGCTTCAACTGATTTCATGAGGCTCACCCACATTACAGAAGGTCATCTGCTTTACTCAAATTCTACTGATTATACATATTTATGACATCTAAAAACTACCTTTCTAGCAACATTCAGTCTGGTGTTTGACCAAACAGCTGGACACCACAGCTTAGTCAAGTTGACATATAAAATTAACCACATGTACCTTAATTTTCACCACTTTGTGATGGAGATATCATTATCCTTACAGTGCAGATGAGAAAACTGAGACTCAGCAAAGCTAATTAATTTGCCCTAATTCACCCAGCTAGTGGGTGGCTAAGCAAGGGCTAAAACCTAGATCTCTGGGGGGGGGGGGAATATGTAATAATCAATAAAGAAATTGAAAAACAACAACAGCCTAGGTCTCTGGGACTCCATGAACTCTCATAAAATGAGAGAGGCCAAAAGTCTATTTCTCTAGTGGTCCATGAGTCTTATGTTGTGCTGACCTGAGGAATAGAGGCTCTAGAATTCTTTCCCTTTGCTCAGAGGGATGGTAGGTTCTCTTTTATCTCTTCCTTTTGTATCTGCTCCTTCCCATGGTTCTCTGGAGCTAGCTGCTCTTTGCTCTTTGTTAACTTGCCTAGGAGATGATCTTCCTTCCTGACCCCCCACCTGCCTCTCCCATTCCCCTTCCCAGTTAGAAGTTGGGCTTTTGCTAAAACCTTGAAGGAATAACTTTTGTTTGTGGCTGTAGGTTTTGCTCTGAGGAGTAGAGGATCATCCTTTTCCCATCTCTCATCCTTTTCCGCTGGTACACTGGTTTCTGGTTGGAGGATTGGACATATCTATTCTCCTGTCAAAAGGGTTTTCCCCCTCCTCCTTTTGGGAAGCCTGAGATATAAAGTTATATCCCTACAATGACTAGATTGGTGTTCCAAGCAGCAACTTGCTAATGCAATGATAAATATTCTAAGGTATTATTGCAAAAAGAAAACAAATCTCCATTTACAATCAATTGAATACATTTCTCTAACTTTTGCCTCTGGCATACTGGTTTTCTCAACAGTTATTTGCTCAGTTATGTGGTGTGAATAATCATTTCTTCATTAGGAGACCTTATTCTCCAATAAAAGCCTTTAGGTCATACAGGGTGTCTAAGAGAAGCTGGGGAAAGGTCGAGGAAGCCCGATACCCTGATCAAGGAAGAGGATGGTGGAATATGCTGTTATCTCGTTACTTCTCAGAGAGACTGAGGACTTCCTAATTCCTGTTCTAGCTATTCCCAGGGTTTAACTCTCCCAAGCAGGCTTACCATGACCCTCAGAGGCTGTAGGCATTAAAGTATATCAGCTCAATCATAAATGTCGTTCTGTTTAGCAAACATTCCCTGAATACCCATGCAGCACTTTGCACAGCGTGACTCAGGCATGAGCTCTGCCCCTAAGGAACTCACAGGAAAATGACAGATGTTTGCATAAGAGCACAGAGGAGAGTCATGGATGCAGAAAGGGGTAGAGAGAAAACTGCCTAGGTGGTATGTTGCTTGAACTAAATCTTGAAGGAAGGGCCAGTAAAGACCTCAGAAAAGGATATTCCAAGAAGGATCAGTTCAGTGGTGTTTGTGTAAATGTTTTAAAAAATCAGTTTTCTGGGGAAAGAAATTTCTGATTTGTGTTTTTCTTTCTATTTCCATGGTGTAAATAATCCCACGATGGTCTATTTTAAGCTACCAGCTTGACATCACTGAAAGTGCAGTGGGGTACACACAGATGCACACAATGGGGTGTCAGGACCAATGAACTGGCTCTAGCACACCACTGATCAGCCCCTTCAAAGGCTCGAAGTAGTCCATTTGGGCTGCTTGATCATCCTAGAGGCTAAAGAAGTGGCTCTTGGGCTGATGGCAGATAATGTTGAAAAGGTCAGTAGGACTAGGTCAAGAAGGGTTTGTGAGTTATTGCTGCAGGCAGTGAAGAATCATACAAGGGTTTTAAGCAGAAGAGTGATACTATTAAAATACTTTAGAAATATCTAGATGCTGGTTGGTTTTCATAATCAATATTTTTATTACCTGCCCTATCAATAAAACATTTTCAAAAACATCTACCCACAATAAATACACTGAAATATAAAGGGACATAATAAGATAATACCTAAAGAAAGCTGGATAAAATTTCAAACATTTTCATCCTGTGTCCCAATGGGTCATCCTACAACAGGCTCCTACAGTACTTGGCAAATTAAGGTCTTACGGGAACCACTAGCAACATGGATACCATAATGTGCTGATTTTTCTTGGTGCTTGGGAAGCATTCCCTGCACCTTTGCCATGTGTTTTCCTGACTGCCAGTAGGCCAGGAAAGTTCCACCATCACTTGTGTAGAGGATGAGCTTGAGTCTGGAGGCTGGACAACTTGTTTGAAGTTCAGGTGTGAGATAGCAGAGACCTAGACTATGAAGTAGCAGTGGGGATGGAGAAAAGTAAGAGATTTGAGAAATCTTAATGAAGCAGGATCCACTGGACTCAGTGAAGGATTGAACATAGAGGTATGAAAGAGGGAGGAGATAAGGGTGGCTGCCTTTGGCCAGCTGCATAGGTGAAGTCTAACTCACAGGGATGGGGAATACCAAATGCAACCAGAGTCTTTTTTTTTTATTTTTGGCCAGAGAGACATGATAATTATCACAGATTAGATATTTATTAAGTAACTAGTGTATGCATGGCACTGAACAAAGGCACCATGGAGGGTGTGGGAATCATTAGGCATTTGCTCTGGCAAGAAATAACAACAGTGTTTGAAATTGGTCCCTTTGCCTCTGACCCAGAGGCTTGGCCTGGGCTTCCCTGCAGCCTGTGGACCATAGAATCTGTGGCTGGATGGGGAAGTGAGAGGAGATATAGCAGAGACTGTGTTCCATAATCATCTTCAAGGACAGTGAGGAAGGCTTCTCTTTCTATGACAGTTGTGGTGTAGGCAGCTGCAACAGACTAAAAGCTCCAGGCTGCCCTTTGTTCTTCTTAACTGTAACAACAGCATTATAGCACCATTAAACAACATTATAGGTGAGTTACAAATAAAAACATAGCCCATAATTCTGACATCCTAATGCATAAGAGCTTATTTTCTATCCCACATTGCCTCCAAAGCCTTGGCCACGTGTGTATTATTTTTTACATTGCTGTAATTACAGTGTATTTACAATTTTATATTCAGTCTTTTCCACTAACCATTAAATTGTAAGCATTTTCCATGTTGCAACATTGTCTTCATATGATCACTTTTAACGGCTGCATAATATTTCTTGGAGATAATGTACAACAATTGTTTAACCATATCCATATTGCCTAATATCTAAATTGTGTTTAATTCTTTGCTATTATAGATAATGAAGCATGGATTACTTGTGCCTGGGTTCTATTTTTTTGTTAACCCTGACTTGTTTGAAGTAAAGGGCTGCCCTAGTTTTCTCCTCTTGAAAGTGAAACATACGTATATAAGCATGGTTTCTAGCTGAGAGGGTCCAGAACACTCTACAAGATCCAAATGCATCTTAGGCTTCCATTTTCTGATGGTGGAAAATAATTTGTCTCCTTATGTTCAGTGGTGAATGGAAAAGTACCCAAGGCAGGTGTTGAAATCAGGTGAGGTAAGGCAAGGACTGAGACCAAGGATAGAAAGTGTGTGTGTGTGTGTGTATTTGTACATACAATGGGTTCTCTTTTCATTTTGTTGATGATTTCCTTTGCTGTACAAAAATGTTTTAGTTTGATTTAGTCCCATTTGTTTATTTTTCTTTTGTTTTCTTTGCCTGTGGAGATATATCATAAAAAATATTCCTACAAGAAATGACTGAGATTTTTTTTAAAATATATTTTTATTTATCTCACAGAGGAAGGGAGAGGGAGAGATAGAAACAGCAATGATGAGAGAGAATCATGGATCGGCTGCCTCCTGCATGCTCCTTACTAGGGATTGAGCCACAACCTGGGCATGTGCCCTCACCAGGAATCAAACCGTTACCTCCTGTTCATAGGTTGATGTTCAATCACTGAGCAACACCAGCTGGGCCAAATGTCTGAGATTTTATTTCCTATGTTTTATTCTCCAATTTGTATGGTTTCGAGTCTAACATTTAAGTTTTTAATCCATTTTGAGTTTATTCTTGCGTATAGTGTAAGTTGATGGTATAGCTTCAGTTTTTGGCATGTATTTGTCTAATTTTCCCAGCACCATTTACTGAATTGACTACACTTTTGTATGTTGTTGCCTCCTTTGCCAAATATTAATTGATAATAAAGGTGTAGGTTTATTTCTGTGCTCTCTATTCTGTTCCATTGATCTATATGGATGTTTTATGCCAGTACCATGCTGTTTTGATTACTGTGGCTTTGTAGTAAATAAATTCCAGACATCAGGACTAATTTGTTGCTTCTGCACCCTTTGGTACAGATGAAGCCCAGATTATTAGGCAGATACGATCTTTTTTCTTGGCGCCTGACACATCACTTTTGGGAATTACTTCCCATAAAGAAAGGAGAGCAGGTGACATAGCTGTCAGTCCTCATTCAGAGAATGTAGGGTCTTTGACAGACCCTTTACATTCTTGAGGGCCACTCTGATCCCAAGAAATAGGAGATATGGTGGCTGATCCTTGATAGAGCCTCTGCCCCTAGAAAGAGCCAGAAAGGCCATGTAAGATGACTGGATTCGACTTTGTATATTTAGATTCCATTCCAGCTCTGTAACAATAATAACACTAACAATAATAATAATACAATTTATTTTTAAATTGAAGTATTCTTGACATACAATATTATATTAATTTCAGATGTGTAAAATAGTAATGCAACATTTATATTTCACCATAATACATGTAGTAACCATTTGTCATGATACAAAGTAATTATGATAATATTGACTCTTTTCTCTATATAAATATATACTATATATATCCATGGCATTTTTTATAACTGAAGGTTTGTCACTCTGTTTTCCTTCATGCTCTTCACCTATCACTCCCCCAGTAAAATTTATTGAACACCTACTATATGTCACTCAATATGCTAAGAGCTGATGATACAATAGTCAACAAAACAAAAATTCCTGTTCTCATGAATATAGATAACAGAGAAATAAATTTATTTGTTATCATATGGTGATAATTGCAATAGGGAAAAATAAAGCAGAAGGAAAGGTTGAGGGGCCATTGAAATTTTAGACAGAGTGGTCAGAGAAGGCCCCACTGAGCAAAAACCTGAAGGAAGTGAGGGAGCAAATTGTATTAGTCAGGGTTCTTCAGAGAAACAGAACCAATAGGATATATTTACTTGTGTATTAATTATGAGGAATCAGATCCCATTCTATGGAAGCTGAGAAGTCCCTTAGTCTACCACCTGCAAGCTGGAGACCAGGAAAGCAGTAGTGTAGTTCTCAAGGCCTAAGTCCCAGTCTGAGGCCAGGAGAAGATGATGTTCCAGCTCAGTAGTCAGGCAGAGAGAGTAAAGTCTCCCTTCTTCTGCCTTTTTGTTCTATTCAGGCCCTCAATGGATTGGATGATCCCACCAACTCAAATGCTAATCTCTTCTGAAAACATCCTCACAGACACACCCAGAAATAATGTTTAAGTAGCTATTGGCCCCCTGTGGTCCAGTCAAGTTGACAAATAAAATTAACCATCAGAAAAAGCAAGTGGCTATCTTTTTTTAAAAAAAAAGCTTTTATTTATTTAAAGTTTGCTGTTTTATTTTTTTATTTTTTATTGCTTAAAGTATTACAAAGGGTATTACATATGTGTCCTTTTTTTCCCCCCATCCTTGACAGTCCCCTAGCCTCCCCTACCCCCCAGTGTCTTATGTCCACTGGTTATTTTTTAATATATATTTTATTGATTTTTGGTTGATCTCTTACCCCCCTGCAATAGAAACATCAATGATGAGAGAGAATCATTGATTGACTGCCTCCTGCATGCCACCCACTGGGGATCACGCCTGCA
>NW_006296063.1:420120-424886 GCF_000327345.1 Myotis davidii
CCCTCAGAATTTGACTTCAGCACTGTGCCTCCTCTGAGTGTCCGTATGCGTTACTCTTTCCTCCTAGTTGTAGGACTTCCACTCAGCCAGCGTTCCTGTGGGTCTGGGTGATGTCCGTTCTGTCTTTTAGTTTCACTTTTGAAGTGGTTGTTCGAGGCAGCAAACTCCGGCTTTAACCTATGCCGCCATCTTGGTTCTCCAACAAGTGGCTATCTTGACAAAGAGCACTGAAAGTCCAGGGAACAACATGGGACATAATACGACTCTGCAGAAGATTAACAAATACCTCTCTATTCATTAAGTTTCCTAGTGTCTCTACTCATTTAATTCAGGTGCACATGAGGAGAAGCAACCTTGATGATTGTGTTTCACCAATGCACGGCTTAAAGTTTCAAAGACGCAAAGCCTTGCAAATCACTGCTGGAAGAATCCACAAATAGTTACCAAAAGTATATTATGTTATGCAGCAGTGAATTTCCCCATGCTAGCTCTGTGATCTTAAGACAGCCATTTGATCTTTTGGGGTCTTAAGCTTTCATTTGGAAAATGTATCATTTCTACCACTGGGGGTTGCTGGGAGCCCCCCTCCCCCCCCATAGAATAATCACTGTGAAAGTGCTTTGCACGCAGATTTCTGAAAATTGCAGGGGTTGTTCCCACTGTCCTGAAAAATATTCTCCCTGCCAGTGGATCAAGTTAGTTATTAGCCTGTCCAAAGCACCTCAGCTCAGAGGCCTCAGCCAATGAGAGTTCTACGAGAGAAGTTTAACTCAAGGCTGGAAAGAGGAACAGGGACCTTGTGTAGGCTCTAAATATTCTCTCTGCCCACTTTGGTCTCATGCAGAGGCTTGAGATGAAGGCTTGACACCTTAGAGGAACTGGTTAGATATCCTGTATTAGTTTTCTATGCCTGTGTAACAAATTACCACAAACATAGGAGCTATAAATAACTTGCATTTATTCTCTTTTAGTTTCTATGGGATCAGGAGTCTGGGCACAGCTTAACCAAATTCTCTGCTTGGGGTCTCACAAATAAAGTTGTAGGCTGAACTAATCTGTTTTCTGAGTCTCTGGGGAAGAATTTGCTACCAAGCCCATGTAGGTTGATGGCACAGTACAGTTCCATGCAATAGTAGGATATATTTATTTTCTTTTCGTTTTTTTCTAAATATATTTTATTGATTTTTTTACAGAGAGGAAGGGAGCGGGATAGAGTTAGAAACATCGATGAGAGAGAAACATCGATCAGCTGCCTCTTCACACCCCCTACTGGGGATGTGCCAGCAACCAAGGTACATGCCCTTGACTGGAATCGAACCTGGGACCCTTCAGTCCACAGGCTGATGCTCTATCCACTGAGCCAAACCAGTTATGGCTACTTTCTTTTCTAGGTGTCACTCAAGGACTGTTTTCAGCTCCCAGAGATCGCTCTTTGGTCTTTGCACATGGGCCTCTCCATCCTCAAAGCCAAATAGAGTGCATTGAATTCTTCTTGTGCTTTGAATCCCTTTGACTTCCCCTCTGCCACCAGCCAGAGAAAACTCTGTTTCCAAAGGGCACCTGTGATTAGATCAGACCAGCCATATATTAAAGTCAACTGACTTGGAATTTTAACTACATTTTCAAAATCCCTTTACAACACTATCTAGATTAGTGTTTAACTTAATAACTTGGGAACAGATGTCTTATGGAACCATCTTTAGAATTCTGTCTACCACATCTCCACTGAGTTTTTAGAATCATGTCAACAATTTTCCTTTGAGAGCTACTTCAAGCTCCATTAAGTAAAATTGCTTCTTATGAGCCTAAGCACAGAAAGAAAAGGATACTTCCCTCCTCCTGTTGTATTTATGTTCTTTTTCTCTAGTGGTCTATCTAAGGCTGTACCCTGGGCACAGGTGCCAGGTATGTCCAGTGGAATTTCAGTTCAAACTGTCAATCACCATCATTAAGGAATAATCTATTTCTCAGGTAGCAAACTGAATGTCCAAGATAGCTCCCAGGCAGGTGGTGAGAGAAATGTCTCTCGGTGCAGTTGTAAAGGAACAAGGGCCAACTGGGTCATGGTCCTTCTGGCAGAATGACAGTATGAGACTGAAAGGGAAGGGACTTCTCAAAGCTCAAAACTTGGGGCTATATTGGTCTGCCTGCCTTTTCTCCATATACGCCCTCCTTTTCTCTCTGGAAGATAATGTTAATACTTCTAAGCTAAAGTGTTTCTAAATAATGATGTAGCTCATGGGCCAACAACCCAATGTTGGAGGACACCATAATGCCCACCTAGAGTGATTACCAGTAGGCAATCCATTTGGGTATCTATGGGCATCTGGGTCCGTTGGGGATGGACCATTTTCTTTTCGGACCTTTCTGCTAGAGTTCTGATTAGTGGTTCAGACCACTATTTCTTCTTACGAGAAGATTGTATTTCCATCTGTATAGTGGATAATGTAAGAAACTTTGATCCCAAACACTGAGACCAAGCAAAGAAAGATATGACAGAGCTAAGGGTCAGGGAGAAACCTGGAGGGTAAGGTGGGACCTATCAGACAGTGCCACTAGAAAGCCTCAGCCATCTACCACTAACAATCCCCAAATAATCTGAGGGAAGAAAGAGAGAAGAAACTCGAATTGAACATACTGGTAAATGACTTTTCCTAAGAACAATTAGAGAAGCAGTCTGTGTAATTCAGAGAGAAAAACCCTGAAACTTTCACCTTAGGTCTAGGGCAGAAGGCCAGGAAAGCTGGTTCTGTTCTCATTAGAAAAAACAAACATGGTTCAGTTCTAATTGCAGCTCTTTTTTCACAGCTATGATTATGTCAAGAGACAAATCACACACTTCTTCCTCCAGTATAATAACATCAGACAAGCAAAACCCAGCAAAACCCAGTAAAGCCAGCACAGAAGGTGGTGCAGAGGTAGCATGAATGGATGGATGAAAAACAGGAGACTGTTAGGTAAGTGAATCTCGAGAAAAAAAGGTTGATCCTGGTAGTGCCTCATTATGTGACAAGGTGATATTTTGTCTCATTGGGGAACTAGGACTCCTTTTCTGCCTAAATGTGGTGGAAGGGTCAGGAAGGTTTTTTTTCAAAGGTCTTACTATAAGGTTTGCTCTACCAAAGTATACGAAGCACAAGACTTGTCAGGCAGGAATCATTTGGCAGGTGTTATTCTCTCCCCTCTTGTTCTTCTTTATCCCTTTTTCATTTTATTTGAATTCAGTCAACTGCTGCTCTGAAGAGACAAGAATTCACAACTAACTTTTGTGTCAAAAGTTTACCATTAGAAAAAAAAATGTACCATAAAGAGTCCAGTAGCCCCATTCTCTTTAGACAGGCAGGTGGTGAAAGAAATGAGGAAGACTTTCCTAGTCTCAGTTTCATTTGTTCAGATGGCAGGCTCAGGAGTGGAACGGCAAACATAGCTCTTGGTTCTTCAGGGGTGATGTTATAAGAAATCTGGTAGAGAAACAAAAGACTTAAAGTAAGGCATAATAGATAAATGTCCTGATTTTTTTTAAATGAGCTTAGGAAAACTAAATAGACCAATGACCATGTAAGATTATAGTGGTAATCAAAAGCTAAACTCCTATCAAAAGGACCAGTTCCAAAAAATTTTATAGGTTGATTGTTTTATCAAACTTCACAAGATAATCTATTTTCTCTACATTTTGTTCAAGAGATCAGAAAAAGTGGGAAGAGTGCCCACTTAATTTAGGTGCTACTATAAATTTAATGTCAAATCTGGATAGGGACAACAACAGAAAAAAACACATTTATTGGAAATGTCACTTGAGAAAATAGATTGCAATTGCTAACCCAAATATTAACTAAATATTATAGTGTATTGAAAGCAAAATAAAATATAACAAGGAAACAAAAAGATTGCATCATTGCCCGGTAAAATTTATCCCCAGGATGCAAGAATGGTTCTGCATCAGAAAATCTGTCAATGTCATTTATCATATTAATACATTCAGGGAAAATAATGAAAAAATATCTTTATAGATGCATAAAAACATTGTATAAAGTTTAACACCTATTTGTGATAAAAGACATTGGAATTATTAGTCAACCCCTCACCCCTATCAAGATCTATTAAAAACCCACATCAAATATCATACTTAATAGAGGCAAAACATTAGAAGCATTCCCTTTAATGTAGAAAGCAAAGAGAGAATGCTGCTATCATATTCAAAATTAACACAAAAGTTCTAGAAAAAATAATAGTATAAGGATTGTTAAGGAAGAAACAACCATGAGTGTATTTGGAAATGATGTGAACACTTAAACAGAAAGACTGAGATAATTAGGCAAACTATTAAAACTATTGAGAGATCTAGCATGTTTTCTAGATAAAAAAATCAATACCCTAATATCAATAGTATCTTTTACACTAGCAGTAACCAATTAAAAATATAGAGGCACCAATATGGGACTGAGTATGTGAATATGGAAGCTGTAAATGATGGAGATAAATAGTAGTTAAAAGGGAAGAACTTATGAACATGCATAAATTTCAAGATAGTATGGTTGAACAGGGGTGTGGAACATCTGGCCCATGAGCCATATAAGCCCCACAAAATCATTTGGTCTGTCCCTGCTAAGGCATTAGGGGTAAGTTAATTAAATGTTTGACCAAATAGAGCAGGCAATTTTTAAGTTGATAACTTTGTATGGCCCGAGAATCTATATATATAAAAAGCCAGTGACTGGAAAGCCATAACTACCGGAATGACTGGTCGCTATGACACCCACTGCAGC
>NW_006296063.1:425014-426206 GCF_000327345.1 Myotis davidii
CGTTCAGGGGTGGGGCCCACTGACAAAGTGCCCTCTGCCCCTCCCCCTACTGGGGCTGGGTTGGCTGGACCCTACCCATACACAAATTCATGCACTGGGCCTCTAGTGTTGTTATAAATATGCAAATGGCCCTTGGCAGAAAAAAGGTTCCCCACCCCTGTTGTAGAGTGTCGAGAATAAGAGGTATACTCAGACCATATTACTAGCTACCACTTAGTGTGTACCATGTTTTGCACACTATTATTCTAAGCACTTCCTACTTAATCCTTACCTCAATCTTACCAGGTTGATATTAAGAGGATCCCTTTACTGGTAAGAAAATGGAGGTGCTGAGAGATTAGTAGGTTGTGAAGGTAGGGCCCAAATCAAATATACCTGGCTTCAGCCTGTGCTAGTACCCAGTACTGCTTATGTGGAAGGGGCATGAAGTGGCCACAAAATTGTAGCAATCTCATGATTTATCTCTCATTTAACACTGTACCTTAAAGTTTATAAAGCAACTTCTCATCCAAGATCTCATGTGGTCCTCATGAGACATTTACAGATGAAAAAAAGTGGAGCTCAGATGTTAAACAACTTGTCCAAGTAAAGGAAGGAACCAGGATGAGAACCCTGTGCTTTTTCCATTAAGCTAGAGCCAGGGTATCATGGTAAGGCTGGAAACTATCTGGTGTGAAGCACTTATTTTTTGTTTTGTTTTCGTTTCCCCCCTTAATTATCTTTTTAAATTTCCAAACTGCATGGAGCAATACTTTGGTAAATGTAATAAAACTGAATTATCAAGAGGGAGACAAGACATCAATTATTTATTGTTTATTAGGCATTATTAAATTTATATAAAAGTTTTCAAACACTCTCAATTTCTGTCTTACCTCATTGTAGTCTGGCATAGATTCATGGACCACACTCTGTTCTAGCATTGTGCATCCACTCAGCTTGCATTCCTGTCAGCCTTCCATTCTTCTCACCTTTCCTCAGAAACCTAGGAAGAAAGCCTCCTTCCTCCTAGTGTTACATGAGAGATCACCAAAGAGTCACCCATAATGAGCTAGATTACTCTCAGGGTGTATGGTGTGGCTAGAAAAGAGGGCCTGTGCCCCCAAGGTCCATTAGGCCACTAGGCCCCTGTTCTGCAGTATATCTGTGCTGGGGGCAGGTGTGTATAATGGAGTGGTCTGGAGAGTGGAAAGAG
>NW_006296063.1:426243-431108 GCF_000327345.1 Myotis davidii
GCTCCACCAACAGGAGCTAAGGGAAAGACACTAGAATGTCTTCGGTCTTTATCACACTTGACCTTCTCAACAGCACTGTGAAGCAGGCAAGGTATAAATTTGGGGCTTCAATGGAAAGAGAAATACAGCAAGGCTCAGAGAAATTATCTGCCCTACAAGTGTCAAACTTAAGATCGTAACTCTAATCTTTTAACTCCAAGCACCTATAAGTTGTTTTACTATCCTATATTCCATCTTTCCTCCTTTCTAATAATTATCTGCTATATAGTTCTATTCACCTTCATTTCTGATTTGTCTACTGCCCCCTCCTCATTCTTCCCAGTACATTACCAAAACCCCACCAGAATAGGACCTTCTTTACCTTGGCAGATAAATGGCATGTGTTCCCAATAAGGATCCCTAGGCATAGGCAGGCCAAGATGTTATATGTCCTTTGCACTATTGCCTACAACAGGTTTTCAATCACTTTGCACAAATCATTCACACTCCTTGGCATACCCTCCTTTAGGCTCTGTTAAAGACTTTATTTATCAACACATTCAACTCTAGATCCAATACCCACTTCTAAACAACATTCACTATGCTTCCTCAATATTCAGATCTATAGGCCACTTATGTGGCCATTCTTGTGCTTCAATAGTTCCTTCTTCACATAGAGACCAGAGTGCTATTTTTAAAGTCTGATCATGCCAATGGAATTAGTTTGCTAGGGCTGCCATAATGAAGTACCGCAGACTGAGTGGCTTAAACAAAAAAATCTTTTATTTTATCACAATTTTGGAGGCTATAAGTCCAAGATCAAGGTGTCAGCAGGGTTAATTTTTTTCTGAGAACTCTTTCCTTCACTTGCAGATGGCCACCTTGTCTATGTCTTCACATGGGCTTCCCTCTGTACATGTCCTAATTTTCTCTTCTTAAAAGGGCTTTAGTCATATTGGATTAGGGCCCCACCTTATTGATAACGTTTAACCTTAATTACCTCTTTAAAGGCCTTATCTCCAAGAATAGTCACTTTCTGAGATTGAGTGCTAGGACACCAACATATGAATTGGGTAGGGCACAATTCAGCCCATAACACCACTTTTCTGCTCAAAATCTCTTTAATGATCCCCCATTCCAAAGTAAAAACGAATATACCTTATTTTTAAAAAAATATATTTTATTTTTTTACAGAGAGGAGGGGAGAGGGATAGAGAGTTAGAAACATTGATGAGAGAGAAATATCGATCAGTTGCCTCCTGCACACCCCCCACTGGGGATGTGCCGCAACCAAGGTACATGCCCTTGACAAGAATCGAACCTGGGACCCTTCAGTCCACAGGCTGATGCTCCACCCACTGAGCCAAACCAGTTAGGGCAAAACTAATGTACTTTCAATGGTTCTAAGCTATTTCAGGATTCAGTGCCCAGAAACTACCTGACCTCATCCTCTTACCCCTTGCCCACTCTCCTTTGGCCACATTGGCCCTGTTGTCATTTCTCTGGCACATTGGGCATGTATGCACCCAAGCACCTCAGGGCCTTTGTACTCCTCCTCCCTCTGCCTGGAATGCTTTCCTCTCAGACATTCACATGGTTCAGTCCTTCCATTCAACCCCTTTCTCAATCACAGCATCTTATCCTATATAATAAAAGGCTAATATTCAAATAGACCAAATGGCGGAACAACTGAACAACTGGTCACTATAATGTGCACTGACCACTAGGGGATGTGTGCATAACATGGCAGGTGTCAGCCATGGCAGGATGGTGGAGCAGGTGAGTGGAGGCACCAGACCAAGGCGGGGTGCTGGTCACTATCATCAGGGCGAGCCTCTGGTGGTTACTGAAAATTCTTTGCTCCCACGTGCCATGTTATGCACCCGTAACCAGCACTTGCACCCGCAACCAGCACAGGAGCTGCCACTTGCAACACTGATAGTGCCCGGCGCCTGTCCCAATCGCTTTGCACTATTAGCAGGTGTGAGCAGTGGCTGCTGGCCCCAATTGCCCCTGAGGGCTTCTCCACCTCCTCCCCCTGCTCCTGAGGGGTGATGGGGGCATCAGCCGCCACTCGCACCTGCTGATGGCACTTAGTGATCAGAACCATCACTGGGTGCCAGCAGTGGGTGCGAGTGGCAGCTCTGACGCCCTCAGCAGTGGCAACGGGAGTGGGGTTGCCTGCAGAGAGGAGACCGGGAGCCGTGGTGGGAGAGGCCAGGCGGGGCGTGGAGGATGGGCCAAGACCCACCCCTGTGCCCACTGCAGTCTCTAGGCCCACAGTTCCTTTCAAGGTGCCCTGGGCCCCTAGTTTAAAATAATGAACTGCACCCTCAGCACTACATCATTTCCATCTTAGTCCATAAAATGCAAGCCTCATGAGACCAGGGACCTTTTATATTTTGCTTACTTCTATATCCTCAGCCACTCAAAGAATCTCTGATATATGGTAGAGATATGTCAGAAAATATTACATAAAATATTATCAAAAGAATGAATAAGCTTTGCTTAATAAGATCACAACTGAGAAGATGGAAAACAAGAAAGGCTCAGAGCAATTGAAATGGCCATCACAAAGCCCAAGTGTCATACTTTTCTCAGGGAGGGATACTGAAAGGCTCAGGAATTTAGTCAGAGCCCAGAAAATTTAGTTTATATGAATTGATATGAAGCATATGAATCTAAATTCCAATCCCAAGCAAATGAGAAATAGTAGGAAAAAGTGATTTCATGCAAGAAGTAGGTTTGCTGACAATAATGAAAAGTGGCAATTGACATATTGACAGTGAAGGAAGAAAACAAACCCTGTAAAATGAGATACACTGGCCCTGGCTCAGTTGGTTGGAGCATCATCCCATACACAAAAATTTGTGCTTTCAATTCCAGGTCAGGGCACATACCTAGGTTGCAGGTTCGATCCCCAGTCAGGGTACATACAGAAGGCAACTGATTGATGTGTCCTCTTCTCTTCTCTTCTCTTCTCTTCTCTTCTCTTCTCTTCTCTTCTCTTCTCTTCTCTCTCTCTCTCTCTCTCTCTCAAAAAATCAATAAAAAACATATCTTTGAGTGAGGATTCGAGATAAAGACAGAGAGAGAGAGAGAGAGAGAGAGAATCATAAAGCACATCCATCTGGAACCATTTTGCATAGAAGTAAAGTGACTACACCCAAGTAGCAACCAAGAAAAAAATTGCCATGTCCAAGGACATGATGTGAAGTTCACAATAAGAACCAAGAGTCATTAGGAAGAGGTTATATATACCGGGTGTGCTTCATTTTGCAAAAGTAGAAAAATATGCCATTATCCAGGTAATTTGTGTGTGTCTGTGTGTGTGTGTGTGTGGGGGGGGAGGTGTTCCCTACTAATATGTGCTTTAAAATAACTCTTTTGCTGTTCAGTTTCTCCTGATCTGAGAACAGAAATAAATTACCTCCAGTTCCCCTGAAGACAGGAATGAGAGCTTGCATTATCTTCCTTGCCACTCCTACTCCCCCAACGCACTCCCAGGTTGATGCTTGCTCTCCAGTTTACAAAGCCCTCATTGCTGACTAACAGGCCATGTGAACCTTCACTGAAGATTGTTTGCCAATCAAACAAATCACAACCATTCCTCTATGACCTACTGGGGAAAAACAACACAAGAAACAAAACAAGCCTGAGAGGGGATGAAGGAACATGTTTGAATTCATCCCTCCCCTGCAACAATTGCTGAGTCTTGGCAGCTAGAACCTGAAACCCAGCCAGCATAAGCCCTGGACAAAGTCCAGGACCAAAAGAGGGAGGCCTAGGGTATGTCCCATGAGTCAACAATCTAAGGATGCAGCCAGGGTTCAGAACCTCAAGGCATCATTAACAGAGCCAAGATCCAAACTACAAACTGAGTAACTTTAGTAGAAGCACAGGGAGGAGTGGGCTAGAGTGGGTATGGGAAGAAAGCTAAGAAGGCAAAATGGCAGCATCCCTAGGGCAGAGAACCCAGGTAAGGTCCAAAGGCAAGTGGAACCATAATGTCCCATTGATCAGAATTCTACAGGCCCAGCTGCAAGCAGCTCATGTCTATTTCCATGAAAACTCCAGTGTTCTATCTTCTTCACAAATTTCTTCTTTTTTTATAAGCAAAATATGTGTGAATTTCATTTTTCCATTACAGTTTATATTCTGTATTATTTTGTACTAGAGGCCCGGTGCAGGAAATTTGTGCACTTGGTGGGGGGGTGGTCCCTCAGCCTGGCCTGTGCCCTCTCACAGTCCAGGAGCCCCATGATTGATTGCCCCAAAGAGGTAGGCCCTGCCCACCCGGCCAGATCCCTCTTTGGGGCGATTGATTGCACTTCACAGAGGGAGGTCCCACCCACCCGCCGCAGCCCACTGGTCGGTGGTCTGGGCTTTCCTCTGCAGGGCAATCATGGGGCAATGGCCAGGCCCCCAACCAATCGCATCACACCCACCTTGGCTGGCCTGGCGCCAGTGTTTGTCATAGCGTGGTCATCTGGAAGGTCGTCCAGATGGTCGTTCTGCTGTTTGGTTGTACAATCGATTTGCATATTACTCTTTTATTATTATAGATTATTTTCAGGTGTACAGCATAGCAGTTAGGTAATCATATATTTTACAAAGTATTGCCCCTAATATTTCCAGTACCCACATTGCACCATATATAGTTATTACAATATTATTGACTACATTTCCTATGTTGTACTTTACATCCTGTGACATATCCTATCTAATAAAAGAGAAACATGGTAATTGGCATACGACCGCTACCCTTCCCATTGGCTAGTCAGCGAGATATGCAAATTAACTGCCAGCCAAGATGGCGACTGGCAGCCAGGCAGCTTGAAACTAACATAAGGCTTGCTTGCCTCAGGGATGGAGGACTCCAACGT
>NW_006296063.1:431788-445546 GCF_000327345.1 Myotis davidii
CAGTTTAGGCCTGCTCCCCGCTGGCAAGTGGACATCCCCCGAGGGCTGCCGGGCTGCCAGAGGGATGTCTGATTGCTATCTTAGGCCCAATCCCCCGGGGAGTGGGCCTAAGCCAGCAGGTGGACATCCCCCGAGGGGTCCCAGACTGCAAGAGGGCACAGGCCGGGCTGTGGGACTCCCCTCCTCCCCCCCGAGTGCACAAATTTTTGTGCACCGGGCCTCTAGTCTATATATATATAAATTGTTGATAGTATTGCAGATGTCTCCCATCTCCCTGCCTTTACCCACTTCCTCCCAGCCCCTACCTATCCACCCCCGTTCTTCACCACCTTATTTCCTGTGTCCACGGGCTGTGTATATAAGTTCTTTGGTTTGCCTATTCTCTCCTCCCCCTCCTCCCCCCATCCCCTCATCGAGGTATGCCAATCTGTTCCTTGCCTCCATGCTTCAGGCCCTATTTTATTGGTCAATTCATTTTGTTCATTAAATTCCACAAATAAATGAGACCATGTGATATTTGTTTCTCAGATTGGCTTATTTCCCTTAGTATAATATTGTCCATGTCCATCCATGCTGTTCCAAAGGGTAAGAGATCCCTCTTTTTTAACAGCTGCATAGTATTCCACTGTGTAAATGTCCCACAGCTTTTTAAAAACTTTATTGTTGAAAGTTTTACATGTCTCCTTTCCCCCCCATTGACCTCTCCCTGCCCACTCCTGCCCCCCAGCACATGCCCCCAACCCATTTATTATCTGTGTCCATTGGTTATGCTCATATGCATGGATACAAGTCCTTTAGTTGCTCTCTTCCCCGCCCCTCCCAGCCACTCTCCCCTGCCTTCCCTCTGAGGTTTGACAGTCTGTTTGATGCTTCTATGTCTCTGGATCTATTTTTGTTCATCAGTTTATTTTGTTCATTATATTCCACAAATGAGTGAGATCATGTGATATTTATCTTTCTCTGACTGGCTTATTTCACTTAGCATAATGCTCTCCAGGTCCATCCATGCTGTTTCAAATGGTAAGAGTTCTTTCTTTTTAACAGTAGCATAGTATTCCATTGTGTAGATCTACCACAGCTTTTTTTATCTATTTTTTTACTGATGAGTACTTGTGTTGTTTCCAAATTTTAGCTATTGTGAATAACACTGCTATGAACATAGAGGTGCACATATTCTTTCTGATTTGTGTTTTGGGGTTTTAGGATATGTTCCCAGAAGTGGATTTGCTTGGTCAAATGGAAGTTCCATAATTGATTTTTTGAGGAAACTCCATACTGTTTTCCATAATGGCTGCACCAATCTGCATTCCCACCAGCACTGAGCTAGTATTCCTTTTTCTTCACATCCTTGCTAACACTTGTTGTTTGTTGAATTATTGATGATAGCCATCTGACAGGTGTGAGGTGATACATTATTGTCATTTTAATTTGCATCTCTCAGATGATTAGTGACTTTGAGCATTTTTTCATATGTCTCTTGGCCATATGTATGTCCTCTTTGGAGAAATGTTTATTCAAGTTCTCTGCCCATTTTTCAATTGGAGTGTTTGTCCCTCTTTTGTTGAGTTGTCTGAGTACTTTATATATTTTGGATATCAGCCCCTTATCAAATGTATCATTGGTAAATATGTTCTCCCATACAGTGGGTTCCCTTTTAATTTTTATGGTGGTTTCGTTGTTGTACAGAAGCTTTTAGTTTTGATGTAGTACCATTTGTGTATTTTCTCCTTAGTTTTCTTTGCCCCAAGGAGATGTATCGGCAAAAAATTCTGCTACGTGGGATGTCTGAGATTTTACTGCCTATGTTTTCTTCAAAGATTTTTATTGTTTCATGCCTTACAATTAAGTCTTTTATCTATTTTGAGTTTATTCTTGTGTAAGGTGTAACCTGGTGGTCTAATTTCATCTTTTTTTTCATGTATCTGTCCAGTTTTCCCAACAACATCTGTTGAAGAGACTGTCCTTACTCCATTGTATGTTCTTGCCTCCTTTGTCAAATATTAATTTACTGTAATGGTGTGGGTCTATTTCTGGGGTCTCTTTTTTGATCCATTGGTCTAGATGTCTATTTTTGTGCCAGTATCAGGCTACTTGGGTTATAATGGCTTTGTAGCATTGTTTGATATCCAGTATTGTGATCGTCCCTACTTTCTTCTTTTTCTGTCTCAAGATTGCTGCAGCTATTCTCGTTCTTTTATGGTTCTACATAAATTTTTAGAGTATTTGTTCTAGTTCTGTGAAGTAAGTTATCAGTATTTTAATAGGATTTGTGTTGGATCTATAGATTGCTTGAGTAGTTTAGACATTTTAATGATGTTAATTCTTCTAATCCATGAACATTGTATACATTTTCATTTGTTTGTATCTTCCTCTATTTCTCTTTTCAATGTCCTATAATTTTCCAAGTACATGTCTTTTACTGCCTTGGTTAAAATCTCTCAGGAAATTGGGAATAGAGGGATCATACCTCAACATAATAAAGGCTATATGTGACAAAACTACAGTCAACATAATACTCAATGGGGAAAAAACTAAAAGCATTTACTTTAAGAACAAAACAAGATAAGGATGTCCTCTTTCACCACTCTTATTCAACACTAGAGTGCCGGTGCATGAAATTCATCCAGGGGTGGGGGGCGGGTCCCTCAGCCTGGCCTGAACCCTCTCCAATCTGGGACCACTCTGGGGATGTCCGACTGCCAGTTTAGGCCTGATCCCCGTGGGACATTCCTCTCACAATCCAGGACTGCTGACTCCTAACTGCCCACCTGCCTATGTGCCTGATTATCCCTAACCACCTCTGTCTGCTGACCTGATCACCCCCTAACTGCTCCTCCCTGCTGGCCTGATTGACCCTTAACTGCTCCGCCCTGCTGGTCTGATCACCCCTAAGTGCCCTCCCCTGCCAGCCTGATCACCCCTAACCTCCTCTGCTTCGTCCCCCACCCCCATGGATTTGTCCAGAAGGATGTCTGGTCTAATTAGCGTATTACGCTTTTATTAGTATAGATAGTACAAGAAGTCCTAGCTACAGCAATCAGACTAGAAGAAGAGATAAAATGAATTCAAATTGGAAAGAGGAAAGTAAAACTGTCATTATTCGAAGATGTCATGATATTGTATATAGAAAACTCGAGTCCACCAGGAAACTACTAGACTTAATAAATGAATTCAACAAGGTAGCAGGATACAAAATAAACACCCAGAAAGTAGTGGCACTTTTATACACTAATAATGAATTCTCAGAAAGAGAAACTAAAAAATCAATCTCATTTACTGTTCTAACTATCTTCTTAATCTCCATAAGCTTTCTGAGGGACCTCAGCAATTCCCATGGCTTCTGCCACCATCTCTGTGAAACTGACTTTGCTATTTAAAGAACAGTGGGAAACATGGCATTCAGCATTAGGGGACCCGCATTCTAGCACAGTCCTATTACTTCCAGAGTGTCTGATCTTAGGCAAGTAATCTAATTTACCTGGGACTCAGTTCCTCAGCTGGGAAGTAAGAAAAAGGATGTCTATCTCACAGAATTGAGGTAAAGATTGAATAAAATCATGAAGGTGAAGATGCTTTGTAAAACACTAAGGGCTATATAATCCTATATAATAAAAGCCCAGTGACTGAATGGCAAAACCTCCAGAATGACCAGTCAACCAGTCGCTATGATGTGCACTGACCACGAGGGGGCAGACAGTCAATGCAGAAGCTTCCCCCTGGTGGTCAGTGTGCTACCACAGTGGGAGCACTGCTTGGCTAACCAGGATGAGCAGCTGCTCCTGCTGCAAACCCCAGGCCAATGAGCAGGAACTGCTGTGATCTTCACCTCCTCACCCCAGGCTCGTCCTCCTTGCTCCCTGCTGCCTCCTCCAGATGCCTACAGGCTGCACAACGCTGCCACTGCTGGGCTTGCAGAGCTGACTCCAGAGGCTGGGAGGTGGGTTCATGGCTGCTGTGGGACTGAGGCCTACTCTGCCGCCTCTCGGTGCTATTGTCCCTGGGTCTGACCCCAACCAGGTCCCCTGGAGAAGTGAGTGCTCCAGCTCCACAGAAGATGCTGGACCATGGAGCAGCTGCTCAGAGAGTGGGTCCACAGCCACTTGGCTGACCAGGATGAGCAGCGCTCCCACAGTGGGCCAATCCCCACAGGCCATGCCCCCCAATGCATGAATCCCGTGCACCGGGCCTCTAGTATCATTCATAATATTAATAAGTCCATCTCTAACCTAAATTCTGTCCTAAGCTCCCTCCTAATATGTTTAACTTGCTCCTGGAAATTTCCACTTGTACATCCACAAGTAATTCTGAGTCAACACATCTTAAACTATGAAAATCTTAACCTCTATCACAGCATCCTGTTTCTCCTGTGGAGTCTATCTCAGTGAAGGGCACTAGAGGCACTAGGGAGCCACACTTGAAACTTGGAGATCCCTATAGGCTGAACACTCCTTGACCATCCACATCCAATCTGTCACTAATTACCAGGATGAGACTAATATCTGAAGGACACCAAACTCCCTTTTCTCTATCTCCTCTGCCCTGACCTAGGTCATATTCTCAGTATTTATTTCCTGGAATATTGCAACAGTATCTTAAGAAACCAGCTACCTCTGGTCTCACACCCTACCTCCTCAAATCCATGCTTGGCATAACGGTCATACTAGTCTTTCAGAAACATAAATCTTACCATGTCAAACTCCCCTATTTCAATTATGTAATGTCCCCTAAAAGAGAAAACCCATCTTAGCACGTTGGCACCAGTGATACATACTGATTTCATTTCCCACCCTATCCCTCTAAGTATCCAATACTCTCATCACTCCTAACCAGAAGCATGCTAAACAGATTATGTCTTCTCCAACTTTCTTGACCCTTTTTCATTCTGATATACCTTGAACCATATCATGGAATTAGATCCTTCCTGGATTTTTGGGACTTTAAAGTCAGTTGAACAGCAAGAACTCCCCTAACATAGCTTTCTTCAAGTTCCAGTGATATTTGCTTTTTTTCCCCCAATATGGCCTCATACAGAAGGCAACTGCTACATTTGGAATATCCACAGTTCTAAGAGAGCACAGGAAGTAGACAATTGAATTAACTGTTAGATGACTTTGGGTCCAGTTCTTGTTTTAGTTCTGCCACTAAAGAAAAAAGCCAACTATATTTTGTTGTTTTCGAGATGGTCCTCAATGATATTGTTGAGCTGCTGTGCTAAGCAACACAGCATCCCACATACCTCTGGACTTCCTGTTATAAATGTTTTTGTTGTCTGAGTCAACATAAATAAGGTTTTTCATTACTTTCAAGTAAAAGCACTGTAAATGATCCAGCACAATGTCTGACTTGAGAAAAACACCGGTATATGAAGTATGGATAGGAAGCTATCATCTTTCTCACATCAATCAAGCAAACAAACAAAAATAGAACCTGAGGCTCAGAGAAGAAAAGTAATTTCCTCAAGAATACACTGAAAATACCATGGCTAATTGCATTATTATGGCAATACATAAAACTATTTGCGGCCTTGATTATCAGGTGAATAAGCCATGTTCCCTCCTAATTGCTAAGTTGCTGTGGAATGGGTACGCAGACTTCAGCAGTATATTTAGAACTATATGTAGACTAAGTATAAACAGGTTCTGAGTGAAGTAATTAGGGCTTATCTATGAAGAAATATCAGAAACCTTAGTGTTGACCTTAGGATGTCCAGATGAGTGTAATGTCTATATATTCTTGGCTAATCTTTGATCCATACAATACCAAAAATATTAAGATAATGCACCACTTACTTATTTTTAATTTATTGGGGTGACATTATTTAATATTCTTATATAGGTTTCAAGTGTACATTTCTTTGATACATTATCTGTAATTGCATTCTGTGTCCACCACCCAAAGTCAAATCATCTGAATGTCACAGAGTGGATGCCTATAGAAGGGATGCCATACCATGCCTACCTATGTGGGTAGGGCAAAAGAGTGGTAGGGACAGGCTCTCTAAGTTCTAGTTTAAATGTTTTTCCTGGCCAACTTAGAGTTGAAAAGCAATGGGAGTCAAATTGGCCAATCTACCTTTTTCTCAGGAAATTTTTACTTATCATGTCAAAGGACTTCTTTGCTAGAGCTAGTCTAAAAGTGACACAGGCTGCCCTGGATTTCCCATCCCTGGTTCAATATAAGGCTGAATGTCCCATTTGTGAGGGAGAGTATAAAAGAGATTCCTATTTCAGGAGGAAGTTAGGATCAGTTACATAGAATCTTTTACAGTCCCTTTTAAATCCCTATTCTTCCTATAGCCCATCATACTAGGCTCTTAGACATGAACACATATTCTATTTTTTCCTATCAAGGTTGTCTATATAAATAGGATGTATCAAATGTATTTAGCCCATAACAAAGCCCTTTATGTTTCATACAAGAGCTCTAGTCCTAAAAATTTGGAACTTAGGCCCAAGCAATGGTATTATTGATGATGCATCAGAAAAAAAGAGAACATCTGTTCGTTACAAAGACCTTTTTACTTTGAGACTACCTATTTCCTTGATCAATACACCTAACAATCTGTTAGATCAAATGTCTTTTGTAGAACAGGCTGCTTCACATTGCAGAGTCAATGGCAGAGCTTCCATCCAAGGAGCCTCTTGGAACACTTGATCAAGTTCAATATCCCAATTGTTACAAATTATTGGCAACTGGGCCCATCAGGCATTATGAACTTTCCAATTAGTTTTCCACAACCTTGGGAGGTGAAATGTGTTTCATTTTATAAGCTATTAAACTTGCCCAGAGCACCAGGGAAAACATTTTCCTCCTGAAATTCTAAAAAGAGACTCACTCTTTTTCTTCTTAACTTACACAAGGCAAAGGAGTGTGTGTCCACTGAAAGGGCGCAAAGAAAACACAGACTCTTCAATCTAGTTGCTTTGCTCCATCTCTACCAAGAAACCACCCTACTCACAGTCATTATTGAAACCTGTGTTTGTTCCCTTGGTACCTTTGACAGTTGGGGAAGTCTTTCTTAGAGGTGGGGTGAAGAAATGCAGGTCCTCATGGTTATTCATGCTCAGAAACCCTGTGTGCTGAACTTCAGGCTCAAGAAAATAGACAAACCAGACTATTTGATGCAAAGTCCTGCAGCTCTGAAGGCTGAGTCATCTGCTTTTACTACCACTTGAAATAAATGATAATGGCTTGGCAGCCTCTTGTATATTAATAGCCTTGTCATTTTACCTACATCTTTCTCCCTTTATTCCACATTAGAATTAGAGATGGCAAAAGTGTTTTCAGAGCTGATTGCCCTGAGTTTCCAAGCTGATTAGAAAGCCCAGGAGGAACCCAGGACATTCTCTCTACCCTGGACAGATTAACAGTCCCCTGTCCTTCCCCTGTAGTCATTCTTAGCTACAGGACCAATTTTAACTGTTTCGTAGCATTTCATACTGAAAAATATTAGATTTAATTTTTTATCTGTTTATTGCCTAGTTCCTTGTATAAGAATATAAGCTGTGTGTAGTCAGGGACTTAGTATCAGTTGTGACTGTATTCCCAGCACCCAGAACAGCATCTGTGAGAAAGAAAAGGGAAGGCTAGAAGTGTTATCCCTTCTCTGTCTGGTAGGACAGAGCAAAGAAAATGCAGTGATCCTGGTTTCTTGTTTTATCTGTGCCAGGCTTCTGTGGTATCCAGGAGGGTCATCTGCCTTTTGCAGCTGCCTGTCCTCTGTTTAATTTGAGGCAGGAGTGAGGGATGGAGTAGCATTTCTGGAAACCAATTTGGATCCTCTATCCCTTTGTTAGGGGATGTGGGAAAGTATCTGTATGACCCCTGGATCTTATTTTTATATTACTGTGAACTTTGAGGAGATAGGGATGCATATAATCATTTCCCTCAAACCTCAACAAGACCCACCGTACCCCAAACCCCAGTCCTGTTCTATAAGCTTTTGTGCTCATTGCTCTCTAGCACACCCATCCCTGAACTACTCTGTGCTTCTGAAACTTCATCTGGACCCTACCACTCTGGCATCACCTCCACATCTTCAAAACCTTCCACTAACCCACTGGCACGTTGCTCTATGAGACAGATGCCTCCACCTTCCCACCTCTTGGTGTATGCTACCTCAAACTTCCCATAGAAGAATCAAACATGTAGACATGGTTCTGCATTAAGCCCCCATCTCCACACACTTGGTTTGGGAGACAATAATAATTCTTCCTGCTTTCCAGCCAGACTTCTCAGATAAGCTGTCTACATTCAGATTCTCCTTTCTCTCACTTTCCTCTCTTGCACTCTTCAACCCTCTGTGAACTAGTCCCCCAACCAACCTGCTCCACTGTAACAGCTAGTACCAAGCTCACCAATGACCTTGTTGATAAGCCTAGTGGGCACCACTTAATTCTCATCTTACTGGAACATTGTTGATTAATCCTGCTATCCTGATAGAAAATTCTCTTCTATTGGTTGCTGTGACAGCCCTTTTAGGACTCTTCTTTCTCCCTGGATGACCATATCCAGTTTAATGGATTTGAATAGCACCCATGTGCTGGTGATTCTCAGTCTCCATCGCCGGCCACGACTCTCTTCTCCCTTGTAGACTGGACCTGATACCACCAGTCTGGGGAGCTCACTTAGTGGTTAGTTCACTGTGGTCAAGAGTCCTGTTTTGTCCACTCCATTCCCACCTTTTTGGGATAGAAACCTTGCTCTACAGTATAAATCTGGAGCTGGGCTCTTGCTCCTTGGTCAGATACATCCTAGGTGCTATTCAAGATCTCAGGGGTATCAGGTGTGCAAGCCCTGCTATTTATCAGTTATTGAATAAAAATGGCACATAGATTTTGTTACATATTGACCATATGCTAGACCAGGGGTGGGCAGCCTTTTTGTGAGTGTGTGCCAAAACCAGCAAAATCTCTGACTCAAAATTCTTCTGCGTGCCAACCCCATTTTTTTGAGAACATGTTACACCTACTTGATATCTCTTAAGGTGTACGTATGTGAAGAACCTTGAAGAAATAATAAAATTCATTCAAGTGACAAAAACATAGTATATGATGATGAAAAATACATTTATTTTTTAATGTATACATGTACACTGGTAGTCTGACAGAAAACTTTATGACTCCATTTGATATTATCAGTGGGACTTTGGCTGCTGCATCACCGATGACAGAGATTTTACGTCAGGTTTATATTTTGTGACCTTCAGAGATATGCACGAGCTACTACTTTCATCCATCAGGCTACTCCTATTATGAGACTTAACAAAATTCATCACTGGGAGCAAAGATTTTATTTATGTAAGATGCACCTACACTGAATTTATCTGAAAAATAAAAAAGTTGATATTAAGAAAAAAATTGTAAATGGAAGATTATAAGAGAGGGTTTTGCGTGCCAGCTAAAGTTATTGGCGTGCCATGTTTGGCACGCGTGCCGAGGGTTGCCCACCCCTGTCCTAGACATTGTGCTAAATGTTTTACATATATTATGCTATTTAATCATCACAAATGTCATGTGGACAGAATTATAACTCCCATTATTCACACGAGAAACATTGTGCTCATGGGGGCTTTAAGTAACTTTCTCATGGCCATTTTGCTAGTATCTAGTGGAGGATCTGTAATTCAAATTCAGCCTTGCAGGTAGTGGAGCACAAAGGCCTTATCACTTTTCTGTGTTGGCTGCCTCGGCCTCCACTGTGTGTCTGTCTGTCCTGAAGCCTCGCTGTCCCCATTCACTTCAGTTTCTGGCTTATCCTTATATTAAGCTTGAATATCAAATTGAAGAAAGACATATTTGAAGTATAAATAGCCCAGGATAAAGAAGTGGACACACACACACACACACACACACACACACACACACATAGACAACAAATGTGAAGGTTCTTGGTACATTAAGAAGTGAAGTGTAACATGCAGGAGACCATTCTATTAACTGTGACTAAAACTCTCCCCGCGCATCCTGCCTTCCATATTTCTGTTCTGCCACCCTGGTTACCTCTTCTCCAGCAATCCTCTTTCCTTTGCCTACTCCCCCACTCCATGTAATGAACCATCCATTGTATCAATTAAACCTCCCCCAGATTTCTCCCTCCTTTCCAACTATCCCTGTGGCTCTGCTCTCATTCAGATTGGTATAACTCCTTCCCTGGGAGAAAGGAGGCTTTAGTCTGTCCCTCCTGCAAGCATTCTTCCCTGACTCCACTAGAGGGGTCTTCTGAAAAAAACAAACAAAAACCAAAAAAAACCCAGTTCTGACATGCAATGTCCTTGTTAAAAACTCTTATGTGACTTCCCCTTTGACTACAGAATAAAGTGCAAGTTCTTGACTGCCATTGAAATTCCAGCACTTACCTGTCCATCCTCCCATTCCAGCTTTATTTCCCACTAGAGGCCTAGTGCACAAATTCATGCACCGCTGGGGTCCTTGGTCTGTGGGAATTGGGCCAAACCCGGCTCTCTGATATCCCCAGAGGGGTCCCAGATTACGAGCAGGTGCAGGACAAGCCAAAGGACCCCACTGGTGCACAATCAGGGCCAGGGAAGGACTGCAGGAGGGCTCCAGGGCATGTCCAGCCCATCTTGCCCAGTCCCTATTCTGCCCCCTGGTGGTCAGTGTGTGTCATAGCGACTAGTCAAATGGTCGAACAGTGGGAAGGATACTTAGCATATTAGGCTCATATATATATATCGGAGGCAGGAGAGGCTCTTGCCACTGCTGATACACTCACCAGCCATGAGCCGGGCTTCTGCCTGAGTGGCGCTTTCCCTGTGGGAGTGCACTGACCACCAGGGGGCAGCTCCTCTGTTGAGCATCTGCCCCCTGGTGGTCAGTGGACATCATAGAGACTGTTCATTCTGCTGTTTGATTTGCATATTAGCCTTTTATTATATAGGATATAGATAGCACCTCTTCACACAAGTGCTTCCTGCAAACTCTTCCTTGTTCTCTATCAAGCACCACACATTTCTGATTTCAACGCCTTGGCTGGCTCCCTGCTTGGAATGTCCATCTCTTAAACTCTGTCTGTGAGACCTACCTATTGCTGCCAAGCTCAAGTCCATGTGAAGTACAACTTTCTCTAGCCTGTATGCAGATTCCAGGACTGCCCAGTTAGAGGCAGTCCTATCTTCCTGGGAATAGCAGGGCAATCATAACTTTCTATTTTGTGTTAATACTTTTTGAGAGAAGCTCACTCTCCTCTCTTGCACCACATATGTGGGAGCCAAGTCCATGTCTGAGGCCTTGCTGTATATTCTTCCATCACCAAGTCCAGGGCCTAGTACAGACAAGAACATGTGAAATACTTGGAGAACTGGAAAATGTGAATAATCTCAACCCTTAAGAGAAAGGTGCCCTGGGTGGGTCCTCTGATTAAGAAGCTGTAACCGCTTGCCTCTTGGCTGCCTGGGATTCAGTCACTCATTCAGCAAATATAAATAACAAGGCATTTGAACTCAACCCAGGAGAAGACAGGTAAATTAGACAAACCGCCATCTTCTGGAGCTCCAATGCCCATGGAGGAACAGACATGTATATAAGACACTTCAAGTGCAAGGTTAGCTATAGTAAGTACCTCTCTGCAGCAGTCTGGTGCTGGACAGAAAGGCAGACAGATGGCCAGACAGCTTTCTTTGTCTGGAGGCTCAGGAATGTTCTGTGTTTGCCTCTTCTCTGATCTGCAGCATGTCTCCCTAGGGCAAGAGTGGCTACATAATTTACAGGGCACGGGGAAAAATAAAAATGCAGGACCACTTGTTCAAAAATTATTAAGAATTTTGAAAGGGCAACAGCAAAACATTAAACAAAGCATGGGGTCCTTCTATGTGCAGAGCCTGTGAAATTGCACAGGTCTCACACCCATGAAACTGGCCCTGTCACAGGGCTGGGAAGCATACACACAGGAGGTCTGAATGTGCCCTGCAGTCTTCTCTCTTGCACAGAGTCTAAAGGGAGTCCAGATCACAGTGAACTTAATGGCACTAGGATGCACAGCTGCACAAAGGACATACCAAATATTTGTTGAGTGCCTACTGTGTGCCCAGAACTCATCTAAGTTTCAGAGATGTGGTGGAAAATCAGACAGACACATTTGTTTTGTTTTGTATTTGTCACTGAGCTTACTCCAGTAGAGGAAAGCCACCATAAACAGCTCACAAAAAATTGCCCAAGAAAATTATTAGTTAGTGCACAGTGTTGTGAAGATGACAAGGAGGTGAGAAATAGAAAGGGTGTATTTGACTAGTGTAATACAGCAAAGCCTCTCCAATGAGCCACCAGGTTAGCTGGGATGCACACAGCCCATTCTAGAGCAACAGGTAAGGAGGCTGCTAGTGTTTGGAATCAGCTTGATGTCAAATCTCTGCAATCCTTTCCCCTCTGAAGTGAATCATGAGGATCTAGGCAAGAAAAATAAATCCAAGGATACTTAAGACTCTTGAGATGTCCCCCCTGAATGGGGACATTGACCCCCATCCCCAATGCCAGTGCCCTCTCACTTTTTCTGGCATCACCTAGAGCCAAGTCTCCAGAAAGATTTGACCAGCTGATCTTGCAGAGGAGATTTCCAAGGTCCCTCCACTCC
This sequence comes from Myotis davidii, assembly GCF_000327345.1. NCBI lineage: Eukaryota > Metazoa > Chordata > Mammalia > Chiroptera > Vespertilionidae > Myotis > Myotis davidii. The sequence continues at coordinate 444,377 of NW_006296063.1, forward strand.
AGGTGTCCAACTCACACCCAGGCCCCCAGGCTAAACCAGAAGCTAGTGTGTCAGTGTCTCTGTGGAGTGTTGCAAAAGTCCTCCAGTGAATGCCTGAGCCTGGTCTTCTGTTTTAAAGGCCTCTCAGTCCTCCAAAGGCCTAGGAAACTGCTCATATAGTAGCTCATATCAGAGTTTGCTAGGGAAATTCCCAAGTCTCCTTCCCCTGTGTCAAGGAAGGTGCTAAATAACCTAGTTGCCTTTGGATGCCAGGAGATGTGCTCTGAGAGACTGGAAGGTGTGGAATGAGGGTGTGGGAAATATCAGAAGCTAGGCTACTTTTGAAAAACAATGGGGTGCAACAGGTGGTGATGGGGAGCCAAGAACTAGAGGGCATGGTTCCAGCCTGCAGTGCGTCAATGGGCTGGAGGGGATCATGGAAAAAGAAAAAGCCCACCCAGCCTACCCATGGTGCCCTTGCCCGGCCCAGTCTGCTGCTGTCTTCGCAGCCACAGCCTGGGACCGCTGGTTTCTTTTGCCTGGGGCCAGCTTATTGCCAGCTCGCCAGCATCCTCCCTCTTCTGTCCCCCGCCCCTGGCTGTCTGGCTGCGCTGCAGTGGTGAGGGCAGAGGGGAGCGACCCCCTCCACTCCCTGCTGCCGCAGCAAACACGTCGTCGGAGATTTCCATCGGGGCCCAGGGGGCGGGGCCAAGGCAGGGCGAGTGGGAGGAGTGAAAGTTGGAGCCCAGCAAAACCCTCCACACTGCACTTGGTGCAGCAAGACCGTGCGCAGCGACCTCCGCACAGGTGGTCGCTCCGGTCTCTGGCAAGATGTTGGCCAAAGTTCTCCTGATCCTTCTGGGTTTGCCCATAATCCTGCCGTCTAGGTGAGTCTCCATCCCGGAATCCAGGATCCTTTCCCGCCCAGCTCCCTCTCCCTGGGAGCGAGGCCGGCTCTGGGGAGCCGCGCACACCTTGTCCCCAGCACTTGTGCAGCCACCCTCCGCACCCGCACCGCTTCCTCCCGGACCGAAGCTCTGGGTCCCTGAAAGGGCGCGTCTGGGAACCAAGGCGGGATGCTTGTCCCCACGCCGCTCCTGTCGCTGGACTCCCCCTCTCCAAACCAGTGCGGCGGTTGAGAATCAGCATGCCCTCTCTCTCAGTCTTCCGTGGGAAGAGGTGAGAGGCGGG
>NW_006296063.1:445618-465708 GCF_000327345.1 Myotis davidii
CTCCGCTAGAGTACCAAGCCTGGTGCCAGAGAACTCTGACTTTACTTGCTTCTCCACTAGCCTTGGTTTAGTCTCAGGGTTCCCACCCCAGCTACCCACCCCACCCTCTCTACCGCTAGTCTCCCCTTCTTATCCCTCCTCCTCCGCCCAAACACACACACACACACACACACACACACACACACACACCCTGCTGGGCCTTGGGCAGACTGGAGCCAGAGATCAAGGAATGTTATTCTCTGAGGTCTATGGTTTGGGTCCTGGATTTCAGTCTCTCCTCACTTTTCTAAAGGCTATCAGCAGGTTTCCCTTGAGCAGCCAGTTTCCCTCGTACCTTGTGGCCCTGGCACTTTGCTAGGAATGTTCCGTGTGTTGCTGGCTTTTTAAGGTGGAAGATGACTGCTTCATATTTTTGAGAGGGTTTCTTGCTGACTGCGAACTGTCAGGTGTTCCTAAGCTTCCTGAACTGCCCAGCATTCTCAAATTCTCCATGGCACTGGGCTTGTGTCTTGCTTATGTGTTGGGGAGCTTGAAGATGGCTTCTTTTCTCACCTTAGAATGCTTTACTTCCTCGAGGGAGGGGCTGGCTGTATGGCTCACTGGTGCCCTCACTTGGGGGTGAGGGCAGCAGAGGCTTGATAAATATTTCTGAATTTGTGCTAGGAATTTCCAGTTATTCACATCAATCCAGATGTGAAATAGACTGGTTGGGAGAGCTGAGTGATGACTGGCTAGGGCAAAAGAGGGGTGGGAGCAGGGAAGAAAGAGGGAGGGGGCATAAGGAGGGAAACAACCAGGAGGGTGGGCTATTGAGATGGAAACTACCTTTCTATCCAGGGGGAAGGGCTGCAGTAACTGATGTTCAAACATTGTCAACATGGCAACCCATGACATCAAGAAAGGGCTGGGGAGGGTGCAGTGGGGTATGCTGGCAAGGGCCACATCAAACCAGGAATACTTGCTCTGGTCCAGGTTCAGCCTCAAATTAATTGTGTGACTTTAGGCACAGCCCTCCCCCGATCTGAGCCTCAGTTTCTCCATTTGTAAGGTGAAAAGAGGGCTGATTTTGGGAAAAAAAAGCATCCATGGCCCTTCTCCTATTCCCTTCTCTCCTCCCAGCTAGCTGAATGAACATCCTCAGTGGGGGCAGGGGTTGCAGAAATTCAGCTCCATCTTGGACCATCACATCTAAAAGGGGATGTGAAAATTCCCATGGAATGATTCCACTAGTCCAGTGTATGAGCATTTTTCAAGTTTTGTTTTTTCTTGCCTTGAAAATGTGTTTAATGGCTGAGGAAAAGCATGCCTTGTCAGCAGCTCCTTAACCCCAAGGATCCCAGGATGAGAGTGTTTTTGTTTGTTTACTGCTAAATATAATTGTAGAATTACAGCAACATCAAGTCCCTCTAATATCATTTTCATTGCAGACTAGTGTATGAACAGGGGGGCTTTGGTGACCCCTGGCTTTGGCTTATTTGCCTCCTAAACCTCACATTCTTTGTTTTTGGCTTCAGACATCAGGGAGGGGCTGCTTCAGGTTCTTGGATAGTCTTGGCTGGCAGTGTGAATCCTGGTTATGCTATATTCCTGGCCACGTCACTTATTTTAGGGAGTCTCAAGCCCCTATTCCTCCTCCTCCCCTCCCAAAGTGGTTGGTATTATCTATTTGGGGGACTAGGGGAAAACCTCAGAGAAAGGGGACATCTCTGGATGTGGTATTTAGAAATGGAAACTATTTTTTCCTAAGCCCAATTCTCCCCTGGCCCACAATGGGAAGTAGCCACTTTGTTCATGAGAAACGGCATAGACGTGGCACATCTGTACACCAGTTAAGCCATTTTAAGAGCTTGAAATAGTATAGGAAAATTCAGTTTGCTGTTCAAATTGGCAGTCCCTTGGTCTGCAGTACAGAGGTCATGCCCACATCTTCTGCCCTGTTAATCCCTTATTTTAGGAAACAAGTTTTCTTATGGCTTTTAAAAAATAAAATAATTTTGTAGGTATAATATACAAATATAAAAATATAGAAATCTGATCAAACAGCTCAGTGCATATTCACAAAGTAAGCATGCCATTGTAACCCCCACTAGACCAGGGAATAGAACATTCCAGTTACTTTCACCCCCTCCCCCTACAACCCTCACTACATGCCTCCCCACCAGTCCACTCCTCCCCAAATGAAACCACTCTCCTGCTTTCTAGTTTTCCTCATAGCTTATCAAAAAGCTTTTTATTATATTTTTCAAACATATGTAAAAGTAGAGTGAATCTCCTTGTACCCATTAATTATCAACTCATGGCCACTCTTATTTTCTCTATACCCAACAAACTCTCCACTTCCAGCTTAAATTATTTTAAAACAAATCTGTCATTATATCATTTTATATGTAATCATTTTAGTATGTATTTCTAGTCATAAGGCCCTCAAAAACATAATAAAATACAACGATTACACCAAAAATTTTAGAATAATTTTTTCATGCTGAAGAAAATATCTAGTCAGTGTTCAGATCACACCTATTTTGTCAGAAATTTTTTTTTGATATGTTGTGTTTTGTTTTTTAGTTTGCTTGTTAAAATCAGGGTCTGAATAAGGTCCCTAAATTATTTTTATTAGCATTTTTATTTTTCAAAACTTCTTATTGCATTAGAACTTGTATTCACAAAAGTGCTCAAATCATAAGTGTACAGCTGATGAGTTGTCAGAAAATTGCCACACTGATATCGACACCCACATTAGGACCTAGAACATGACCAGTACCTTAGAAGACCCTTGGTATCCCCTTCCTCACTGCCTCTTAGCAAGATAGCACAACCTTGACTAAATAAATATATTGGCAGGTGGCTTTTAACATTTTTGTTTTTTTTATTCTTCTCCTTAGTTTTTTTGGCTATGGTGCATGGCTGTGGCTCTCAGGGTGGATTTCTGTTGGCTATCTATTTCCTCGATTACAGTCTTTGGTGAAGGACTCCTGCCTTTTCTCAATGCTTAGAGTTTCCTCCAACCCCCAGCCTCCAACTCCAATGCAATGAGTATCACGAAAGCAAAGAAATGCAGACTATTCCCACAGCATTCCAGCCCTCTCTGGGAGAGGTTTCTCTGGCTTTCCTGAGAATTCCTCAGGGGTCCTGGCCCTCTGCCTGCCCATTTGCTCCTGGATAGTGCTGGTCAGGCAGACTGGAGATCAAGCCTAGCAACTGCAGCTGATGGGCTAGAGCTCATACACCAGTGCCTTCACCATTTTCATTGAAAAAATATTTTAAAATATTGAGCTCGGTTTTCATATTGATTTTTTTTAAAGAAAGAATGATTATAAAAAAGTGATAGCATGGAAAATGTCCAAAGAGCAGCAAGATTTAGAAGAAATAAATAAGTATAATCTGTTACTGGCTCATAATTTACTGTTGCTAGTCACTCTTTATGCCTTAGGTTGCAGATTATTTTGGTTTGCTTCTGTCCAGAGAGGTACCAACTGAGGCCTCTACAGATTGGAGGGCAGAGTTTCATTTTTTGTTTGTGTATTCTAGGATTGAAGGAACTCATGTTGAATCAGAGATGGGAGCATGTGCTCATCATGATGATGTCTATGGCCCCAAGCCCCAGTATCCCAAAAAGAAACTCCCCTCTGAAGAAATAAAGCCCACTGCTATTAATACCCGCCGTGACCTTGGAAAACTGCCAGCAGCCACTCAAATCCTGGACAGTATCCTCAATAACTCTGATTACAAACTGCGCCCCGGCATTGGTGGTAAGTAGTAGAACATAGTTCTTCCTCCCAGAGGGGAGAGAGTTTGAGGGCACAAGTATAGAGAATAAGCCTGGGGTGTTGGTGAGGGTGCCATACATGTGGGCAGGAACATCTGTTGCTCACCTCTCAGGTGAGCTCAGCAATGCCATTTACCTTGGTCTAGACCAGCCGTGGGCAAACTACGGCCCGCGGACCTGATCCGGCCCGTTTGAAATGAATAAAACTAAAAAAAAAAAGAAGACCGTACCCTTTTATGTAATGATGTTTACTTTGAATTTATATTAGTTCACACAAACACTCCATCCATGCTTTTGTTCCGGCCCTCCGGTCCAGTTTAAGAACCCATTGTGGCCCTCGAGTCAAAAAGTTTGCCCACACCTGGTCTAGACTTTTTCCTTCTCTCATCCTGTTTTCCCAGCTAAAAAATGAGATGACTGGACTAGGTGATATGATCTTGGAGGTATGTATAACTCTTACAGTCTATGAATTGGTTCTTGCCATGAAAGAACAAAGAAAGGAAAAGGATTGGATGTTGAAAACATTTAGTCTAACCCTGATCCTTCTCCCTTTTTCTGCCCTCAGACTACACCCTTCCCTGCCACTTGCCCCTGTAGAAAACTTACCTCTGCTACTTCTGCTTCCTTTACAGAGAAGCCCACTGTGGTCACTGTTGAGCTCTCTGTCAACACCCTTGGTCCTATCTCTATCCCAGACATGGTGAGTACTGAGCTTTGATACAGTATCTTCTAAGTTAGGGAGTTGATCCATGAGGCATTTCACTTACTTATTTTTTCTGCTCTGTGTGTCTGTAATGCAAGTTTAAGGTTTGGGGGAGAGATTTTAACAAACACTGACTTGAAAAGGAGGCTGGGAAAGGTAAGTAAGTACCTCACTGCCTGAAGAGGACCTTCAGAATCCTGACTACATCTTCCAGTCTTTCATTCAAAATAATAATAATAAAGCAACTTTAAATACCACAATAGAATGTCTTTTTTATTCTGATAATGATTTTTATGGACTTAATACTATAGTTAGCAACTCTTGCTCTAAGAATGTTTTTCTAATTTTTCCCTGGTTCCTTCTCTCCTTTTCTACTGCTATCATTCTAGTGTAGGTTCTGTCTCCAATTAGACTTCATTATCTCCCACTTGAAGAACACAAAAGTCAAGGTTTCTGTCTACCCCAGTCCACATACCAACCTGGCCTCCTGAGTCATGTGTCTCCTACAATTCTGACACTGCTTAAAGCATGAAGTTTAAACCCACACTCTAGCAGTCAAAGTCCTCCATGGCTGGAGCCAACTCAGGACTCTGGTTTTATCTCTTTTAGCCCCTCTACTCACAGTAGACTATGAGTGTTCACAAACTTTCTGTGCCTCTGAGTTGTTGTTCAAGATATACCATTGCTCCAATTTTCTCTTTGTCATGAGCCTTATCCTTCAGGGTCTAGCTCAAATAACATTTTCATGGTATTATTCCTGACCTCCACAGCTACTTATTGCTCCCTTCTTACACCATAGCCTTTTCTTTAACACACAGATCTTTTTTGCTTATATCCCAGTTGTTTACTTGACCTTCCCTACCTCATTATAGTACAATTATGTGCTCTATGTCTGCCTTGCTGCCTCAACTATGGGCTTCTTAATGTCAAGGACTCAGTCTATGTTAGCTGAACAACTGAATTATGAAAGATATTCTGCACAAGTCACTTTAATCTACCCAGCCTGATAATGAGGAAGGCTGTGGTAACCAACTCCATTGTAGCCATAGCCTTGGCCTGGCTCAGGCAAGACACAGTTTTAGTGAGTCTGGTATCCTACAAGCATCATTGGGTGAGCTCAGAGTCTAGGCTTTGAGATGGGATTTTCAAATAGATACTCAGAGATAAGTAAACATTCATGGTAGATCAAGATGTTTATATAAGCTGAGTGGAAGAATGAGATTCCCCCTTATGATGCTTTGGCTACCAGGTTCTTGAGGCATGGTGTACTTATGTATTACTATGTAACAAGCTACCCCAAAACACAGAATCTTAAAACAACAAATAGTCATTAGTTGACAGATTATGTGGGCTAGTAATCTGGACATGATTTAGCTGAGTCCTCTATTAGGAGGCTGCAGTTAAGGTGTCAATTGAGGGTGACATCTCATCTGAAGGCTCAACTGAAGGAAGATCCACTTTCAAGCCCTCACATGTTTGTTGGAAGATGTATTCCATGCTGGCTGTTAGCTGGAAGTCTCCCACAATCCTTGCCATGTAGGCCTCTACACAATATAGCTCACAACATGCGGCTGATTTACCTCAGAGTGAGCAAGAACATGAGAAAAAATATTCACAAACTTGTAATCTAATTTTTGGAGTGGCATCCCATACCTTCTGTGGTATTCTGTTCATCAGAAACAAGTCATTAGGTCTAGCCCCAGACAAGTGGAGAGGATTACATGAGGGCATGAACACCAGGAGGTGAAGATTTTGAGGGCCTTCTTAGAGCCTGTCTAATACATAACCATGATAAAGTAAAGGCCTGTAATAACTAAAATGGTATGCTGGAGAATAAGAAGGAAGAAGAGAAGCATGAGAGCAGACAGATCTTTTTGAGTTTCTGTAGGCAGTTTAAAGTATTTTCTCTTCCCTTGATGTCAGGTTTACTTTTTGCTATTATCAATGTGCTTACCATTAAATGGGTGAATTTAGCAATTAATTTGATTTAAATTGTTGATATACTAAGAAACACTGGGTTCTGAGCAAGACCCAGAGGTTGAGGTCTTGTGGTCCCACTATCATGACCACTATTTACTCTTAATAGAAAATGGATCTTTCAAGTTATTGGTGCAGGGATGGATAAAGTGGCCTGAAAAATAGTGGACAATTTGTGTCCACAACCTCCTTGCTATTTGTGTAAGATATAATTTTAGGAAGACAATTTCTATCATCTGTAAGATCCCTTGTGGCAACAAAGCAGCTGAATTCCCCATCTCTTCTTGCTCTGTCCCTATTAATGTTGGTAGCATTGGCCTTACCTGAAGTGCCAGGAAGCACTGATACCTTACAATCCCAAGTGATGCAGTCTAATAACTCAGCAGTCATTGAACCTGACATCCAACACAGAACTGGTCCAAAGAGGAGTCAACTTGATTTTCTTTGGCCAGTAAGGTGGTGCTTTAGTCAAGTTCCTTGAAGATTCCAAACGCTTCTGTGGTATTAAAGTTCCTGAGAAGTTTGGCCTTTCACATAGTTCCAAATTGTTCTTTAAGCTGTGGGAGTTACCAATTCTTGTCCAGCCTTCTTTTCCCAGGTGACACTATAGAGTCCTATGGTTGCTGTGGCTCTCACATAGCCACCGCACTTGGATTCTCATGACATCTTCTATGGCAGGCAAGGCTGCCACTGTAATCCCCACTTTATGTTTGAGGCAACTGAGTCTCTTAGCAAGGTTGTGAGTCCCCACAGTAGAAGTTGTAGTTTGAGTGTTCTTTGAATTCCAACACCCTTCAGTCAGATGTTATGTGGAGGACAGAAATTGTCCCCAGGGAGAGAAATCTGAGCCCACAGCATATGGATTTAAATAAAATGTTCCCACTAGTCTCCTGGCTTGAGCTTAGAAGACAATGACCAGTCTGGGAATGACTTCCCATCACAGCACCAACAGTTGCTAAGGCTGCTTCTTGCTGTGGTAATTATTACAAGCAATTCTAATTAAGCAAACTCCTTGACACTGAATTTCTAGAGTTTCAGCTGAGCTAAAAGAGATGTATATCTCAAGTTCCCTTGTCAAAGTGAGGGAAAATTGAACTGTTAGCTATTAGTTGATGTGTAGTGAACTTACATTTCGTAGCTTGTTAAATATAAGTTAAATGCTCATTTGAAACACGATAACATTGAGCAAGAGCACAGTATGGATTGTGGAGGGGAAGGTTTCTCCTTATTACCAAGCACTTCATATGGCCTGAGAACGAATGAGGCTGTGCAAACCAAGTTGGAGCTGCCAGCCACTTGGGACTGAAGAAACACTCTGAAGGCCACTTGTGAGGGCTGGATGGAGGAGCCTGGTGGGTCAGGGCTGAGGGCACCCAAGTGAATGGTATCCAGGCTCTGTCATCTTTTTTCTGTCTGCTTCTGCTTCTCTGGACTACTGCATGGAATATTCTCAGTCTGGGAGGCTTGATCCCAGCAGTTCTCACCACCTTTTGGGATAGGCAGCAAAGGCAAGTAGGGACTATCTTGACCTTCCCCACTGCAGGCTCTACTGGTGTCCAGGGTTATGAGTGGCTGGTTGGTGTTCACTGATGTAGGATAACTCGGGGTAAAGACCTATGTATTCTGCAGAGGGAAATTGGATCTCAGTACCCACAGGGATTGTTGGTGTAAGTGAAATAAACACTGGAGAGGGAAATCAGTGAAGCTCCTCCCAGGACAAGGCTATGGTAATGGTGCTCTGAGCATCAGCGCCAATGTGCCGTTGTTAACTATTTGTGTGACTTTGGGCAGGCTCCTTCCTTTCTGAGCCTCAGTTTCCATACCTGTAAAGTAAAGGCAGTTGAGCTAGCCTTCAAGATTCTACCTTGGCTTAGTTCTGGTACTTATTATTCAAGCTGCTTGCAGTTCTATTACAATCTGCTTTTTCTCCCTTCAGTACCAGTGGTACAAATTTCCGGTTACTCATGCTTCTTCATGCACACCCATTCAGAGGTTAGGTGCTCGTGTTTAAGAAGAAAAACAACACAAAAAATTATTCAAAAAACATGCAACTAAATAGACATCTCTCTTGTGACACAAAGTACTTCATTTGTAATGTAATTCTGGAGGATGAAGGATTTAGGTTGATTAAAAGCTGTGTTCCCCAAATAAAAGCTGAAAGACAAAACTTTGCTGTATATAATCAACACTATGTGTGTTTGTGAAATGATTTTGAGCTGAGATCTTTGGTTTGCTATGAAACAATGGGAGCTGAGAGAGTGTTGACCTGGCTGGAGTACAAAACAGTCCTATAAGGGAATGGTGATGTGATGAGTCCAGCCCATGAAATTAAGCCACTATTGCCTGTTTCTAGATGAAATGTATCTTCCCAGGCTATTATCCATTTGGGAATATTTCTTTCCTTTTGGAATACCTGGAAATAGAAAACTCCTACAGCCGAACTCATGCTGTTGTCCTCTAATGCCAGGGTTGGGGAACACCCTTCCCATAGGCCATAAAAGGCCCAAGAAATCATTTATTCTGGCCAAATATAGCAGACTCATATTTAAGTTGATAATTTTGTATGGCCTGCCAATGCTGTTATAAATATTCAAATGGCCTTTGGCAGAAAAAAGGTTCCCCATCCCTGCTCTATGCAAACCTAAGTGGGTTTCTATCTGCTTGATAAGCTTGTCATAGGATGCCACGGGCTTTATTTTATCTTTTCCACCAGGCGTACTCTATTGACATCACTTTCTACCAGACCTGGTATGATGAACGCCTCCGTTTCAATGCAAGCTTTGAGAGCTTTGTTCTGAATGGCAACATGATGAGCCAGTTATGGATCCCAGACACCTTTTTTAGGAATTCTAAGAAGATCCGTGTATATTCGATCACCATGCACAGCCAGGTGGTCCGCATCCACAAGGATGGCAAGGTGTTGTACACAGATAGGTATGTCAAACCTCTGGAATCTCATCCCTTGGGACTCTTCCTCCCCTTTTGAGACTTTTTTGCCAAAGAAACATGGACAGAGGCTTCATCTTCAATGATACTTCTAAGGGCCTTTCCAAACTTTCTGAGACCATGAGCTGAACCCCCTCATGTATAGATACAGACACTAAGGCCTCAAAATAGAAAGATGGTACTTAAGACCATACCAAGTTTCTGGCAGAGCTGGAACTAGTACCCATTTACTAGGCTCCAAGTCCAGAGCTCCCCTAATAGAATGTATCAGTATGACTGCATTGCCTGGACAATTCCATCCAGAGAGTGCACTGGATGTAAGGACACATTCATAGTGGTGGAATTGTCTAGGTGGAGCAGTAACACAGTGGTCAGAAAGATAGCAAAGACCAGGTTGGGTACCTGAATGCCTGGCAGGGAAAGGTTGTAAATGGCTGGTGTAGGGAGTGGAGAGGTGATAGAGAGTGGGAAAGTGTTGGCAGTTTCTGGAAGCTGGGATGGGCAAGAAACAAAAGCCCATCTATGTCAGTCCTTACAGTTTTCTGATGATGGAGACCAGAGTAGCCAGATACTTCCAAGCTGTTCTTCCTCTCTTTTTGTCTTTCCTTTGAGCTTTTTGACTCAAATCCCACTGTTGCCATTCATTGGTGGTGATCCTCGGGCCCAAGTTGAGTGTATATGTAAGTGTTCAGAGCCAGCCTAATGAGGCTTCTTTCTCCCTTCCAGGATGACCATTGATGCTGGATGTTCATTCCACATGCTCAAATTTCCAATGGATTCTCACTCTTGCCCTCTGTCTTTTTCTAGCTGTGAGTACCTTCTTAGGTTTCTGGGGCCCCAGAGTCATACTGGGATCCTCCTTTTTCTCATCTTTGCCCTTTATATTTCTCTTAAGTTGGTGCCAGGGTTGCCAAGGACCACCCAATCCATGCTCATCACCTTTATCTCCCTTTCACTCCATCTCAAGTCTGTTATCCGCCACTGAAGTGTATCTCATGTATGTCTGTTCCTTTCCATCTCCACTGTCACTAACTTGGATAGGTCTTTGTCATCTTCCATTTGGACTTTTGCAACATCCTCACTTTGAAGGTGAACATGTCCAAAACTAAATATATAGTCTACCCCCAAAATAAATGTGCTTCTTCTGTGTTCTCACCCATCTCATTGAAAGGCATCATCACCCACTTCTAGCCAAGAACGTTGATGCTTCTTTCTTCTTCACCTGCTACATCTAATCAATTTCATGGTGTTGATAGTCCCTTCCAAATCGCTATTGATCCTGTCTGTCCCTCTGCATTTTCACTGCCACAGCTTTGAATCCTGCCTTCATTCATTTTATTATGCCTGGATTACTGCACTGGCCTCCCATAACTGGTATCCCTGTCAACAGGCTATCTTCATATTATGATCAGAGTGACTTAGCTGAAGAATCATTTAGACTAAGTCATTTCTTACTTCAAATCCTTCCTTATCTCTCATGTACCAATTCCAAATCATTACAATGTTCCTCAAGGCCCATCACAAATTGGCCCTTAATACCTACCCTTGTATACTTCATTTAATGTCTGTTAGCTATCCATCCTGAACTTTTAGCATTTCCTAATACATAAGATATGTTTATCTCTCTGTGCATAGAACACCCTCCTCACCCTTTCAGCATCATATATATATAGAGAAAACTGACTCAACTTTAAAGACTTATTGGGAATGCCACCTACTCTAAGAAGTCTTTTCTGGATATATCCCTAAGTGACCTTTCCTCCTCTATCTCCCTACTGTCCAAGGGCAGAGGTTTCTCAGAACAATTTTATGAATTACAGATGTATACTCACTGTCCAACTCAATAAAATGTGAATGCTTGAGAGGCAGGGTTCCTGCCTTGTTCATCTATGTATTTCCAGAACAAGGCCTGGTACTGAAGAATGCTCAATAAATGCACTTATTGAATGGACTTCAACAATGAGGTAAGAGAGGCAAGGTGCCACACTGGTGAGGCCAGAGTCAGGACTCCAAAGCATTGTTCAGACTCCATGCTGGTGGAGACCTCCACAAAGCTTCCCAGTCTCACATGACCCTCCTTCCCATATTGCTTTACAGTTTCCTATCCTGAGAATGAGATAATGTACAAGTGGAAAGATTTCAAGCTTGAAATCAATGAGAATAATTCCTGGAAGCTCTTACAGTTTGATTTTATAGGAGTGAGCAATGAGACAGAAATTATCTCAACCATGGACGGTAAGTGCCCCCTTTGGAACCAGGGCTAAGCAGAGGCCCAGGAGGGTGGTAGGGATGAGTGGAGGTAGCCATCATACATAAAAATGCTATGTAATCATCCCATGGAAATATTGTAGAACATGTCTCCTGTCTTGTTAATGCTAAGCACTTACAACTGTTTGCAGAGGAAACTGAGACTTTGTAACTACATCTCAGTCTCATCTGCAAAGAAGTAAGTGCTTTGCCAAGCCCCGCACAGGGTAAGTAGATAAAGTTGTATTGTCAGAATTTGCAACTAGCTTTGTCATGCAGACCCTTCAGTTTCAAGTCTTTGTTACAACTGACCTACTTGAATGACTATGAGGAATGTAGCTCATGTGAGTTCTCCATACCCAGAACCAATCCAACCCAGCTGAGTGAGAAGCAAAGACTTTCCTAACAGGAGATGGAAGCTAGAGTTCTAATGTCAACCAAGTGAGGTCTGGGGTAGTATGGAGGAAGTTTCAGCAGCTACAACGGCTGCTGCATCAACATTTATTTTAAAGGAGCAGCTCTGACAAGCACAGATTTCTGTCAAAGGCTTCATTATAAATTCAACATGGGTATGTAGTGACCACTGGTTTTCTGATCTTGTTCCTAAAAGGACCAGATGGGAGGGTCCTGGGTCTCATATTTCAGCTTCCAATTAGGTGTGAGCATCTTTGCTTGTGTTCCTAGGTGATCTGAATAAGGAGCCAAGGGACCTCCTCAGGGTTGCTCCCAGAGCAGCCCTGGAAATCCTCTTCACACATACTGGCCAAGTCAGGGCAGTGGAGGCACTGCTCTCATCGTCTCCAGAATGCGGATGAAGCCATTCACCAAATCAACCATTTGCCATGGGAGGCATCTTGCTTTGTGTCCATGAGGCTAGGCAGGAAATATGCTTTTGCTTTACTTGTTGAGTGACTGGGTGAGGGATATCTCATGCTCATCTGGCTAGAGCTTTGCTTGCACAGTACTAGGTAGGGGGAGAGGTCTGCTTTACAAATGCTTTCCTTTTTCTTGGGAATTCTGGGTAAGCAGTTTTACTACTTTTGACTTGGAATCCTTGATCTTCTGTCAGCTAACCATGGGCCTGCCTCTTGCCTTTCTGCATCTCAGTTTCCCCAAACAGGTAGGACCCATCATCAAAAGTGGCAGAGGAGACAAGGCCCAGGGGCTTTCAAGTCACTAGTGGTTCCGTTTAGTAGATGGTTGTGCATTGTTTCAAAATGGTACCCTAGTGACTACAAAGCCCCAGAGCCAGCATCTTCACTAAAGCAATGGCAATAGGTAAGCACCAGTCTTCCCTGGGAGAGATAAAGGTTTTTATGGGGGAAAAAAAGGAGGGCTTTTTTTTCTTCTGCTAGAGACTAATTGATTTGGAATCATGGTTTCTCCAGAATCACAGTTATCTTTGGGACTGATCCCAAACTCTTCCACTTCCAGTCGCCTCAAGGACAGTCTCTCCATAAGTAGCAAACTTAAGTACTAAGATCCTAAAGGTTCAGAAAGCAATGGTAGCTTGATACTCTGGCTACCTTTGGTGTAGAGCCAGCAGGTTCTCAGAGAGTCCAGCCTTGACTCCAGTGAGTAAGCCAGCCTTCACTGGTGGCTGTTGAGACTCTGATGGAATTTTACCTACGATTAGGACTTTGCTTTCTTTTCTTTTTTAAAATTTGTCTTTATTGTTGATAGTATTACAGATGTCCCCTTAGTTTTTGTTTTTTTCCCCATTGAGTTCCTCCACCAGGCACCCACCCCTCCTAGGCCTTCACCACACTATTGTCTGTGTCCATGGGCTAAGCATATATTCATATAAGTTTCCCAGTTAATCTCCCCCTACCCACCTACCCACCCCTGCCTTAGGACCTCACTTTCTTGAGAGTTTCTTCCTTCTGTAGATAATTCCGTCCATCAGAAAGCTCTCCCTGTTCATCTGAAATTAGAGTCTTTGGAACTTCCACCCATCGGATCTAGTTCTTTCCCCCTAAAATTATTGAGCTTACAGTAAGTCCAGTCACTTCCCAACAAGGTTAAGATTAAAGGGTCAGTATTATGGTTGCAGCCCTGGGTCATATTCTTGTATAGACTATAGAACACTAGTTCCTTTTTCTTCCCTTGTTACTCAGAATTTTGGGTCCACTCATCCTTCTAGTCTCAGTCTTTTGGACATTGTCTTCTTAATTTTGCCCCCTGACAGTGCAGTGACCAACTGGGGGTCTGACCAAAGCAGATAAGAAGACAAGAGCAGAAAATACCTCTGCCTTTTTTTTTTTTGGCTTTGGTTCCTTAGCCCTAGGTATTCCCATCCTGTTTCCCCCTTACTCATTCTCCTGCATTCCTCAGAAATAGCAAAGTGGTGTGTGTTAGCATCCTTCTCTCAGCCTTCAAATATAAATCTCTGTTGACAAGTGAAGAAGGTTTGTCTTTGGCTGGAATAAATAAAATAAAAATAGTAAAAGCCAATAAGATAATAAATCTTCTTGCAATAAGTATACACTGAAAAAACTTTTGTGTGAGTGGTTGTAGCTAAATAGGGTTGTGCTAAATTTTAGTCAAGACCCCAGGACAACTTGATAAATTGGAACTAGGAACTTGATAAATACATTCTGGCCAGAGACAAGTGTGAGTGCTCCCTGCAGCAACCCTGGAGTTCTATCCCCAACACTACTAATCTGGACACAAGCATTCCACTAACCCCAAGACATGTCCTTGCCTTTTTCCAGAATATTCTGTGAAATCTTGTTCATTGTCAGTGCTGCCAAGGTGAGTAGGAAAGGCTGTTGTTCTCACTCAGCTCCAATACACTTAGACTGGAAAGGTGATCTACTTTTCAAAATTGGAAGACAAATGGCCAAGTTAGTGTTCTGGTCTGGTTCACAAGGCATTGTGAGGCAGCAGCAAGACTTGCTGAGCATGTGCTAGGTTCCAGGATGTGCCAGGCTTAGATGATGGGCAGAATCAAATCCACCAGGGTGTTCTGAAATGTTTTGAAAGGGGTTTCAAGGCCAAGGAATTCTATAGTATCACTGAGGTGGGAGTTTGGAGCTTAGCTTCACTAAAGAGCCAACATTTGAGCTATTATTCATCCAATGTGATGTTGAGAAAGAAAAGGGATGTTTTGGCTTCAGAAAAGTCCCCAAAATTTCTGGAGTCATGGTGGGCATGCAGTGTTTGAGATGAATGTTTCATAGTAGAGGGCAGCATGAAGGGTACAATAGAAAATACCAATTGGAGAGATAGGTTGTCATTAGGTCCTATTGAAGTCATCAACCATCTAGGGCAGTGGTTCTCAACCTTCCTAATGCTGTGACCCTTTAATAGAGTTCCTTATGTTGTGGTGACCCCCAACCATAAAATTATTTCCGTTGCTACTTCATAACTGTAATTTTGCTACTGTTATGAAGCATAATGTAAATATCTGATATGCAAGATGTATTTAGGTGACCCCTATGAAAGGGTCATTTGACCCCCAAAGGGGTCGCGACCCACATCTTGAGAACAGCTGATCTAGGGAGAGAGTCAACATCAAGGACATGATGCCCAAATGAATGTCAAGACCTCAGCTGCCTGTGTGCATATACTCTGCATACCTGACATCTAGAGGACTAAATAAAAATTTCACTTTCAGCTAATTCTTGTTTTTCCAAAACATTCAATTTGGGTTATGGTACAAACAGGGAGTCCAGGGTTAGAATATTGGTATAAATATGCAAGTTATTGCAGGGAATCTGAGAATAGATAGGATTAGCTTAGGGTATGGTGGTCTGTGCATATGCGTGTAAGATGTTAGTTGGAGTCAGTCCATGGTGGGCCTTTGGTGTCAGGTACATAGTGTAAACTTGATTCTATAGCTCTTCTGGAGCAGGGAACCACCAGAGGTATGGGGTTAGGCTAGTGATTTTTTTTGGCCATTGTTGGAACAGTGCTAACTAAGGCATTTCACCAGCATATGAATGTACGGAAGGAGGCCTAATGGATTATGTGCTTCCCCCACCACCTCACAGACCACCCTTGGCACTTTTGCTGAGAATACATATTGTAAGGGCTAGTAGTGCATGTGTAAAGCTGTGATTCTGCAGAGTAGTTGTGGCAACTCAGTGGACGTAAAGGCCTCAGTAAGACATCTGGACATTAGCTATGTGGTCCTAATATCTAGAGAGCTAGCTGATTTCTCACTTTCATCTGACTCTTCTGCCATCCTGGAAAGGCAGATATAAGGTATGGGACAATGAACTGAGAAAGGAGCAATTAAGGTTCTTCTCCTGGCTTAGCTCTTAACTGACCATGGCTCTTGCAAGGTGTCGCCTTTCTGGGCTTCTGATTCTCTGTAGGTGGCACTGGAATAATATGCCTCTAACCTAGGACTGTGGTAGGGATCCCATGAGCTGAACAATGGGACCTTTAATATGCATGTCCTGCCTGGGGAAGACCCTTATGTCATTGCTGTAATAAAGTGGTATTTTTTATGTTTTCCAGGTGATTTCATGGTCATCACGCTTTTCTTCAATGTAAGCAGGCGATTTGGCTTTAATGCTGTTCAAAATTATGTCCCTTCTTCTATGACCACGGTCATGTCCTGGATTTCCTTTTGGATCAAGAAAGAATCTGCTCCAGCCAGGACCTCTTTAGGTGAGTAGGTAAGGTGGGCATCCACCTGGGCACAGAATTGCCTTCTCAGGGATCCTTTCAGCAGTATGATATATGGATATGTAGCTAAGCCTATCTCCACTCCTGTGCTTTAACAGGCATCACCTCTGTACTCACCATAACCACATTGGGTTCCTGTTCCCAGAAGAATTTCCCACGTGAATCCTATGTAACAGCCTTGGATGTCTACATTGCTATTTGCTTCCTCTTTTGCATTTTTGCTCTGGTGGAGTTTGCTGTGCTTAACTTCCTGATCCACAACCACACGAGACCCCGTGCTTCTCCGAGACTTCGCTATGTATGAACTGGGTATGGGCGTGGTATCATGGTTTGGGAGTATTGAAGCATGCAAGTAAGGGCACTAGAATTCATGGCACATGAGTAGCCAGCTCACTGTGTAGTGTGTGTGTGTGTGTGTGTGTGTGTGGAGGGGTAAGCTGAAGTGTTATGGGGAGTTGAATAAACTTTCTAATGTGATGGTGGGAATTTGGGGAAGGGGCAAAAAAAAGTGTGCCAAAGACAGAATCTCTAGAAACCCCTGAGGCTTGGTTCATCTTTACTTTTTCCCCTTCCTTGTTCATTTCAGCCTCCTACCCGTGCCCGTGCCCGTGCCCGTGCCCGTGACCTTACCCCACCCCGTACCCATGCCAACCAACAACAGCAGGAAAATGTTTTTGTGTATGACTTCGAGGAGTCTGATGAAGAGAATGATGAAGAGGATGGCCCATCTTGCCCAGCTCAGCAGTCCCTCAACCCAAGACTCACCCAGCGCCGTCGCAGCTGCTGCAGGATCTGCAAGTACTTGTGTGTGGTCCGCAGTTGTGATGGCAGTTTTTGGCAGCAGGGCCGCCTCTTCATCCATATCTACCGCCTGGATAACTACTCACGAGTTATTTTCCCAGTGACCTTCATCTTTTTCAATGTGCTCTACTGGGTTATTTGCTTTAACTTGTAGGTACCAGCTGGTACCCTGTGGAGCAGCCTCCCAAGTTCCCCAGGAGGTCCCACACCCCTTGCCAAGGGAGTTGGGGGAAAGCAGCAGCAGGAGCAATTAGAAAGTGTCTTTCCACCCCCCCGCCCCCGGCCTAGTCAATGAATACCCATGGCAGCCCATTTAGAGTAAAATGGCTCACCTCTCTATTCCTCAAGGGGCATTGGTGATGTTCAGGCTTAAAAATTGCAGGCTGTCAGTGACCAGCTCCCTAAGACCATGCCCGCATATGAGCATATTAGCTATCTCCAAACAGTGTTGACAAACTGCTTTTTTCAAGAATCCTAATACTGCCTTTGTGGTGCTCCAGGCCCAGATCTGGCCTCAGCCTCAAAGTGCACCGACCAGATGCTTCCCGGTTTCTGACACTTCCTTAAGATGCTGGTCAGCAGTGTAATAAGGTGTGTGTGTATCCTCCATCCTTAGGTGAGATTATATTGTTGGTTCTATTTCCCTGCCCACCCTTTCCCTGCAGATAGAGCTTTACATTATCCCTTTAAAAGGAGAGCCAACACTTGAGCTTCTTTAGGACAGTATCGCCCCTCTGCTGCTGTGATGCCTCCCTCTCCCTCTCCTACCCCTGCCTCTATCATTCATCTGCACTACCAATTCAATGCCTTTCATACAGTGGGTTTATATTTTTGTGTGATAATAGTAATAACCCCCTGCTTTATATGCCACCTTCTCCCTCCTCCTTGACCCCTGTGACTCTTAATGTAACTACCCCAGTGGCTTTCCCAGCCCCAACCCAGGTGCTAGGCCATGGTGACTTCCCAGGGCCAAGAAATGAAGGGAACTCTGCTTTGCAGTGGGCATTGCTTGCATTAATTGGTGCCCTCTACGGGACAGCATAGAAGTTCTGCCACTTCCTTGGCCCCTGGATCCATGAGCCAGTCCACTCTTATCCCTGGGGCATTCTCACAATCACAATCAATCAATTGAATTCCCTTAAATTTATACAGCACTTTACCTTTTTGCAAAAAAGTTTTTGAAAAACTATTCTATTATAGCCTTATTATAGTCCTGTGAAAGATTCGGGGCAGGATTCTTATCCCCATTTTCCAGATGAGAACCCTGAGGCACAGATTTCTATGGGACTGTGGATCTCACTGGAAACTACCCAGGAGCCCACTGTCATTTTCTAGACTACATGATAGGGCTAGGCATCTGTGTTCACCATTATTCAATTCTATAGCCTTTGCTGGCACCCCAGAGGCAGGGCCCAGAGTAGCAGCCTCTCTTCAGCTTTGGTCTACTCAATTCCTGGGCCGCAGGTGCTCAGACTGCCCTCAAGATCCAACCTCTCCTGGCTCTGACAACCCAGTGAGGTCAAATTTGGACATGCCCCAATGCTTATATATGCTGAATGAAATCTGTGTCTGTATTTTATTGGGGGGGGTAGGGTAGGGGTTCCATCTGCTTTTTGTCACCATCACCCGAAAAGGGGAAATATATCAATAAATATATCAGCAAAGCATACAACGTGTGACTGGTTTCTCAATCACTCAAGTTTGTTCTCAGCTCAGGTTTTAAATCTTAAAGTAGGGGGATGAAGACACATTTGTAATACCTTAACTAATAAAAAAAAATCTTAAAGTAATGGTCCAACCTTTTGACTGTTTCACTCTCCCATCCATGATCTACAGACCTACAAAGCATGCATATGAACCTGCTCTCAGTGCAAGAGTGAAAGAGACTAAATATATAGCCCCTTTTATTGATCTTTTTACTTGCTTCTATACCTCTGCATAGAAATCTTATACCTCTCCATGTCCATTTTGTTTTGCCCATGATTCTAGCCTCACCTAGAATGCTCCTACAGACCATCAAACTCAGAACATTTTCCCCACCATGTAAAGAGGGAGATGCCTAGGCACAGAGAAAAGTGTCTACAGCAGCCATGGGCAAACTACAGCCCGCGGGCTGGATCCGGCCCGTTTGAAATGAATAAAACTAAAAAAAAAAAAAGACCGTACCCTTTTATGTAATGATGTTTACTTTGAATTTATATTAGTTCACACAAACACTCCAGCCATCCTTTTGTTCCGGCCCTCCGGTCCAGTTTAAGAATCCATTGTGGCCCTCGAGTCAAAAAGTTTGCCCACCCCTGGTCTACAGTCATACAACTATTGAGTAATGGAGAGGGATGAGACCCCAGAAATCCCAATACCCTGTTTTGGCTTGGAGTAAGCCTGGAGATCTTGGTTGATACATCCTTCAAATGAAATGTCTCTAAAGATATATTAGGAAGTGTTGGTCCTAGCATCCTGTGACACATCCAGCTCTAAGGAAACACAGAAACAATAACAAGAACTAAAGAGACAAATGGCATCTGAACAGCCAACATTTTTGCAATAAAGTTTGTGAAATAATGCTGAAACACCTTTCCTATAAGAATTCCACATGTCCTACTGTGGATGTCCTAACCCACCACAACTTACAAGTAATAATTTAGAAGAAGGTAAATAGCTCTTCATTTTTACTTACATTACAATGAAGCTGGGAGAAAACAAAAGTTAGTCTGGCTCTTGAGCAATGAAGACATGCAAATTTGTGAGCACTCATATTTAAATGCATTTTAAAACAAAGAATTAGTACAAATGGGATACCTTACTCACAGTGCAATAAAGCTAAGAACAAAGAAAATTCCCACCATTTGTACAATTTTAAAAAGCTCATGCAAACAGTAATTTAAAAATGAAGAAATGGAGAAAGATAAATATCACATTATCTCACTCATTTGTGGAATATAATGAACAACATAAACTGATGAACAAAAACAGATCCTGAGACAAAGAAGCATTGATCAGACGGTCAAACCT
>NW_006296063.1:465765-470092 GCF_000327345.1 Myotis davidii
TGGGGGTAAGGGGTAAAGAACAATCAAAGGACTTGTATGCATGCATATAAGCCTAACCAATGGACACAGACACCAGGAGGGTGAGGGCATGAGTGGGGGGGTTGGGGGGGCTAAAGGGGGGATAGGGACATATATACAATACCTTAATCAATAAAGAAAAAAGTTCTCAAGAAAAAAATTATTAACCAATGTCACCCCAATAAATTCAATAGAATTTTTTTAAATGAAGAAATTGCCAAATAGGTCCAGAGACATGGAAGCATGGAACAGGGACAGATCTCAGAGGGATGAGTGTGGCTGAGAGAAATTAACCAAATAACTTGTATGCATATATGCATAACCCATGGACACAGACAATAGGGTGATGAAGGCCTGAGGTCGGGAAGGAGCCCAGTGGAAGGGGACAATGAGGGAAAAGATGGGGGACATCTGTATTACTCTCAACAATAAAGATAAATTTCAAAAACTAAAGAAATTAAAAACATAATTGGGGGCATAATATCTAAAATTAATAAAAAACTAAATATTAAAACACATCAGATGCAGCTAACACTGCACTTAGAGAAAATTAATAATTTAAGCATTTCAATTACTAAACACAATGGAAGAAAAATTAGTTAAGTATTAACTTGGAGTTAAGTAGAAATTGGAAAAAATAATAAAAGCAGATTATACTTTAAAAAAGTTTTTGGGAAAGATTAATTTTAAAAATAAATAGTGTAGAGAGAGCTAGTTAATCATGTAAAAAAACAATAAAAAGACTGTCTCTACTTCTCTCTTTACATTGAAATTACAGATCAATTAAAGACTTAGAAACTTTTAAAGAAAATCATAAGACAATATAGGTGAAAATGTTTATATTTTGGGGATGGAAAATAAAACACCAGAAGCTATACAAATATTGAAAATTGTGTCCCTTTTAAGAATGAATAATAAAAGCAAAAAAAAATGTATAGAAAAACACACTGTCACTGATTAGTTTTTCTCTGCTGCAGTCTCTGAGACTGAGATTAGAATGCAGGGGATTGACTGGGGACTCCTCTTTAGGGTCAATGCCTGTGGGAGAAGAGATTGGCTTGCAATGCATTCATAATAAGGGCCTCATCTGAACACATGGGGAATTCTAAGATTGGGTTGGGCCTTCTGAATTTTTATATATCAGGGAAAAGGGGCTGGTCTGGTATACTCTTGCGCTGACCAGTCACTGAATGCCAGTATGAACTTGGGACAAAAACTTGTGTATGTGTGAAGAACCCCTCAACTATCATTCTCCAAAAATCTTAGAAGCTGGAAAAACAAGAGCTTTTATGCCAATAATAATAACTTTCATTTCTTGGAGGAATTTCTGAGGTCAAATTTGCCTTAAATTCCCCAACTTTTTCAATGACTACCATGTGACAGATTTCAACTTCAGGATCATGTTTCATTTCCACAGGATCCTATAAATATCAGTTGAGTGGGTTTGCCATCTTCACTCAATAACACTTTTCTAAACTTCCCTTTGAGATAACCTATATAAACTCAGTTGGCTGAGAATTATCTCTTTCCTTTTGATGCATGACCAAAATCTTGTGAGTTTCTGTTACCCTCTGCATGACTGAACATACCTGAACACCTATACAGATGCCATCAGGTACACTGAAAATGATTATTTTCCTGGGGTATAGACACACAGACATGAAACAGTGGGGGGAAAATATAATTATTTTTTTAATTTGTAATTAAGATGAGCATGTCTACATAGAAACCATTTTTCACATACAAGGGGGCTCCAAGTTTGGGGGAATTTAGCCTCTGTAGATGTTTGCTCCACAGTGATTTCCATGGTCTTCCTGCATCTACCACTTATGAAGGCGGCATTGGAATATGACCCCCTAGGTAAGCTGATTCATCCGTGTATGTGTTCAGTGGCTAGTTTCAAATAAGACACCCCATTAAACTCCTGCTGTAAACAGCAGGTATTCTAACAAACCTTCTTTCTAACTTCAGGGTGACATCCCCAAATTGGTAACTTCAGCAGGGAGTAGAAATGTTCTAAGCCAGGGGAGAGGGAGTGTAGGGGTGTAGGGGGTAGAAGATTTGGAGTTGTTCACCATGAGTGGCTGCAGCCTTGAGAGGAGGCAACAGTGAGAAGCAGGCCAGGATCCAGGGATGAACAAGGGGGCACACAGGAGAAGGGTGCTGTGATGTGGAAAAATGCATGGACTGGACAGAAATGCCAGCATCTCAGCTCTCAAGGGACCCTGGGACTTGGGCAGGAGGAACCTTGGTAAATAAAGGCCACAGACGATACCCAGATTGTGTTTGATTCGCACTGTTACCTTCCTTCCTTAGACCTGCTTTTAGTGCCTTGGGCCCAGAGTCCCTCTTTTTATTGCCTGAGAGACATCATGCAGTACTGAGAAGAAAAATGATTTACAAGTCAGAAGTTTAGGCACAGTCTGGGATGGGTGGGAACAGCATGGACTTTAGAGAAATTCAGACCAGGGATCCAATCTCTGCCTGTCACTTACTAGCTATGTGATCCTGGGGACATTAGCTGGCCCTAAGAGCCCCAGATTCTTCATCTGTGAAGCCCTGTCTCATAGGACTACAGGAATGTATGGAGTGTTTGTAAAGCACCTCACCCAGTGCCTGGTGGAGATTGGAAGTGTGATGAATGACAGTTATTTTTAATATTATATTATCTCCAAGCCCTACAACTCTATACTCTGGAAAGTGTGTGTGTGTGTGTGTGTGTGTGTGTGTGTGTGTGTGTGTCCTAACGGGAAGAGGGGGGGCTTTTCTAACACCTTTTCCTCTAAAAACATACTCAGTGAAACCCATTTCCCCCCCACTTTGACCCCATCTACCTGGCTCCCACCCTACCCCAGGCTTCACTGCACTATTGTCTGTGTTCATGGGCTATGCATATATGCATTCCAATTCTCTGGTTAATCTCTTCCCACCACCCCTCTCCCTTTCCTCTGAGGTCTGTCTGTCTGTTCCATGCTTTTATGTCTCTGGACCCATTTCTTTTGTTCATTAGATTGCACATATAAGTGAGATCATGTGGTATTTGTCTCTTTTTGACGGGTTTATTCCACTTAGCATAATACTCTCCAGGTCCCTCTGTGCTGTTTCAAAGGGTAAGAGACCTTTCTTTTTTACAGCTGGGTCTTATTCCATGTTGTAAACATACCAGTTTCTTTATCCACTCATCTACTGATAGGCACTTGGGCGGTTTCAAAATCTTAGCTGCTGTAAATAGTGCTGCTAATAACATAGGAGTACAAATATTCTTTCTGATTGGTGTTCAGTATTCTTAGGATATATTCCTAGAAGTGGGATTGTAGGGTGAAATGGCAGTTCCATTTTTAATATTTCGAGGAAACTCCATACTGTTTTTCACAGTGTCTGCTCCAGTCTGCATCCCCACCAGCAGTGTATTAGGGTTCCCTTTCCCCCACATCCTCACCAGCACTTGCTGTTTGTTGATTTATAGATGGTGAGAGTTCTGGCTGGTCTGAGGTGATACCTTATTGTCATTTTAATTTGCATCTCTCCCATGATTAGTGACACTGAGCATTTTTTTCATGTTTCTTGGCCATCTGTATGCCCTCTTTGGAGAAGTGTATATCCAGGTCTTTTGACCATTTTTAAATGGATTGTTTGTCTTCCTTTTGTTGAGTTCTTTATATACTTGTTTTTTATGCATTAATATGAAATACAATAGGACACAGAATGTTAAATTAGCCCAAAATACTGCTTTATACATAAAACTCAGTACAATTTCATTCCAGAGGGTCAATTATTATTTTAAACTATAGGCCCGGGGCATGAAATTCATGCACAGCCTGCACCCTCTCCAATCTTTGACCCCTCAAGAGATGTCTGACTGTCTGGTGGGATCAGGACTAAGTGGGCAGTTGGATATCCTCCTCACAATCCAGGACTGCTGGCTCCCAACCGCTCGCCTGCCTGCCTACTTGATCGATTGCTCCTAACCACTTCTGCCTGCCAGCCTGATCACCCCCTAACCACACCCCTACAAGCCTGACCGACGCCTAACTGCTCCCCTGTCAGCCTGATTGCCCCTGACTTCCCTCCCCTGCAGCCTAGTCTCCCGCAACTGCCCTCCTCTGCTGACCCGGTCACCCCTAACTACCCTCCTCTGCTGACCTGGTCACCCCTAACTGCCCTCTCCTGCGAGCCTGGTCCTCCCCAACGGCCCTCCCCAGCTGGCCTGTTCGCCCACAGCTGCCCTCCCCTGCTGGCCAGCTTGTGTCCACATGGGGGCGGCCATCTTGTGTGTTGGAGTGATGGTCATATTACCTCTTTATTATAT
>NW_006296063.1:471722-497751 GCF_000327345.1 Myotis davidii
CTGCCTGCCTGCCTGATTGCCCCTAACCGCTTCTGCCTGCCAGCCTGATCACCCCCTAACCACTCCCCTGCCAGCCTGATTGACGCCTAACTGCTCCCCTGCCGGCCCAATTTCCCCCAGCAGCCCTCCTCTGAAGGCCTGGTTGCCCCTAACTGTCCTCCCTTGCAGGTCTGGTTCTCCCCAACTGCCCTCCCCTGTTGGCCCAGTCACCCTAACTTCCCTCCCTTGCCAGCCTGGTCACCCATAACTGCACTCCCCTCCTAGCCTGGTTGCCCCCCAATGCCCTCCCCTGCAGGCCTGATCCCCTCAATTGCCCTCCCCTGCAGGCCTGGTTCCCCCCAAGCTGCCCTCCCCTGCAGGGCTGGTTCCCCCCAACTGCCCTCCTCTGCAGGCCTGGTCGCCCCCAATAGCCCTCCCCTGTTGGCCTGATTGCCCACAACTGCCCTCCCCTGCAGGCCATCTTGTGGTGGCCATCTTGTTTCCACATGGGGGTGGCCAGCTTGTGTGTTGGAGTGATGGTCAGTTTGCATATTACCTCTTTACTAGATAGGATTGTATTTTATTTATTTCAGAGAGAGAAAAGGAAATGGAGAGAAGGATAGAAACATCATTGATGAGAGAGAATAATTGATTGGCTGTCTCCTACAGATCCCTTACTGGGGATTGAGCCCATATCCAGGCATATACCCTGACCAGAAATGGAACCATGACCTCTTGGCTCATGGGTAAATGCTCAATCACTGAGCCACACTGGCTGGGCAAGGGTGAATTATTTAATTTGGGGGTAAGAGGGCCTTCCCCAGCTTTCCCTAGAAGCAACTCAAACCTCCTAGAATATGTGTCAAAAACCAACTTCTTCCTTCGCTCCCATTTTGTCTTACAACCAGATCATAATTTTCATTCATTTCAACCTTACTAAATATCAAGCCTTTGCTTAGACCTGTGAAAATTACACTCAAGATCATCTAATTAAAATATTTTCTTTAATAGAGTGGATCTGGTATTCCATGGCCAGAGAGAGGAGTGTCAGTCTTAGAGGCTTCTGGGTACCACCTCAAAGGAATATCACTGGATTTTCCAGAAATCCTTGAGGATAATGGGTATAAGACACATACTAAGTATAGTGTATTCAAGTGTATTGGGACAAGAGTATAGGACACCTTCTCTACCTGTCCCAAGTGCAGACCGCTCTGGATTATCCACTATCCCAAAAATAACTGTTAATTGCAGTTTTCCATTCTGGGCTTTTCTCTCATCCCCCAACACATGCTGTCTGTAAGTCTGGCAGTGGCCACCACCCAGCTTCCTTACAATCAACTCCCACAGAGGGAATCACAGTTCCCCAAAGCCCCAAATATCCTGGTTTTGGCTATTTACACTTGAGTGCTCTTCTCCCTTGCTTTTACTTGTTCTGTAGGTCTTATGGGACTCCTCACCCCCTTCCTTATATGTCTGTGGTTTCTAGACAATCATTCTATGGGTGGGTGTGTCCTGCTTATACTAGTGTCCCCACTACTAACACAAGGCCTTCCTGAGAGCCGATGTTTAATTAATGATTGTAGAAGAAATGAACCAGTGAGCAGGGGTCTTATTTAATCATATTTAATTTCTCCTACATTTTTAAATAAGCCACACATATCCAGATATACATCTTTTAAATTTATAGAACAATATGATAAAACAGATAAGGGAAGGCCAACATTAATATTTTAAAACTTTTCCTGTATTTCTTTACCCCATCAATTTTACTGCTTCTTTCAAATTTCCAAGGAAACTTTTTTGAAGCCATACTATCTTGTTCCCACAAAATAAGATGGAAGGTTTCCCAATTTGTTTTACAAAATACTAAAATGCAGAAAATCTTAAAGGCAGCAAGAGAAAAACAACTTACTATATACAAATGAGCCCCCACCCAGTCCCATAAGACTATCAGCAGATTTTTCAGCAGAAATTTTGCAGGCCAGAAGGGAGTGACACAATATATTCAAAGTGCTGAAAGATTCAACCTTGAATACTCTTCCAAGAAAAGTTATTCAGAATTTGTGGCGAGATCATGTTTTCAATATAAGCAAAAGCTAAAGGAGTCCATTACCACTAAACTGGCCTTACAAGAAATATTAAAAGGACTTCTTTTAAACTGAAAAGAAATTGTGCTCATTAGTGACAAGAAAACATACAAAAGTATAAATCTCAGTGGTAAAGGTAAATATACAGTAAAGGTAGTAGATTAATCACTTATAAAGCTAGTACGAAAGTTAAAAGACAATAGTAGTAAATTACTATAAATACAAAATAGGCAAAACACTCACTTCTTAAACTGGATAAACTGCAACACATTTGTGACCAATGTTATTTATAAACTTAGAATTTTGAGTTAATTACACTTTCCATTAATAAGAACAACATCAGAAAAATTCCAAAAACAAAATATTTCCAAACCACCCTTATAGAACAGGAACACGAAGATGTCATATACTAAATCTCCCCAATCCCTATTCTGCTTATCCATTACTTAGAACATTTTGACTGCTTGCTTCAAAATCAGAGTGAAAAATCTGCCTCAGATTTCACTTGCCGCAGGAGAAGCTGATGGATGTGGCTCTAGAATAGGCCCAGACCCTGGTCCTAGCTGCCCCATTCTCACTGACAATAACTCTGCCCTGGGATCTCTCTTCCTCATCTTTCAAAGCCTCTTCATAGCAGTGAGGGAAGGCCATGGGGATAGTATCATTGATCTGGGTCAAAAACTCCAAGACTTTCAACTTGGTGGTTTCAACATGGGCCCTGGGACCCCACAGGAACTCATACTGTGCAGGATCACTTTTGGGGACCTGCCGGTACTCCAAGTACTGTTCCTGCACCCAAACTCTGGTGAGGAGCTCCCTGGACTCCCCATAGATGAAGTGCTCCCTCCCATCATACACCCCCATAACACTCAGCATTTTCCAGATGACCTTCTCAGGAGCACAGTTGCCATTCATGAAGATCACACCCAGAATATTTATCAAGAGGCCAGTCTTGGGCACGCTCTGCTCATCATTCACCATCCCATTGCAGGTGAGGCCCAAGGTGTTGACCAGGACATAGTTGTGGCTGGTAGGATCCACTTCCTTCACATCAATGCCAAAGACCAGCTGCATGGACTTTGATACTTGGTCAAAGATCATAAGGAAGTGATCCTTGTACTCTTTGATGACACTACTTAACACTTCTGCTTTTGTGATTGGTTCCTTTGTTTTATATTTGAGGAGCAGGAACCCCACCAGATCAGCCACCTTATCATCTATGGCATCTCTAAGCAAAGACCCAGTGTCTATCAGAGCCTGCGAAGTGCTTGCCCCCTCCTTTTCCTGCCTACTGGAACCCTGATATAATTTGGTTGATGGAGTGACTGCCATGACAGTGGGAGAGAAGTAGGCTCTCTGAGGAAGCTGGAGGGGACATGGTGCCCTAGCAGCAGCATCATGTACCTTCATGATTCCTGTTGTCTGAGGATTGCAGAAATGGGGGGAAGAAGAGGAGGAAGAGGAAGAGGAGGAGGACCAGGAGGAGGAAGAGGAGCAGGAAGAGGAAGAAGAGCAGGAGCAGCAGCAGGAAGTACAGGTTGAAGAGGAGGAGGAAGAGGAGGAGGAAGAGGAAAAGGAGGAAGAGGAAGAGGAAGAGGAGAAAGAAGAGGAGGAGGGAGAGGGAAAGCAGGAGTTGGAGGGGAAGGAGACACTTCTTCCCCTGTCTAAGGAGGCTTCTTTCTCCTTAATTTCAAGAATCTGTCCACACAAGAGGCCCTGTGCCTCACTTTGGGACTGAAGGCCTTCCTCAGGCATGCAGTACCAACACTTTGGAGTAGGAAGCATGATGATGACTCCTGTTGGCAGTAATATAAACAGGAGGCGGGCGATGAAATCCACACAGGCCTGGGGGAAAGAGGACATATGAGTGACCTCAGTTGAGAAACACACCTTTGGAAACTCTGACAAAGGTGACTTTCAGGTCTCTTTAGGGATGCTTTTGGGCCTCATGGGGATCTCTCCTCCTGGGCAGTCTTCCTCTTAAGATATCCTGAATGAGGAAGTAAGATGGCTCCTCAGGGTGCAGCCAGAACTCCCAAGATTCTGGGGCTAACAATGGAGTAAGGTGGGGTTGGGTGCTGTGGGGTTCCCCCTGTTTTGAGATGGGGAGTCTCAGGGAACACATTAAGGTCATGCAACTCACCTTGATTGCTGGCACCACCTGCACCTCCTCTGCTCTGTGACCTGAGGTTATGTGCCTCAGACCAAGGCCTTTACCTCCCAGTTCCTGGAGCCCTGTAAGAGGAAATGAGGTAGCATATCAGGGTACAGACTGCAAACACAATCCTGGGACTCCAGTGCTCATAGTAGAAGTAAGCTGGACTCTGAGGCACCCTTTGTTCTGAGGCACTGGTCCCTTTTGTGCTCACTTTGGGTCCTCAACTTATTTCTGGGGTCCACCCCTCTGCTGGACTGAGACATAACTCTCTGAACAAGATCCCATACCTCTGAAACTGAACAGAATGAAGTGAGGGGGCCCTGTATCTAGCCACACCTGCCCAGGGCTTCCAGGGGAACAGAAAGAGTGGCCAAATACCATGGAGTACATCTGTCCTGGGATGTAGGGTCTACTCAGTCCTCACCTTGATGCCTGGCAGGTCTCTGTTTACTTGAGGCCACTCTCCTTAAACGAAGGTCTCACCTTTATGTGAGACCAAAGATGAAAATGACAGGCCACCTAATGCAGCCACACCACTTCAGGTCTTCTCATGGCTGACAGAAAGGACAGGGAGGGCTAGGCTTTTGTACATTCTCTTGTGGGTTCACTCAGTCTTCTCTCACAATCCTTACCATGACTCCTCAAAAGGCCTGGGCCTCCTCCCTCTGCCTCCCTGAGTACAGCCCTCTATGGCTAAACCTCTCCTTTCTCAAATGCTCAAGCAGGAAGTCATGAAACATCACATTCTCAGCCCCTCCCCCACCCCAGCTGAAGTGGCCTTGGATTTACAGCAGGGGACTTTCTGTGGAATCCCCTTTGTTCTGGGGTCCAGAGTCCCACAGTTCTCCCTCTGTGTTCCCACCTTGACTCGCAGCAGGACATTGGCCCCTCCTCTGCTGACCTGAGGTCTTCTGGTCATACCATACCCTCAATCTTGCTCAGACCAAGATGCAGAAGTTAAGAAATTCCCCTGTGGTCATCCTGCACTGAGGCATCCCAGGCTTACTCTACCCCAGAGTCCAGGTTCCCTCCATTCTCCCTTTCTGTCCTGGTATAACCTAGGTCCTCCCACTGCCATCCAGAGGCCCTGTTTTTTTTCCTTACACGAAGTTTCCAAAACATCTCAGACACCAAAGGGAAAGTCAGGAAACTGTGGTCCTCCCCCACCGTGGGCTCCTAGGAGTGAGTGTTCCAAGGTGACTTAATCCTCCCTCTACAACCACACTTTCACTTCCTGCTGGACCTGGGCATCCCCTCTGTGAACCTGAGGCCCTTTTCTTCTTCTTCTTTTTAGGCCCTTTTTACATTTTTTAAATTTATTTCTTTAGTTAAACTTCACCTTAGGATATTTTTCCATTGATTTTTAGAGAGAGGGTGGAAGGGAGGGGGAGAGACAGAGACAGAGAAACACTGATGTGAGAGAGACATATCAATTGGCTTCTCCCTGCCTGAGCCCCAACCAGGGCCAGGGATCGATCCTGCAACCTAGGTAAGTGCTCTTGACCAGAGTCAAACCCAAGACCCTTCAGTCTGCAGGCGAATGTTCTATCCACTGAGCCAAGCTGGCTAGGGCTAGGTCCTTTTCTTTATACCAATTCCCTAGTATCTCTCAGACTAGGATGTAAAAGTCAAGACATGCTGTGTATGGTAATTCTGCCCTCTGGGCCTTCCAGGTCTGATTCTCTTCTGGGGTCCAGGGTCCCTCTGTCCTCCCTCTGCGTTCTCACCTTGATTCCAGTTGGATC
Organism: Myotis davidii; assembly: GCF_000327345.1. Taxonomy (NCBI): domain Eukaryota; kingdom Metazoa; phylum Chordata; class Mammalia; order Chiroptera; family Vespertilionidae; genus Myotis; species Myotis davidii. Next base: position 477,692 of record NW_006296063.1, read on the forward strand.
TGGGCCCTCCCCTCTGTGGACCTGAGGCCCTTTTCCTGATATCATGTTCCCAGGATTTCTCAGACACATATGTGGAAGTCATGAAACACTGCATGTGGTCATCCCACCCTGGGGACACCCAGGGCTAACAGCAAGGGTGGGCTTCTATGGGGTCCCCTCTGTTATGGGATCAAGGGTAGCTACATCTTCATGTTGACTGTGGCAGGTCCTGGTCCCTCCCTCTGCCAACCTGAGACCATGTTCCTTAAAATGAATCCTCAGAGTATCTCAGACTAGGATGTGGACATCAGGAAATGCTGCATTTGGTCATCCTACCCTGGGGACTCTCAGGGCTTACAGTGGGGGAGGGATTTGGTGGGATCCCCTCTGTTGTGGCTTCCAGAGTCCCATTAGTGTTTCCTTGGGGTCTTCACTTTGACTCTGGCAGGACTTGGGCCAGTCCTCTGAGTATCTGAGGTCCCACTCCCTATACCAAAGCCCCCAAGTCTCTGAGACCCGGATGCAGAAATCACCTGGTGTCATCATCTTGCCCTGGGTGGGATGATTCTGTTCTAGGGTCCAGGGTCCCTCCCTCCTCCCTCGTGTTCCTCACCTTGAGTCCTGGCAGGTCCTGGGATCCTCCCTCTGTTGACTCAAGGCCAACTCCTCAGATCAAGGCCTCACTGCCCTGAGTCCTCTGCAGGAAGTCAGTTTTCATCACATCCGGTGCCAAACCCAGCAATTCCAAAGCCTGATGGCAGGGGCTGAGATGGATTCCATAGGGTCCTTTAGCCCTTGGTCTGATCCATACTTTGACAGGGCCTCGGCCCCCTGTCCTCTATGAACCTGAGTCTGCAATCCTCAGACCAAGGGTCTGACTCCCCGAGTTCCATGAGGAAGTGGGGTTTGAGGGGGGGAGGTGCAGTTTTCAGCATACAAACAGGAAGCCCAACTTCAGGAATTTAAATTCCTGCCTCATTCACCTTATACTGTTAAACCCCAAATCTAGATACTGTATCTACTATGATCACCCCCAAGATTTTAAACAAAGCTAAGATAACCAGTTGAGCAACTCTATTCATTAAAGACAGCCTCAACGCAATGATTTCAACCTTGAAAACAGAAAGCTGGGGAGAGCCACATGGACATTGGAAAAAGGGGGGTGAGATGGAAAATTTCTCTGGAGTGTGCCCCCTCATTGTCCTAGAGAAAAGCACATGTTCAGGAGGCCTGGGGTAGGGCCCTGGGAAATTTTGACATAGTGAAGGTGACCAGGAAACCACAAACCCCTAGTGCAGTTATGGAACATTCAACCCCATTCACCAAAAGAAGGTAAAAGAAGAAGAAGCACTGTTAACCCAGGTCCAGTGTCCAGGATAAAAGGACCACATCCAAAATTCTCCTCCTCTTCTTTAGTGGCATATCCCCAAGACTCCCTGGTCTTGCCTGGCAGATACCATCCTCAACCCATACTTTTCCTCATGAAGACTTTTTTCCCTTTCATCCCAGCCATTTCCCCACAAACCAATGTCCTTCTGTGCTCACTCTGTTGTCCTTCCAGGTACTACAGACATCCATGGGGGTGAAAAGATGTCTTTAAGGGAGTTCAAGGAAAGGAGCCATGGGGGTGAAATATGTCCTTAAGTGAGTTCAAGGAAAGGAGCCTTTCCAAAAATTCCTACCCCTTCAAGAAAACCTAAGAAAGCTATAAAGCCAACAATATGTGGCCATTATCACAGGGAAAATGAGGAACTGAATAAAAATGATCTAGAGAAAGACCAAGATAATGTAGAAAATTCACCACCTCAAATGATAACTTGGGCAGCCAATAACTTCAGAGCAAATCCAAAGACTTCAGAACTATCTATGAAGTCTCTGAAGTCTGGCCCCCAAGAAATTCTGACAGTGTGGAAGCCAAATTTTACACCTACAGGGTACACCAATAGTGATGATTAAAACAAAATTGATAAGTGGTTTACTTCTAGTCTAAGCAAAATTTGCAGACAATTTTTATTAAATTTATTGGGATAATATTGGTTAATAAAATTAGATTTCAAGTGTACTCCTATGAAACACATCATTTGTATATTGTATTGTATTGTGTATTCACCTTCAATAACTACCTCCCCTTTACCCTCTTCTACCTTCCTCCTTCCCCCTTTCCCTCTGGTAACCACCATATTGTTGTCTGTGGCTATACGGAATTTTATTTTTGTCCTTAATCACTACTCAGCACCTGAAGCTCCCTCTACTCTGAGAGCTGTCAGTCTGTTCTCTGTATCTATCAGTCTGTTTCTATTTTGTTTTGTTTTTGTTTATTTTGTTCATTAGATTTCATAAGTGAAAGCATATGGTAGTTGTCTTTCTCTGATTGGCTTATTTCACTTAGTTTAATACCGTCTAGGTCAGGGGTGGGCAGCCCTTGGCATGCGTGCCAAACATGGCATGCCAATAACTTTTGCTGGCACGCGAAACCCTCTCCTATAATCTTCCATTTACAATTTTTTTCTTAATATCGACTTTTTTGTTTTTCAGATAAATTCAGTGTAGGTGCATCTTACATAAATAAATAATTTTACATAACAAGTTATCTTAAAGATCATAGACATGGATTGACGAGAGAGGGGAAGAGCAATTTCAATAGTGTTGAAAACGAACTATTGAAGACTTGGAATAGTGAAGGTGACCAGGAAACCACAAACTCCTAGTGCAGTTATGGAACATTGAACCCCAGAAAATTTTTTTCTGTTTAAAAAACTTTGCAACAGTGTTACTCTCCATGTTTTTATCCACATACGCTTGTGAATCTTTGTTCTCAGTGATGAATTTTGTTAAGTCTCATAATAGGAGTAGCCTGACGGATGAAAGTAGTAGCTCCTGCATATCTCTGAAGGTCAAGAAATATAAACCTGATGTAAAATCTCTGTCATCAGTGATGCGGCAGCAAAGTCCCACTGATAATATCAAACGGAGTCATAAAGTTTTCTGTCGGACTATCAGTGTACATGTATACATTAAAAAATAAATGTATTTTTCATCATCATATACTGTGTTTTTGTCGCTCCAATGAATTTTATTATTTCTTCAAGGTTCTTCACATACGTACACCTTAAGAGATATCAAGTAGGCATAACATGTTCTCAAAAAATTAGGGTTGGCAAGCAGAAGAATTTTGAGTCAGAGATTTTGCTGGTTTTGGCATGCACTCACAAAAAGGCTGACCATCCCTGTTCTAGGTCCATCCATACTGCCATAAAGGTAAGATTTTCTTCTTTTTATGGCTGAGTAGTATTCTATTGTGTAAATCTACCACACTTTCTGAATCCATCCATATAATGGTGGGCACCTGGACTGCTTCCAAATCTTGGCTATTGTAAATAGCATTGCAAGGAACATAGGCATGCATATATTGTTTCAGGTTTTAATTAAAAAAAATAATCCTCACCCAAGGATAATATTTTTATTGATTTTAGAGAGAGAAAGGGAGTGATGGAGAGAGAGAGAGAAACATCAATCAGTTGCCTTAAGTACTAGTATGTGCCCTGACTGTGTGGATAGACACAGCAACCTAGCTATGTGTCCTGACTGGGAATTGAACCCAAAGCCTTTTGGTTTATGCATCGATGCTCCAACCAAATGAGCCACTTGACCAGGGCAGGTTTTATCGTTTTATTATTAGACTTTTAATTTTGAGATCAGTGTAGACTCACATGTAGTGGTAAGATATAATGCAAAGAGAGCGTTGTTCTCTTTAGCCAGCTCCCCTTAATAGTAATAATACTATAAAACTGTAGTAATGTAATATCACAACTGGTATTTTGATATGGATGTATTGGAGATATAGAACAATTTCATCATTTCAAGAATCTTTCATGTTATCCATTTAGGGCCACTTCCTCTTTCCTTCTTTCTCTACCCCCCACCTCCCCAACCCCTGGTAACCATTCATCTGTTCTCCATTTAAATACTGTTGTCATCTAAAGAATATTATATAAATTGACTTGTACAGTATGTATTTTGGATTGGCTTTTTTCCACTGAATATTCTCTACAGATTCATCCAGGTCATTTTTGTATATATTAATAGTTCATGTCTTTTTTTTTGCTGAGTAGTATTTCATAGCATATATGTACCACAGTTTGTTTGACCATTGCCCTATTGAAGGACATCTGAATTGCTTCTGGTATTTTTTTTAATTGTGAATTTTGGTAGTTTGTAATGAAACTGTTCTGAATGTTCATGTTCAGGCTCTGGATGAAAACAGGTTTTTTATTTCTCTGTAAAAATGTCCAGGAATGTATGGTTCATATGGTAGTCACATATTTAGTTTTATAAAAACTTGCCAAATTATTTTCCAGAGTGGCTGTGTGTATCATTTTGTATCCCCACAAAGAATGTATAGTACTTTTAAACTTCACTCTTGGAATACCACAGTGACATGGGAGATATGAAACAATGTGGCAAATAGTGTATTCTCTTAAGTCAGGTGGACTGAGTTAGAAACTCAGCTCCACCACTGATAAAATGTATGACCATAGAAAAGCTACTTAACTTTTCCATACTTCAGTTTCCTCATGTATAAAAAGGTGATAACAGTAATGCCAATCTTATAAAATTGTAGAGAATGTTTATAGCTTGGCACAATATCTGACACCAGGAAAACTCAGATACATTAATGGTGGCTATTATGCTTATTAAGACAAAAAAGGTCTCTTCCCTCTACAGAACTTACAGTTCTGATAATCTAGGCCAGTACTACTCACAGTGTGGTTCCCCGAACCATCCTTGATGGAAGTTGTGTCAAAATGTAAACTAAACACACTGTTTCATACAACTGACATTTATTTCCTAGCAAGATTTTCTCAATGAATGAAGCAGTGCATTGATTTACATCCTGCAGCAAGCTTCTCATTTTATAACCAATGAGTACTCTGAGTAGCACTTCTTCAGAGAACTAACAGACCTCCCTAGTGTAACTAGAGAGAGGAAATGGCTCTGAGCTTTAAGCTAGAAACTAATATTCATTCTAGCTCTGCCACTGACTTGCAAAGTGACCATGCATCAGTCACTTAAACTCTATTTCTTTATCTGTACAGTGGTAATAATTGCCTGTGGCTCCTTCCTTCCTCCTCCATGAGTTTCATGTGCTCTTGAGGTTAACAACAATGCCAGGAGGTACTTTGATGGTCCTGAGTGGGGAAGTAAGTCAAAGCAGCCTCTGGGGACAGGTAAGGTTGGCAGCTCTTTATGGCTTCAGAAAAGTTGAGAAGGAAGAGTCTTTTTTAAAAACTTTATTGAGATATAATTGATACATAAAAATTGTACACATTTAATATACATATCTTGATGAGTTTGGAAATATGCATACATCTGTGATAGTACTACTGTGTGAACTAGCAATCCCACTTCTGGGCATTATCCAAAAGAAATGAAATTAGGAACTCAAAGAGATGCCTGCACTTCAATACTTTTAGAAGCACTAGTCACAACAGCCATGATATGGAAATAACGCCAATGTCCATCAACAAATGAATTAATAGAAGAAAATATGTATATGTATATATGTTTTCCAGCCTTAAAAAATAAGGAAATTCTGTCATTTGTGACAACATGGATGAACCTTTAGGACATCATGCTATGTAAAATAAGCTAGTTACAGAAGGATAAATACAACATGATTCCACTTATATGAGGAATCTAAAATAATCAAATTCATAAAAGAGGAAAGTCAAATGGTGGTTGCCAGGATTGGTGTTAGGGGGAAACGGGGAGTTGTTGCTCAATGAGTATAAAGTTACAGTTTTTTCCCTGGCTGATGTGGCTCAGTTGGTTGAACGTTGGTTGTCCTGTGCACTGAAAGGTTGCCATTTTGATTCCAGGTCATGGCACATACCCAGATTGTGAATTCGATAGATCCCCAGTCGGGGTGCATACAGGAAGCAACCAATCACTGTCTCTCATATAAATGTTTCTCTATCTCCCTCTCCCTTTCTCTCTCTCTAAAATCAATAAAAATATATTTTTTTAAAGTTACAGTTCTACAAGATAATTTCTAAAGTGCTATTTGACAAAGTACCTAGTCAACAATATGGTGTTGTGCACTTAAACGCTTATTGAGAGAATATATCTACTGTTCAATGTTCTGAGAGAGAGAGAGAGAGAGAGAGAGAGAGAGAGAGAGACCAAAACTCAGATGTGGTGACTCCCACCCTCTTAGGTTGGGGAGAGGTAACCAAAGGCAACCAAAACCATCATCCATTCTCTCGCGAATGATGTTTTATATCCAAGCTAAGTGCCTTCCACTTACAAAGTACTCTTTAATTTTGAGACTGACAATGACTTTGGTCATCTCATTGTTTAAAATCTTCCCAAACATTATTAGTACAAGCATGGGACAGATATAAAATGGTATAGGCAGCTGAATTTCTAATGGGGATGACATTAAGGCTCAAAGCGCCAAGTGCATCCCCACAGGCAATCAGCCAATTAAAAAAAAAACATTGGCCCACATTCTCATTAGAGCACTAATGTGGTCCTTCTTGGAATTAGTAATAGCCCAGCACTAATGGCTGCAAAAAGGACCATACTGTTTCCCCAGTCATTAATTCCCAGAAAAAAAAAAGGAGAACCGCATGGACGTGATTACTGCTTTAATACACTCATCAGATGAAATGGGCAGGTTAACTTTCTCAGAGGGAGGCAGTAATCTCAGTACATGAACTCAGCCCTCTCCCCTACCTCTATTATAGAGGCCCTCTGGTAGCAACAGTCAATTCTTCGCTAGGAAGCTGCCTGGATCTACCTGAGGACATTTCAGTTCATACTGTCAAGTTCTCTGCCGCCCATTTGCTGAAGGACTCAGCTAGCTGAGAGAGGAAAGGCCAAAAACGGGGGGGGGGTTGGGGGTGGGAAGAAGTTGGTACAAACATGCTACTGGCTGCTGCTTCTGTAGCTATTGCTGAAGCAGAGGATTATAGTTCTTAATAACAACAACTAGTCCCCAGTTGTGGATTTCATAGTACTGGTATGTCAGCCTTCATGAAGGAATTTTAAAACATATAATCTCCATTGAACAGACTGTCAAACCTCAGAGAGAAGGGGGATAAGAGATCAATCAAAGAGCTTATATGCATATAAGCATAACCAATGGACACAGACAATGAGGAGGGTGAAGGCCAGGGCTGAGTGGCAGGGGCAGGCTGGAAAGATAAAAAGAATAAAACAAACAAAAAACATAATCTCATTTTATTTTGACTAAAATACCATTATTAACCTCATTTGACAGATGAGGTTACTGAGGCAAAGAGGTCATGTAAATTACCCAAGGTTACATAGCTAGTAAATGACTCATCCAGAATTAGAAGGCAAATCCCTGACCCCAAGTGCAGGCTTCTTCCCATTGGACATATTTTCCCCATGTAGTATCAGTGGAAACTATATAAAGTCAAGAAACACACTAGGATAATAATTATAGCTCCCATTGCTTAAGTATCTCCCAGGGTCTAGGGACTTCCCTCAATTCTTGCTTTGGAGCTTAAGTGATACAGTCAGTGGGACTCTCTTAGCAATATTATGACTCACAACATCCCCATCCTCCATCCTCTTACAAGAAACTTCCTCTTTGCCTGTTTGTCACATTAATTTCTCTTAGTATGGAGCCCCCCTGGCAGCTACAGTGGAGGAAGGAGTGTAGTTTAGGTAGGGCAATGGATAGGTAGTTGGGAGAGAACACCATCAGTATGGAACTTGGGAAAACTGAGTTTTGTTTTGATTTTGGAAACTGGATTGGTTGTAGGAGTCCCCACAGCTTCTGTGGCTCCCCCACCATGAAATTTAGTTGGCTGTATAAACTGCCTTTCCCATTACACCATGAGCTTCTGGAACACAAGGACTCTCTCTTTGTTCCCTTTGTGACCCCAGCATTCAACACAGACATGACACATAATAACTGTTCAATAAATGTGTTTGAACAAGTACATGAAAAACTGTCTAGCTACTGCCCTTGCCTTTCTTTGTTGCCTCAGATCACTAGATCAGTCAAAGTAGTTTGGAAAAGCATACTGAGGTATCACTGTAGAACAAGCGCCACGGATGAATAACATAGAGACAGTTTGTGCCCAAATTTGTATGTGTAAAGAGCCCATCAGGCACACTTTCTGTCAGATCACAATAGCCTGCCCCAGGCAGATTGGAACAAGCACTACCCTATTACAGCAAACCTTTCTGCAGACAACCTGAAGAGTCATATTCCCATGTATAACAACCGTTCACCTAGGATACTAGGTTCCACCACTGGTCTTAGTATTAAGTGGCCCTAGCCTGAGTAAGCAAGCCCTTAGGAGGAGAATTCAAATGTCCAGGGTCGGATGGGATGGAGATGTCCTGGAGGTGGAGTTGCTGAGTATATTGGCACACACAACCTTTCCTTGGCAAGCTGGGCAAATTGTTCATTTCCACTGCCCTGTGCCATAAGAGGAGGCTCCCAACCAGATTTGGGAACAGAAAGAATATTTAGGATAAGAATTGTGTATCATTTTCAACCCTATAGATGCCACAACAGTTATCTTTCTGCATCAGTGTCAGGAAGAAATATTGGTCTTACTTCTCTCTGTCCTCTTAAAGCTGTTGATGGAGTTGTAGTTAACACTGTAATGCACAGGGAAAAATTGAGGCACAATTGATGACAGTCTATAATTAAGTGCTAAATTGTCTGGCATGAGTCTTAAGTGCTGTAGGAAGTCAAAGGAGGGGTAGTCCATGAAGGCTGATTAATGAGTGGGCAACTGGAGTTCTGATGTCTGAGAATCTATTGCTCTAGTCAGCACAGATTTCCTGGAGAAGATGGGACTGCCACCTTAGAGGGTGGGGATAACTGAACTTTGTGGAGGGGGCTATGGATCAAGGTAAAGGAAATGGTGGAACAAAAGCAAGGAGGCAGATTGGAATTAGAACCAAGAACAGGAGATTTGGCTCTAACAAGAGTGGGGTGGGTTGTATAGGGAATCAGGGTGCTCATATGGCTGGCTACGGGGGAGGGGAGCCATAGAACCCAGGATCAATGACTCTGATCTATTAGGCTTTTCAGAAACTAGACAGCAGCTGTGGGCAGATGAATCTAGACTCCAAAAAAATCCATTTTCGAAGGTGAATTCCTGAGAGTCTGAAGCACACCTCTATGCTTCAAGGAGTTCCCACCTTTGTATAGGCCAGTGATGCCTGACACGCCGAACCTTTTGAGCTCGGCATGTCAGCATTTTGAAAAACCCTAACTGAACTCTGGCGCCGTGTCACATATAGAAATTTTTTGATATTTGCAACCATAGTAAAACAAAGATTTATATTTTTGATATTTGTTTTATATATTTAAATGCCATTCCTCATTCAATTCCTGTGACATCCCTAGGAGGGAGGTATTATAAAGAAACCATACACTCCAAACAGACATAGGCTGAGTGGGGATATCAGAGAAGGTTGGACAGTCATCTCCCTTCTATTCCAAAGCAAGCACTTTGGGAAGGTGCAGAGGTAGCAGATGTCAACCTGTGCTTCTTAGAATCCAGAAGCATCTTACACCCAAAATTCCTCTTTTTGTTCACTTCTCGTAAACATGCACCTGCTTAGCAAAGACAATAATACTATCATTGATCTTAGCTTGTGTCTATACCATGCTATGTACTTTAAGGAAATTAATTCATTTTATCCTCACAACGATAACATGAGGTGAGTGGTGGTGTTATTACCTCTATTTTACAAGAAAGGAAACTGAGGCAGAGAGTTTAAGCAACTTGTGCAAGGTCACATGACTGGTAAGTGATTCCACATCAGGTAGCCTGTCAACACAGCCAACCCTCCTGCCTGCCTCACTCCAATGCTGCCTTCTGGGCACATCCACCATGGACTCCCAATAGGAAATGTCTCTCATTCAATGCCCATAACAACCCTGGATTCAAGGGACTATTCAGGGAGCCAAAATTCTGAACAGATGTGATCTGACTAGAGAGATTAGAGTATGTAGGAAAGTCATGGAGTAAAAAGCCCTAATTCAGAGCCAACCTGCTTCTTTTTCCATCATCCAACTTGCCATCATCATTGCTGCCCCAACCTATCAGCAGTAGTAACAGCAACAATAACCCTGACACCTTCTTGGAGCCCCAAGCCAACTTGCTCCATTTGAGCACCCCTGGATTCCTATCAAAAGAGGCAGAGCATATGTGGCATTGTGGACCATCTTGGGCTACTAGTATGCTGTGGGCCTTGGAGGAAGGAAAAAGGGATATAAAGTGCTGGTAGCAGCCAGGGGAAATAGGTGGGAGAAGAAGGTAATAATGAACCCAGGGCAAAGGAAAATGAGGGAAGGAGAAAAAAGAGGTCATGAGATGCAGGCATTTTAGCAGAGCCTAGATTGAATAGTTGATATTGGGGACTACAGTGAGATCAAAATAAGACCTGAAATCAGCCATTATGAAAATGAGCTGCCTTGATTTTGGACAATGAATAGGTATCTTCCAGGCTGGTGTCCTATATGGGGAGAGAGTAGGTTTCTGGAGTAGAATCTAGTGAGGATACAAGCTACATCAGGCTCTAAACTTCATAGATTACAGGCCCCAGTTTGCCTTAGACAGCTGTGTTAACCTTTGTTGTGATGTTGACTCCTTGTCATAATAATACTTTAAATGCATTAAAATGGATAACATTACAAAGGGAACAAATTATATCAAAATAGTAAACAAAATTTGTATGATATACTAACATAAATGCTTCCTTATTGATGTATGGAATAAAATACTTAGTGGTGAATATAAAAACTACGGGAATTCCAAAGTAAGGTAGCTACAAAGGCTATCCAGAGGTATATACAATGATAATGTGATATAAAAATATACGTGATTTCTCTTGGAGACAAAGATGAATGTATTACTAATGTTGTTGTGGTTCATTGCCTACAAAATGGAATGAAATGAAAAATGTCAGAAGTTAACAAAAACAGAAATTCAATTTTTCTCCCAGTATCACAGGGTCCCTCATTGAGGAAGATGCATAAGGCAATGGGGATTGATTAGACTTGGGACTGGATGCCTGAAGAGCTAGTCCCAGGTTTCCTACTTATCATGGGCTTGAAAATGGGTTCTGACTCTTGATGGCCAGAGCATAACTCCATTCTTTCCTCCCACAAATGTTTATGAGAATGTGAGGCTGCTGAATTCTCTGCCCTGGTTCTGGACACCAGGCACAGGGAAGCCCAACCCCAAGTCCAAATCAAAGTTCATTGACCTACCAGTGCCCTACACAGGTCCTCATGTTAACAGGCCCATTTTTGTTAAATAAGAAATATGGTTACTCTTGTACTTTAACTTGTTCTGGGGGCCACGACTGAAAAGAAATGCTGGCAAAGGTCATGATTCTGCATTGTTGGAATAAGCCAGTGCCACTACAGGGGAGTCCTATGAAGCAAGCACTGGCTGGAAACAGTGTAGAATATTTTTTATAAAACCAGTTATACTTTTACAGTAAGCCAAAGGGAATTTGGCAGACAATGCAAATGACAGAGTAAGGATTGTGTGTGTGTGTGTGTGTGTGTGTGAACACACAAAAGAGAGCAAGAGAGAGAGAGCATAATTGAGAAAGAGACAGTGAGTGAATGAATCCTAGAAAATAAAAATTAGAGGCTTCAGAGGCCATTTGATTCAACTTCTTTGTCTCAGTTGGAGACACAAAGGCCTGGGAGGGTATGTGCCCTAGTAAGCCCACACAGCCATTCAGGGCTGAGTCACTAGTCAGTTGCATGCTCTTTTACCTCTGTATCTCTTACCTATTTGATCAGAGATGAGCATGAGCCAATTGGCTTCTGGAAGCACTGTTCAAAATGTCTACCAGTTCCCCTTATATCTATTCTGTTCTGTCTCTGGTGACAAGCACAAGAATAAATATCACAACCTTGAGGAAAGGAGCCATATGCTGGCTATGGTTATACATTGGATATGCCATGTTTAAATCAATGGCGGGCCCCACCGAGCAGAAGTACAATGTGATTCTGTAGGCAGGATGTGGCCAGCCATGAAGTGGATTGGGCAGGGACTTGGGGCAGGAAGAAAATCAGAAGAAAGGAGGAGAATGGATTTCCTGCTGCTGCTTTAAGGTCAAGAAAAGGTGAAGAGAAGAGGGGCTGGCCTGGAAAATGTGACATTTAGTGGGATCCAGGCTGCTCAATCTGGCCTTGACCACAGGGTATGGAGTATGAGTGTAACGGGTTTCCCTGCATCTATAACTTCCTCCTCTGATTTCCAGAGGAGTCAATGAATAGGTGATTATTATTATATCATTATAATTATCACTTATTATTTTGCTCTTTTATTACTTAGATGAGTTTTTTCCCCATTTTGGTTGGCAGCTCCCTGGTCCTGACTCACACCCACAGCCAAATGGGGCACTAAAAAAGGTTTAGGACTGTAAACTCCATCTCAGTTTTGAGGCCCAGCTCTTCCTCCTAATGAACTGAGTTAGATGACTCAAGGGAACTCCCAGTTTTCCTGAGTCTCAGTTCCAAACTTGCAGAATGATAAAGCAGATTTCTACCTATCAAGAGGAGCACACCATGAGCTGACGTGACAAAGCTCTGATCACTGTACAGAGCTCTCCCTTTCTGTCTTTGGATGACCGAGATATTGCCTATTAGGAAGCAGGCTCCCTGGGGATCATGTTGCTTTTTGGCTTGTAAGAGGGAGCTCTTGACAGAGACACCAGCACATTCAAAAGTGAAATCTGAAAAGAATGTAATTTTCTATTTTTCCTTCTTGCACAAAAGGGAAATTTATTTACTTCATTGCTCCCCAGAGATGGAAGTCAGTCAGCTATTGCCACAGCCAGATTAAGGAGTGACAAATCTGTAGCTTGCCATTAGAGTTTATGGACAATTTATGAGACTAAAACATGCATCAAGCTCTGACCTTTCAGGCCAGGGAGCTGAAAGGCCAGAGGTCACCTAGCCAGCCTCCCACCACTGAAAACACACATTTCAGCTCTATGTCAAGGCCAAATTGCCAGCAGTTATAAACATTAGTATAGGAATAATGTTTGCTGGGCGCTGGAATACACAAGCCAATCTCCAACCAGAGGTGGAACATAGCAGAGAAAGAGCACAAGCTCTGGAATCAGACAGGCCTAAGTAGAACTTTGCATAAGTTCCTTCCCTTTACTCAGCAGAGGTTTCACCAGTAACCTTCAAGTGCATCTGTAACCTTGACCTTTATTGTATCTCCTGGCTTCCAGATACTTACTAAAGAATTCAATATGGAGCACCTCCCAAAATATGAATCGTTTTCAAAACAATTCCTTGATTCCCCTCCTTTGCACACGCATCCATTATCCTACCTACACACATGTCTATAAACTCACTGTTTCCTTTATCTGGTGCCCTTTCACCTATTCAAGGACATCACTCCAGTAATTTCCTCTATCTGTATCATAAAGTTTTTCTTCTCTATTAGATCATCTCCATCAACATGCAAGCATGTCACATATCTCTCATCTTTAAAATACCTAAATTTTTGCCTGGCCAGTGTGGCTTAGTGGTTGAATGTCGACCTGTGAACCAGGAGGTCACAGTTTGATTCCCAGTCGGGGCACATGCCTTGGATGTGGGCTTGATTCCCAGTAGGGGGCATGCAGAAAGCAGCCGATCAATGATTCTCTCTCATCATTGATGTTTCTATCTCTCTCTCCCTCTCCCTTCCTCTCTGAAATAAATAAAAATATATTTTTAAAAAATACCCAAATCTTGAGCTTCATATTCCTCCAACTACCAACTTTCTCTTAACCCACACAGAACCAAACACCTGCAAAGATTTGACTCTCTAACTCCTCTTCTTTGTTTCACATTCTCTCCTCAATCCTGTCAGCTTATGACCCATCAGTTCACCTAAATGGTTCTTATCAAATCACCAAAGACACATCTTCATGAAGCTCATGACACTCCTTTAATCACACCTTTATTCTTAAAATACTCTTTTCTGTGGACTAGACCTAGAATTACACTCACCCAGTTTTTGCTCCACTTTAGCTTCTCCCTCTGAATCTGATTCCTGAAGCTTCTTCCTCTTCCTGATCTCCAAATGTTGAAGTGTCCCAGGGATCCATCCTTGACCTTCTCTATTTCATCCACAATACCTCTATAGGTGATCTTGTGTTTCAAAATACAATTTAGGTAATGAGACCTCCCAAATTTATCCATGACCTCTCCCTTGTTTACTGCACTCACATATCAAACTATTTGTTATTTCCATGTGGATGTGTGATAGGCATCTTAGACTCAGCACATTACAGAACACAGTTTTTGATTATACGGTTCCTGCCATTAACATGTCAGCTTCTCCCACAATTTCTTCCCATATCAATAAAGGGAATTTGCTCAGGCATCCTTCAAACTTACTAGTCAAACTTGACTCCTCTTCTTCCATCACCATGCACATCCTACCCATTTACCAGTGTTATCAATAATATCTTCAACATTTAGCATTCAACCACTTCCCACTACCTCTATTGACATCACTGTGGCTAAAACTACCATAATCTTCCCCAGGATTATTGCAGTATAGCTTCTTTCTGATCTCTTGCTTGTACTCTGCTCTCTTTCCAATCTCTTCTCAGCACAGATGACAGAGTGATAATATTCAAACAATATTCAGTCCCAACCAGTTTGGCTCAGTGGATAGAGTGTTGGCCTGCGGACCAAAGGGTCCTGGGTTCAATTCTTGTCAAGGGAAAGTTTGGTTGCAGGGTCCTCCCCAGCCAGGATCAGGGCACATGCAGGAGGCAGCCAATCGAAGTGCTTCTCTCACATCAATATTTCTCTCTGTCTTTCCCTCTCTTCCACTCTCTCTAAAAATCAATAGAAAAATATCCTCGGGTAAGGATTTAAAAAAAATCAGATCATGTCATTCACCTATGAAAAACTCTCCAGTGACTTTATAGCTCTAAGAATAAAATTTTAACTCTAAACTTGGCTTAAAAGGCCCTTTTGATTTTTCTTCCACTTACCTCACTCTCTGACATTAATCTCTAAACACTTTCCCCCTCCAGCCATTCTGATCTAATTGCTCCTCAAACACATCAAGCTTGTTCCCACCACTGAAACTTTTCATTTGTTCTTTCCCCTGCCCAGAAATCTGAATGCTCTTTTTAAAAACCTTTCAATGGCTGGATACTTCTTATTCAAGTCTCGGTTCACATGTTATCTGCTCATAAAGACCATCTCTGGTCAACTTGATGTAACCTGTTAGTCCTTGTCACTCTTTACTGCATTAACCTATTGTAATTTCTCCATAATACTTATCAGAACTTAAAAGGTGAAGAGATTAAGAAATAAAAATCAGAAGTTACAAAATAGTCATGGGAATGTAGAGTAAGGCATAGGGAATACAGTCAATAATATTGTGATAACTATGTGTGGTGCCAGGTAGGTACTGAAAATATCAGGGGGAACACTGTATAAAGTATATGATTGTCTAACCACTATGCTGTACATCGGAAACCAATACAAAATAATATTGAAAATACATACATACATACATACATACATAATATCAGCTATTTAGTTACCATTGTCTGTCTATCCCAATAAATTGATGCTTCCATGGTAGGAAGGGCCACTTATGCCTCTCAGAAAAATGCTGCATTCTGGACAGAAGTTCAAGAATGCCTGCCAGGATAAGCCTGAACTAAGGCACAAAATTTAAAGAGGAACTTATTTGGGGGCTCGTGTAAGTTCAGAATTGCTATCTAAGAATGAGATCCTGTGGGTAGACAAGGCAGCCGAGGCTTCAGTTTCTGAGTATAGATTAGTGTAGATTAGATGAGCTATTTTCTTTTTTTAAAAAATATATTTTATTGATTTTTTACAGAGAGGAAAGGAGAGAGACAGAGATAGTTAGAAACATCGATGAGAGAGAAACATCGATCAGCTGCCTCCTGCACATCCCCCACTGGGGAAGTGCGCGCAACCCAGGTACATGCCCTTGACCGGAATCGAACCTGGGACCCCTCAGTCCACAGGCCGACGCTCCATCCACTGAGCCAAACCGGTTTCGGCTAGATGAGCTATTTTCATGCAAGTGTACTACAAACTCTAAGGGATAGTGGTGGAAATGGTTTGAGTGTGATGGGAGTGCACAAGTTGAAGTCACAAAAACCAGTATCCCCAGTTCACAGAGCTTGGGAGTGAATATAGCAGCCTGTAGATCACCCAGACCAATCTGGAAGAGAAAAGGCCAGAAGAGAGATGACCCATTAGAGCAAATGGCAGTCCTAGCCAGTATACTGCCCACATAGGCAGATCCCAGAGTAGCCACATGGGGAGATGGCTATTACAAGGTTCGGAAGGGCTCAGAAAATAGTTGTCTGACTTTGACTGGTTTACTACAAGACATTGAGATGGTCTCTTCTCCTTTTGTGGCTTCAGAGTCCCCATCTGGACGCACTCTATCTTGTGGGGTATTTTGGCTTCATGCTCTTCTTTTCCATGACTCTGGCCACTAGCTTAGCTCCTGAGCCCAGGAAGCAGCCAGTTGTAGGGAACTACTGGTATCAGACACTCCAAATAGAAGTCTGCTTTGTATTAATCTGAGCAAGCTCTTGTGCACAGAAGCCTTGATTTAATACCATTTAAATAAGCCCCAATTCATCATTTGGAAGGTCTTTGAATGGCATTTTCTAAATGCTATTATTCAATCAAGGCTTTTGCATCCAGCCCGGCAGGCTCACATGCCTACATGCGTGCCCTGACTACTACATCTCACTTTGTATGCCTAGTGCCCCTTTAACAGATAGCCCTAGTTATTTTGGGTCTGTAGTGATGATGCAAGGAAGAGACTGTGAGCCCCAGACAGGAGACTTACAGCACAACAGGAACTCAGTGAAAAGCTCTGCAGAATTCCATAGTAGGAGGACTCTACCTAGCCCAGGGTCAATTCTGTCTTTGAGATCCTGAGCTTATTCGCTGATCTCCCTTTCCCTCCAGGGCAGTAACCCTAGCCAGACTTCTTAGAATACCATTGTACCAAGTTCTTAGCTCTCTGACCCCAGGAAAGTGAGCTGACCTCTCTATGCCTCAGTTTCCTCATCTTTAGAATGAAGAGAATAATAAAAGCACATCAACTTCTTAGAGTTAGGGTGACAATTAAATGCTGTAATGTTTATAAAGCACTGAGAACAGTAACTGGCATGTAGTAAACTAAGTATTATAGTTCTTTCCATTTTCATGACATTACAAATAGAAGTGGCATATGTAGAAGCTAGAAAATAAGGTAGAGATTCCCCTAAGCTATAAGGTGTGGGGGAAGCAGAGCAAGGTCTGGACACTGAAGGCCTGGCTTCAGATTTTGGCTTTACTGTTCACTGGTAATGGGACTTTATGCAAGTTTAAGCACTGTCATAAGCCTGCTTCCCATCTCTAAAAGGTATAGAGATTACTCAGGTCATAGGTTGTTTTTAAAAGGTGATGAGTAAATAGATGGGACTTTGCTTTGTATCCAGCAACACACATTTTGGTATCAAGTAGTCCAGTGGTTCTAGACCAGTAAGCAACAGCATGATATAGGAACATGTTAGAAATGCAAGACCTAGCCTTAACCGGTTTGGCTCAGTGGATAGAGCATTACCCTGCAGACTGAAAGGTCCCAGGTTCAATTCCAGTCAGGGGCATGTACCTTGGTTGTGGGCACATCCCTGATAGGAGGTGTGCAGAAGGCAGCTGATTGATGTTTCTCTCTCATTGATGTTTCTGACTCTCTATTCCTCTCCCTTCCTCTCTGTAAAAAAATCAATAAAACATATTTTTCTAAAAAGAAAGAAATGCAAGACCTAGTGAATCAGAAACTCCAGGTGTTGGGCCCAGTAGTTGGTGTTTTAACAAGACTTCCAAGACCTTCAGGGAATTCTGATGCATGAAAAAGCTTGAAAATCATTGTTCTAATCCAACCTCACAGAGACAAGGAAATGGAAGACCAGAGAAAGCCAAAAGATGGCATACTTACAAGGCACAAGATTCTGGGTAATGAGAACTGATGATCCTGAGGCAGTCCAGTAGGGTACACATGAGATCATGGTCTCTTGCTTCCCAAGTGGTACTTTTGCTAGGTCATCAGTCTGAGCAGTGCCTAAGACCCCTTCTCCCAGAGAAGATATTCTCAAAGAGCTCAGAGTCTTGATGCTTGCTTCTTAAATATGTGCAAATGGAACATTTTTAGTTGTTTGCCTCATGGCTGAAAGTGAGGCTATGCCTCTGTCCGAGGAACAGCAGCTCCATAAGCAGCCCGCAGCCATTTGAGGAGCAACAGATGAGCAAGCAGCCTGCCCCCGTCCAAGGAGCAGCAGCCCTGTGAGCAATCTGCCCCAATCTGAGGAGCAGCATCCATGTGAGGGGCCCACCCCCATCTGAGGAGGAGCAGCCCTGTGAACAACTTGCCCCTGTTCAAGGATCAGCAGCTCTAAAGCAGCCCACCCCATCCCAGGAGCAACAACAGTGTGAGCAGTCCGCCCCCATCTGAGGAGCAGCAGCCCCACGAGCAACCCATCCCCGTCTGAGGAGCAGCAGCCATGCAAGCAGCCTGTCCCCATCTGAGGAGCAGCAGCTGTGTGAGCCACCCACCCTGTCCAAGGAGCAGTAGCCTCATGAGCAGCCCACCCCCATCCAAGGATCAGCAGCTGCGAGAGCAGCCTGCCCCCATCAGCCAGAGGAGCTGCCACTGCTGCGAACAGTGCACACCAGAAGAGCCGCTGCCAATTGAGGAGCAGCTGCTGCCGCGAACGCCCAAGAAGCAGCCACTACCCGAGGAGCCACTGTCACCCAAGGAGCAGACCCAGCACAACTCAACACCTAGATCTTTCAGTGAGAGCAAAAATGGGTAGACAAAGAAACCCCCAGAGCAAAGAGTAATCACCAGAAAAGCAGCTAAGTGAAACGGAGGTATGCATATGTCAGAAAAAGAATTCAGAATAAGGGTCATACAGTTCATAAAACAGATGGATGAAAAAATCAACAACTTATGTAAGAATCAAGAAGAAATAAAGAGTGATATAGGTGCAATAAAAAACACCATGGAAAGTTTCAACAGTAGACTGGGAGAAGCAAAGGACCGAATGAGCAAACTAGAAGACAAGGAAGCAAAACATACCCGAACTGAACTTCCATTGAAGAAAAAAATTAAAAGACAGAAGGAGAGCCCAAGGGAGCTTTGGGACAACATAAAACAAAGCAACATATGAATAATAAGGTGCCAGAATGATAGGAAGAGGAAAAGGGTTAGAAAATCTATTTGAATAAATAATATCAGAAAACTTCCCTGATGTGGGGAAGAACAAAGTGACACAAGCACAGAGAGTCCAAAATAAGAAGAACCCCAAAAGACCCACACCAAGACACATCATAATTACAATGGCAAATGCTCAGGACAAAGAGAGAATCTTAAAGGCTGCAAGAGAGAGACAGAAAATTAAATACAAGGACTCTCCCATTAGATTATCAAATGATTTCTCAACAGAAACACATCAGGCCAGAAAAGAATGGACGGAAATTTACAAAGTGATGCAAAGCAAGGGGCTGAATCCAAGAATACTCTATCCAGCAAGGTTATCATTTAAAATTGAAGGAGAAATAAGGAGCTTCACAGACAAAAGAAGGCTAAGGGAGTTTATCACGACCAAGCTAGTAACGCAAGAAATGATAAAGGGACTGGTGTAAAAAGAAGAAACAAAAGCTCAGAAAGAGACACAGCCACAAAAAAAAGAAATGGCTACAAACAAGTACCTTTCAATAATAACTTTAAACGTAAACGGACTAAATGCTCCAACCAAAAGACATCAAGTGGTTGAATGGATACAAAAACATGACCCATACATCTGTGGTCTACAAGAAACCCACCTCATTAGAAGGGACTCACGCAGACTGAAAGTGAAAGGATGGAAAAATATCTTTCAGGCAAATGGAAAGGAAAAGAAAGCTGGGGAAGCAATACTTATATCGGACAAAATAGACCTCAAAGTGAAGGCCATAACAAGAGATAGGGAAGGCCACTTCATAATACTAAAGA
>NW_006296063.1:503479-517555 GCF_000327345.1 Myotis davidii
AGCGCTCAAATCCCCCGGCACCAGGAATCCCGCGGATCGCCTTTCCCCAGTCAGGGGCTGTGCCTGTCCCAAGGGACGCAGCTGTCTGCCACGCGGTCTCCCTCCGACCGTCTGGGCTCAGAGGTCCGGCAAACTTTCCTGCCCAAATCCCTGGGTTCCTTTTACCTTTCCAGGGGAGTTCTGCTCTTCCCGGCTGCAAACCGTCTCACCAGCTGAGCCCTTTCGCCAACTCGGGGTGGGTGCTATTAGTTTCAGCTGCTCACTCCATTTGCTCCGGGACAAGACCTGGGACGCGTCTGCCTATATCGCCGCCATCTTCTCTCTCCTACAGAGAAAATAATTTTGGACAAATTACCAAAAAGTGTGATAGATGGGTTTGAAGATTTACTTGACTTATTCTATGCCCACCAACACTTGAGCATAATCATTACTAGATCTTAGATTTAGTTGAGACAGGTTATAAGCCAGGACAAGTGGAATAGGGAAACTGAGACAGATAACTAAATGGTCAAGCAGTTTACAGCCATTTATTAAATCCAAAAATCCTACCTTCCCTAACTAAGAACACTTCAGAGTATATAATTTACACTTGTCCCCAACCAGAGGGTAAGTAGCATAAATCACCCTACACTGGGAGATAGATAACAGAAATCCAATTAGTGCTATTTGTGCCAACCACACCTAAGAACAGATGAAGCTAGGGGACTAAATCCCACTTGGGTGTATCACCATAAAGCTGATGAATATTCTATTGAGATCCTCTCCTAAGACCTCTCCTAAAAGTCCTGCCTTTAGAAAACAGTTAAGAACCCTCAAGAGAACGACCCAGTTGGGCTCACTCTGAAGTATACCCACACCTTTCTTCCCTCTCAGATGTGCAACTTTACTTTTTTCTCCTAAACTCTAAGGCAGTGATCAGCAAACTCATTAGTCAACAGAGCCAAATACCAACAGTACTTCTTCAAAATAGACTCGCCCAGGCCGAAAACTGACTTCTGTGCATGGGCCATGAAGTTTCAATCGCACTGTACGTGTGTGCCCGCATGGTATTTTGTGGAAGAGCCACACTCAAGGGGCCAAAGAGCTGCATGTGGCTCACGAGCTGCAGTTTGCCTACCACGGCTCTATGGGCCCCCACGAGACTTGCAACCAGGAGAGCAGCAGGCAGTGACAGCTGGTCCCTCAGGCTAACCCCCTGGATCTGCCTCCAAGACTCCCTTCCTTCTGACTTTTCAATGAGCTAACAGCAGCCTTGACATGGCTCTCTTCTGTCAGTGTCTTTTACTTCTCAGTGAGTTCACATAGCTTGCGTGGCTCACTTTCCTATAACCTTTCTAGAGAGCCAAAGAATGCACTACCTAAGCTTTCTTCTGTTGCTTCTTCTGCTCTAGACTTTTCAGTGCTTCACCTTAGCTCACTACTTTCCTGTAATGTTCCTAGAGAGCCAAAGCAGAGAACCACCTAAATTCTCTTCTGTTGCCTCTCCTTTCCTAAGCCCTTCCTTGTTTCACTGTCCCCAGCCATACTCTTGCCCTGGCCTTATGGCTCCGTTGGTTGAAGCATCATCCCATACACCAAAATGTGGTGAGTTTGGTCTAGCCCAAGAATATTTTTCCATGATTTTTAGAGAGAGTGGAAGGGAAAGGAAGAGACAGAGAGAGAGAAACATCAATGTGAGAGACATCAATTGTTTGCCTCTCACACAAGCCCAGACAAGGGCAGAGGATCGAGCCTGCAACTGAGGTATGTGCCCTTGATCAAAATCAAACTCATGACCCTTCAGTCCATAGGCCAAGGATCTAACCACTGACCAAAACTGACCAGGACTCACTGTCTCCAGCTTTAATAAACGTACTCTCAAAATCACCTGGACTTGTGTCTTGAAATCTCTCCTGCACAGTCAAAATCCACACACTACTGGCAGCTCCAAGGCAGGCCGGCTGTGGCCTGGTCCCTTTTTGGTGACATTAGTCACTATTACTGAGAGGAGTTAGTTTGACACACAAGCTGACAAGGCAGGGGTCCAGTGGAAAACAAAGGCAGGGGCAGACATGGCAGTTTGAGTAAGTCTAATCACAGAAACCAATCATGCAGGAATAACAAAATGTTTTTAGACACAAAGCGGGAGGTATGTGAAGCTAGGGAGGGTCTGCAAGAATAAGGTGAACTGACACATAAGAACAAGGAAAGTTCAGGTCCGTTAATGGGCAAGAAAAATTGAGGGAATCAATCAGGTGGCCACAGGGGTAGATATAGAGCAGGCTTGTAGCAAATATATACCCCTAGACTATAAGGCTTCACAGAAAACTCATTATAGGGCCTCCCTCCCCATGTGGGGAGTCTGAATCTGCTTGTAATAAAATTTCCACACATTTGCTTAAATCTTCTGGTCTGTGATTTCATTCTTTGGCTTCACAAGACACGACCCTGGGAAAAAACCTTGGCTCGCCATCCTGGTTATCATTATTAGTTCTAAATGTTATTCTAGGTGGTTACAGAGGAGGTGACAAGTTTCCAGGCCAAATAAAAGCAGCATACTTGTGCAGCTCCATTTCTGGAGAAGAACACGGTATATCTCTGGACCATGTATTGCCTTCTTGCCCCATAGTCCTTCCCATGTTACCTTCCACCTATTCTCCAATCACCTTTGCCCTAGTCTGCCTGAGAGCAGTTCACTCATTGGGACTCAGAGAGAGCCAAAAGCACAGAGTCCAGTACCTGATCCCTGTTGATGAGGAGAGGGGGCTCTTGGCTCAAGAAGGCAGGGAGGAGAGGTGGGGCAGATGAGAGGGCTCCGGCAGGTCTACTCAGCATGAGGCAAGTGGTGATGTTAGGAAAGCTTATGTATGTGTGAGATCAATAGAAGTCACCACACCCTCAGGACCCCAGCACTCCACAATCTTTCTCACTTCTGGAGGTTTGAATTGCTCACAGACTACAGCCCAACCTACATGGTGGCTATCTTTTTTTTTTTTTTTTGAAACACTACTTTTATTTTATTTTTTGTTGTTCATAATCTTCACATGAGGATATTTTTTTCATTGATTTTTAGAAAGAGTGGAAGTGAGGTGGAGAGACAGAGAAAGAGAAACATTAATGTGAGAGAAATATCGACTGGTTGTCTACCACAAATGCCCTATCCAGGGCCTGGAATGGAACCTGCAACTGAGATAAGTGCCCTTGACCTGAATCAAACCGGGGACTCTTCAATCCGCAGGCCAATGCTCTATTCACTGAGCAAAACTGGCTAGGACCATGGTGGCTGTCTTGCATGTTCACTGCTCAGAGGCTGGTGCCAATATCTGAAGGCACTTCTTCCCTTTGGCCCACCACTACTTTCACACAGATCCCAGAGGGTCGGATAGATGAGTGTCATCTGTGTGAGAGAATAGGCTTTGCAGCAAACCACTTAACTCTTCAGTGTCTCAGTTTCTTTGTTGACAATTTGGGGTTAATGACATTTACCTTGAAGAGGCAGATTAAAATAAATAATGCATGCAAAGCAGCTATTTATGTTAATTAATTCTTCACCTGAGGTCACTGGAATCTCATGGGGGGAACTAAAACCTTAATCTGAGAGTCACTTCAGCTTGGAAATATATATCATTAGGTATTCTCAATAAGTTTACACCTTCACTCCCCACCCCCACCCCCATTAATGTAGTCTGACTTACAAGGAGAAATTTGTGATG
The DNA here is from genome assembly GCF_000327345.1 of Myotis davidii. Classification (NCBI taxonomy): domain Eukaryota; kingdom Metazoa; phylum Chordata; class Mammalia; order Chiroptera; family Vespertilionidae; genus Myotis; species Myotis davidii. The sequence goes on from NW_006296063.1 coordinate 507,172, forward strand.
GTAGTAACTGCTAATTTCTCTACTGCTCTGTAGAGGACTTGGCACTTTTGTTCTGTCCTGTAGAAGGAAATCCAGCCTTATTTTCCCTTGCCCAGTGCCTCCCATTGTGGCACTCTGTGGGTTGCCCTGTTAGACACAAATCCCATATCAAGACTGGCTACATAATTTGTTGAGTTCAGCACAAAATAGAAATGTGGGACCCCTTATTCAAAATGATTAAAAATTTCAAGATATGGACAGTAGAGCATTAAATACAGCATGAGCCTCATGTGACTAAACTGGTTGAATGCCCATGAAATGGACCTTTCCCCAAATCTATCTCCAGTGCCCTGATCCTTTTGAAAGACAGTCCAGAGCAAAGTCTTATATTAATCTGAAATATATTTACACTGGAAAAGATACCTCTGAGCAAAGAGTTCCCTCCAGGCTGTTCTCCAAAGAGCTCACCGGGCAGCTGTCTGGTGATTATGGACAGCTAACGCCCTCAGAATCAGAGTTCTGACACCACACCCCTGGTGCATAACTAGGTCTCCTCTGTCATCAACCAGTAACTGCCTTTTTTCCTGCTGTTAATTTTTTCCATTGTTTCAAGTGACTTGATTTGAATAAACTTTTGTTCAACTAATGTCTTAAAATTTTTAATATGCCTCAGTTTATCTTTTAACAGCTCTATTATTAGTCCATTCTTTAGAAGGTTAAGTTTACCATAACTAATATAAGAGGTAAGGGTGTTCATTTTTTTATGTCCCCCTCTCAGCCAGTGATCTGGAATTGGATGCTCATACTTACTAAACTCAAGAAAGAAGCCACCAATTCCTCAAGATTTGTGGTTATCAACTTGTTACTTGGCCTCACTCAGAGAAAAGTACCTACATGTGGCACTTCTTGTCATGCCAATAATTGGCAGCTGGCCTTCAAGGGAAGTCACTCTTACAAAAAGGCTCCAGGGAAAGAAAACAACACTAGGTAGAAAGGATTTGGTCCTGGTTTTGAGATTGGGGACCTCATTGCAAGCCTGAATGGTATCTTCCAGGCTTCCAGCTTTCTTGACTTCCCCAAGATTGATAAAGACTTTGTATCCTTCAAAGTCTATGCTCAGGGTGGCTCAGGCTTAGAAGCAGGGAGAGCATATTCTTTTACTCATATAAAAATAATTATTTGGTTGTAGGAAGGCCCCAAGATGAAGACTATCTCCAAATTCTCCAAGCTGCTTTATATTTTCCAAGAACATTATGCTTTATTTCAAAAAACTTTAAGGAGCAAGAACAGAAATGAAACAAATACTCAATGAGCTATCTTAGGAGGAAATGAGGTCAGGTTATGAGGATTGTTCTTTTTTTTTTTTTTTTACAAAAAGCTGCCTCTGGAGGCTGGAACAGACTGGCACTTGAGTTAGTAGCTCACTGAGGGAATGTGGAATGCCACTGCTGATATACAGGGCTCAGAATCCAAATCCATTGATGTAACAACTGGGACACTAAGGCCCAGAGATGGCAAGGGGCCTGCCTATGTCACCCAGAAATTCAGTGGTGGAGTTTTGATAATAATTTATTTGACTACCCCCTTGTGTAATTACTGCCCTAGCCTGAATCCGGGGCAACCAGGCTGGCAGGGGAGGACAGTTAGGGGTAATTGGGCCAGTAGGGGAGCAGTTAGCTGGCAGGGGAGTGGTTAGGGGGTGATCAGGTTGTTCTCAGTTCTTTTTTCCTTTTGATTTTCTCTATTCTAGCTGTTTATCCTATCTAATAAAGAGGTAATATGCAAAGTGACCATCATTCCAACACAAAAATGCCCTCCCCATGTGGACAGGATGGATTGGCCTAAACGGGCAGTCGGACATCCTTCAAGGGGTCCCAGATTGGAGAGGATGCAGGCTGGGCTGAGGGACACACACGAATTTCTTGCACGGGGCCTCTAGTGTTGTCATAAATGACAGGATTTCCTTTTTTTTTAAAAAAAAAAAGAACCTTTATTATTGTAAGTATTTCAGATGTCCTCCTTTTCACCTCTTATTAACCCCCTCCACCCTGCTCTTGTACCCTCCCTAGGTCTTCCCCACTATTGTCTGTCTATGGGATATGCATATCTATAATAATAAAAGCATAATATGCTAATTAGACCAGTTGTCCTTCTGGATGAAGGCTGGGCTGTGAGGGAAGCCCGGCCCCAGGTGCCGGAGCGAAGCACAGGTCCCAGGTGTCAGAGAGAAGCTGGTGCTGGCAGCCAGGAAAGGAAGCCCTACTCTTGCACAAATTTCATGCATTGGGCCTCTAGTATGCATATAAGCTCATTGGTTAATCTCTTTCCGCAACTCCCTCCCTCTGAAATTCATCAGTCTGTTGCATGCTTCAATGTCCCTGGCTGAGTAATAATACTGCAATGAGCACGAGAGTGCAACTATCTCTTTGAGATCCTAATTTCAATACCTTTGGATAATATATGCTCAAAATTGGGATTTCTGCACCATATTACATTTCTATTTTTAATTTTTGAGGAACCTCCACACTGTTTTTTATAATGCCTATACCCATTTACATTCCTGCCAACAGAGCATAAGAGTTCCCTTTTTTCATATCCTCACCAACACTTGTTAACCATAAACTGGAAAAATTAACATTGTTAAAATGGCAATACTACCAAAATCCATCTATAGATTTAATGCAATACCTATAAAAATTCCAATAACATTTTTCACAGAAATAGAATTTTTAAAAATCCTAAAGTTCATACAAACCCACAAAAGACACCAAACAGCCAAAGCAATCTTGAGCAAGAAGAACAAGACTAGAGACATCAAACTTCCTGATTTCAAATTATACTACAAATCTATGGTAATCAAAAGAGAATGGCATTGGCACAAAAACAGACATATAGTCCAATAGAACAACATAGAAATCCCAGAAATAAATTTACCCATATATGATCAACTGTTTTTCAACAAGGGTGCCAAGAATGTACAATGGGAAAAGTATAGTCTCTTTAATAAAGGATGATGAAAAAACTGAATATCCAATGCATAAGAATAAAATTGGACTCTTACCTTACACAATACACACAAAAAATCATTTCAAAATGGATTAAAAACTTAAACGTAAGACCTGAACCATAGGCCTCTTATAAGAAACATAAGGGAAAAATCTCCTTGACATTAGTCTTAATAATGATTTTTTTTTGGATAGGACACCAAAAGCAATAAAAAACAAGAGGGACAAGGGATACAATAAATAAAAAAGCCTCTGCACATCAAAAGAAACAATCAACATAATGAAAAGGTGACTTACAGAATGGGAGAAAATTATTTCAGAGCATATATCTGATAAGAGGTTAATATCCAAAATACATAAAAAGCACACACAAAACTCAATAGCAAAAAAACCCCACACAAAAAATAAAACAGCAGCAATAACAAAAAACTAAAAATTACAAAATTAGGCAAAGGGGCACTCACATCCCCCCACAACCACATCAAAATTATAATTAAACCACAGAACTGACTGAAATCTGGCTGAATGGAAGCCCTACAACTAGAGAATTAAAAAAGAACCCACATTGAGATGGGTAGGAGTGGGGGAGGTACAGAATAGGCTGGTCCTATACCCACATGTGTTGTTGTTGATTTTAATCTGGAGGTATATCTTGGCTATGGAGATCTATGTGAGGAGCAAGACCTCCTTAGCCCAGGGTTATAATGCTGGGAAGAGAAGTTCCCATAACTTCAGACTATAAAAACCAAAGGGAGTTATGGCTGAGTGACACTGAGGCTGCTGGAGTATCAGGTGTTTCCCTTAAAGGGCAAGCACAATGACTTACATGGACTCACTCCCTCTGAGCTCCAGTTCTGGGGCAGCAGCTTGAAAGGATCCAGGAACATATAGGGAAGAATTAAATTGTCTGGTAATAAGAGCAAGAACTGGGGGACAGCTTTCTCCCAGACAAAAGTGCTGGGGGAGGTCATTGTTCCTATGCTGAGACCTTCCTTGCCCCAGAGCTCACTGGCAGGCACCATAATGAGTTTCCATCAACGTGGCTCACGCTGTTTGCCTGGCCCTGGTGACCCCCTGAGACACCACTCAACCCTAATTGTAGGCTCACCTAAGCTGTTTGAAATGGTCTTTCCATATGAATAGCCAGTAAAGGCTCAGGCTTCAGACTTTTCTAAAATCTCTCAAACAAGAAGCAGCTGGCCTCAGCAAGCTCCATGCCTCTCAATAAAAGGCCCCATATCAGTGCTTGTGCAGCAGCCTGTCTTCGTTCACAAATTGGCCTCTCCTGGGCATCCTTAAGCCCAACACAAGTAGCAGCCATCTGTAGATCTCTCTGTAGCTTCTGCTGGGTGGCCCCAGGCAGGGCACAGACAGTAGTTTACTTTGCATCTCCTGAGCGGCCCTAGAATCAGTGCACCTGATAGTCAGCTTCAGACTACACCATATTACAGCCCTATCAGATCCATGAGTGACACACTCAAGGGACCACAAAAGGCCCACTGATGTAAGTCCTGCTGCATAGGGGATTCTCCTGCACAGTAGCTCTTCATCTATAGTCACAGCTGCTCTTCACAGCCAATTGGCCTGGGGCTCAATCCCTCCCAGTGATACCAACAGCAAGCATGGTTAATTACAACAGGACAGTGCACAGAGCCCACACAGTGTGTACTTAGAGTGTCTACCTCAGGTGATTGAGGAGACAGATCCACTGGGCCCTGTTGGACAACTACTACAAAATATCACTCTACCAGTTCCAAGAGATATAGAAGCTCTACCTAATACATAGAAACACACAGGGAAACAGCCAAAACTTGGGAATGAAAAAAACATGCCACAAAAGAAAGTACAGAAAAAATCTTCAGAAAAAGAACTAACTGAAATGGAAGCAAGTAAACTACCAGACACAGAGTTCAAAACAATGGTTACTCAAGGGTGCTCAAAGAACTTAATGAGAACTTCAAGGAACTTAGTGAGAATTTCAAGGAAATTAGTGAAAACATCAACAACATAAAAAGGACCAGTCAGAAATAAAGCATGCACCACCTGAAATAAAGAATAATTTATAGGGGATTAACAGTATAGTAGAGTATGCTGAGAATTGAATTTGGAATATAAGAAAGCAAAAAGCACCCAATCAGAACATCAAAAAGAAAAAAGAATAAAAAATATGAAGATAGTGTAAGGGGCCTCTGGGACAACTTCATACATACCAACATTCACATCATAGGGGTGTGGGAAGGAGTAGAGAAGAAGGAAGAAATTGAAAACCTATTAGAAAAAAAATAATGACAGAAAACTTCCTTTACCTGGTGAAAGAAATAGACATTAAAGTCCAGGAATCATAGAGTCCCAAACAAGAGTAACCCAAAGAAGCTCACACCAAGACACATCATAATTAAAATGCTAAAGGTTAAAGACAAAGAGAGAATCTTAAAAGCAGCAAGAGAAAAGCAGTTAGTTACCTACAATGGAGTGCCCATATACTGTCATCTGATTCCTCAACAACAACTTTTTAGGCCAGAAAGAAATGGAAAGAAATATTCAAAGTGATGAAAAGCAAGGACCTACAACCAAGATTATTCTACCCTCCAAAGCTATCACTTGGAATTGAAAATCATATAAAGAGTTTCCCAGACAAGAAAAAGCTAAATGACTTCATTACCATTAAACCAGTATTTCATGAGATTTTAAAGGGTCTTTCAGAAGAAGAAGGAGGAGGAGGAGTAGGAGGAAGGGAAGAAGAAGATGACAAAATATGAACAATAAATACATGCCTATCAACAATTGAATCTAAAAATCAAAATAAATGAACAAGGAATCTAATGAACAAAAGAAACTAATGAATAAAATAGAGGCATGGAAACATGGTACAGACTTAATCTCAGAGGGAAGGGAGGAGGGGGAGAGGGAAGAGATTAACCAAAGAACTTATATGCATATATGCATAACCCATGGACACGGGCTATAGACTGATGATGGCCTGGGGTGAGGCATGATCTAGTTGGAGAGGGGCAATGGGAAGAAAATGGGGCATCTGCAATACTCTCAACAATAAAGATTTTAAAAAGAAATTAATAAAAATGGACAAAGGACTGAATAACATGTCTCCAAAGGAGACATACAACTGGCCAACAAATATATAAAAGATGCTCAACATCACAATCATCAGGTAAATATGAATCAAAACCAACTCACACTCATAAGGGATATCTACATAGACTCCTGAGGCACTATATTTTATGCAGATCCATCTTCTGTAGCACTATGCCCTTCAGATTCCAGCCACTTCAGATACCCTTACCTCTGTATTCTGTCCTCTCACTCCATGAGAATGCCATGCTTTCCTTTGCTTTGATTCTAATCACTGCACTGTAATTGGAAAACTTTCTCCAGGCTGAGATTTAGGTGACTTCAGGCTTACATTGTGAGTTTACTTTGTCTTCGTTATCTGAGTCACGTGCTTCCTAGTACCTAGAGTCTGAAAACAGTTGTCTCATGCACTTTTTATAGTTTTATGGTAGTTATCTGCTGCAAAGCTTGTCTACTATACACAAATTGTGCTTATGGTATAAAATGTATAACATATCAAAATGTATGGAGAAAACAAAATTATCACAATACTACCACTCAGGGAAAAACACTCTTGCATTTTGGGCTCTTTTCCTTCCATGCATTTTCCTATATATACATGCAAATGTTTATGCAAAAGTGAGATCAGACTGCATATATAAAGTTGCATCCTGAGTTTTTCACTTAACATTTATGGTGACTGATTATAAAATCAGCACATGACAGCTATATAATTTTTGAAAAGCATACAAAAACAAAAGGTGAAAATAACTACTCTAATCTCCCCATCCAAACGTAACCACTGTGGGTGGCCAATTTTAAGTGGCAGAAACATCCTGTGTCTGGTTTATTCTTAGATAATCAAATTCAATAGTGTTTAGCCCTTTTCCTGTTCCATGACACCAAGGGAATATAAAACACTCCCCTGTATAGTTTACAAAGTCTTCTCTCTAATCTGGTTTCATCCCCTTGTTTTACAGACAAAAACCTGAAATCCAAGAAAGTTAACTTCTTGCCCATGATAATTGCAAGGGTTCTACTCAAGGTTCCTATTCCCTGAAACACAGCACATATTACTACATCCAGCTATTTCCTCCTTTTTAAACTGGACAATCTTTATTGTCACCAACATCCCCGCTCCCAATGCCCTGAGTGACTTACAGAGAGTTTAATGAAATCAAATACAGCCTGAAGTGGCAGAATAAATGGAAGCTTTGAGGAGACATGGGGAGTAACAGAGTAAGGCAGACTATGTGATTAGAAAGGAGGCCCTGAAGTCTTCCAATGAAGAGAGAAGATGGCTTATTTATTGAATTATTCATTTGCTCATTTATGGTGGGAAGAAAACAATTGTTATTTTAAGACCTATCTTCAGTTTGAATGTGTTGGCTCTGTAAGAAAGCTGAATTTTATAAGAAAAAAATACTTTGTTCATAAAAATCACCTTATTAGGGTCATGTGGCCATAAGAGGTAGAGCCAGTGGGCAAAGTGGAAGTGGAAGGGGAAAGATAAACAAGAATTAATTTTCTCAGCATAATAAAGTAACAGATGCTTTCCCCTTTCTGCCAGTAAGCAGGGAAGAATGGAGTTTGAAAAGTAGAATTGATGGGGAATCTTGGAAGGTGGAGGAAGAATTTAGAGAAGTAGCAGACAGGTCATAAGGGTGAAAGTGAGAGTGATACTATGATACTACACAGTGCATTCCCTGGGGCCACAGGAGAGTCTAGCCTCACATTTAATTTTACTTTGTTATTGTGCTGGGCTGTAATCTCTCTCTGCTACCCCCATAATTCCTTCTTTTTCTTCTTCTTCTTCTTCCTCCTTTCTTTCTTCTTTTTGTTCTTGTCCTTGTTCTTATCTTCTTATTCTTCTTCATCGTCATCATTATCATATGTATTGAGTGTGTATTACATGCAGGCACTGTGCTATTTAATGTGCTATTAAATTATGTAATTTAATCCTCACAAACAGTTCATGAAATAGAGGTTATGAATATTCTAATTTTCAGATGAGGAAACAAGCACAGAGTGGTTAAATACTTGTTCAAAGTGAACTATCTAATAAGTGGTTCAGTTAGGACATAACTCCAGGTCTGTGCTTTAAAATAGTGATCTTCACAATTTGGTGATTTCCCATCCCATCAGTTAAATGCTTTGATCAACTATCCCCAATATATATACAAATATTCATTTATAACTCATATACATGTACCACTAGACAATCTCTGTATTATAAATATGTTGCACATCTATATTATAAAACATTTAAATCAAGAATTTTGAGCTATTTGTAGAAGACGGCGGCCAACGGGATGATAGTGAGGGAGAGAGTATAAGGGAGTGAGAGAGCAATAGAGGAGTGCGTGGACATGTGGGGCGTGTGCGTGCGCGCGCGCGCGCGCGCGTGTGTGTGTGTGTGTGTGTGTGTGTAAGTGAGGGACAGTTATATTCTACAGGACTGTTGGGGGCTTGCAGAACAGGCTCCCCTAGCTGGGCAGCCTCTACTACTGTTGCAATCTCTCCCAGGATGGCAGGCTCTGCTGCAGAGACTGTGCCATCTTGAAGGGGAGAGCAGCTGTGAATGGAAGCCCAGCCTCACCTCCACACAGGAAGACCTCAGACACAACCCAGGACCCTACAGCCACACCAACAAAGGACCTACTGCCTCAGATGCAAGCCCACATACACCAAGACTCCAGCCTCCCCAGCCACAGGCTCCTACAAAATTTGTCCAGGGGAGACAAAATGGTGGCTGAATAGGTGGATGTATCCTGTTATTCTCACAGAGCAATTAGAAGAAACAGCTGAATCTAATAATATCCACCTGGAATTGGTGAATTAAACACAGCTGGGGAGACAGTCCATGGCCGGAAAGGACAGAGGATGCCTGGAGAATGAGAGTGAGCCACATAATCAGACACCTTGAGGAGCAAAAATAGGGAGACAAAGAAACAGCCCCCATGTGAAAGAAAAGGAGGAATCACCAGAAAAGGAAGTAATCAAAATGGAGGCAAGCAATTTGTCAGAGAAAGAATTCAGAGTGATGGTCATAAGGACACTGAAAAGGATGGAAGACAAGTTCAACAACATGTGTAAGAATGAAGAGGAAATGAAGGAGAACCAAGAAGAAATGAAGAATAACATAGCTGCAATAAAGGACATAATGGAAACCATCAATAGACTAGAAGAAGCTGAGGGCTGCATTAGTGAGCTAGAAAACAAGGTAGTAAAAAACACCCAAGCAGAGCAGCAATTGGAAAAAAAAAACTTAAAAAACAGGAGGAGAGCCTAAGGGAGCTTTGGGACAACATGAAATGAAACAACATCCACATAATAGGGGTGCCAGAGGAGAGAAAACTGAGCAAGGAATAGAACACCTGTTTGAAGAAATAATAACAGAAAACTTCCCTGATATTGGGAAGAAAAAACTCACACAAGTCCAAGAGCTCACAGAGTCCCAAACAAGATGAACCCAAAAAGACCGACACGAAGACACATCATAATTAAATTGGCAAACACCAAGGACAAAGTAAGAATCTTAAAGGCTGCCAGAGAGAGACAGAAAGTTACCTATAAGGGATCTGCCATTAGACGATCAACTGACTTCTCAACAGAAACACATCAGGCCAGAAGGGAATGGAATGAAATATACAAAGTGGTGCAAAGCAAGGGAATGAATCCAAGAATACTATACCCAACATGACTATCATTCAAAATTGAAGGTGAAATCAGGAGCTTCACAGACAAAAGAGGGTTACAGGAGTTTATTACACTAAGCCAGCAATGCAAGAAATGTTAAAGGAACTTATGTAAAAAGAAGAAATAAGAAAGGGAGAAGGAAGACAGGCATAAAGAATAAAAATGGCAACAAACAAGTACCTATCAATAATAACCTTGAATGTAAATAGATTAAATGCTCCAATCAAAAGACAGAGTAGCTGAATGAATAAGAAAACATGACCCATGTATCTGCTGTCTACAAGAGACCCACCTCAAAACAAAGGACTCACACAGACTGAAAGTGAAGGGATGGGAAAAAAAATTTCAGTCGAATGGAATGAAAAAAACACACACAACAACACAAAAAGCTGGGGTAGGAATACTTATATCTGACAATAGACCTCTAAGTAAAGGCCATAACAAGAGATAAGGAAGGCCACTTCATGAAACAAAAGAGAGCAATTCAACAAGAGGATATAAGTCTGGTAATCATATGCACCCAACACAGGAGCACCCAAATACATTAAAAAAAAAAAACACATCTGGAAGATATCAAGGGAGAGATTGACAACAATACAGTCATAGTAGGGTATTTTAATACCCCATTGACA
>NW_006296063.1:518070-519558 GCF_000327345.1 Myotis davidii
AACAAACAAACAAACTAAAAAAACAATACAAAAGATCAATAAAACCAAGAGCTGGTTCTTTGCAAGGATAAACAAGATTCATGAACCTCTAGCCAGGCTCACCAAGAAGCAAAGAGAGAGGCCCCAAATTAAAAAATCAGAAATGAAAGAGGTGAAGTAACAACCGACCCCACAGAAATACAAAGGATTATGAAAAAATACTACGAACAACTCTATTCCAACAAACTGGACAACCTAGACAAAATGGATATATTCTTAGAAAAATACAAGCTTCCAAAACTCAATCAGGAAGAATAAAAAAAACCTGAATAGGCTGATAATTACCAAAGAAATTGAAGCAGTAATAAATCTTCCAGCAAACAAAATCTCTGGTCTGGACAGCTTTACAGGGGAGTTCTATCAAACGTTCAAAGAAGAACTAAAACCTATCCTCCTCAGATTATTTCAAAAAATTCAAGAAGAATTTCCAAGCTCTTTCAAGAAAGAGCACACTTCCAAGCTCTTTCTATGAAACCAACATTACTCTAATTCCAAAACCAGATAAAGACACCACAAAGAAAGAGAACTACAGACCAATATCCTTGATGAACATAGATACTAAAGTCCTCAAGAAAATTCTAGTAAATCAAATTTAGCATTACATTAGAAAGATCATACACCATGCAATACAGTCATAGTAGGGTATTTTAATACCCCATTGACACCACTAGATAAATCCTCTAAACAAAAAATCAGCAAAGAAACATCAATCCTAAATGTAACTCACTAGATCAGATGAAATTAATTGACATCTTCAGAACATTTCACCCCAAAGCCACAGAGCATACATTCTCAAGTGCACATGGGAGATTTTCAAAGACAGAGTACATATTGGGGCACAGGCAAAGTCTCTTCAAATTCAAGAAGATAGAAATCATATCAAGCATCTTCTCTTATCACAGTGGCATTAAATTACAAACCAACTACAATAAAAACAATGAAACAAATTGAATATGTGGAGGCTAAATAGCATTCTATTAAACAATGATTGGGTTACCAAAGAGATCAAAGAAATAAAAAGCATACTGGTATCAAATGGCAATGAAACCACTGGTATCAAATGGCAATGAAAACACAATAATCCAAAACCTATGGGAACAGTGAAGGCAGTCCTGAGAGGGAAGTTCATAGCTCTCCAGGCCTACCTCAAAATAACAAGAAAAATGGTAATAAATTATCTAACCAAACAACTCAAAGAATTAGAAAGAGAGCAACAGAAAAAGCACAGAGTAAAGCAGGTGAAGTCAGGAGCTTCACAGACAAAAAAGAGCGAAGGGAGTTTATTACCACCAAGCCAAACCAAAAGCAAAACAAACAAACAAACAAAAAAAACAATACAAACCAAACCTTTGTCACTGAGACCTGTCAGCCACAGTGGCTTGCTTTGGCCCTGGAAGCTGCAGCGGCTTGCCTCCTGAAGGTTGTTCGGCTGTCCAGTTTAATTAGCAT
>NW_006296063.1:520031-520688 GCF_000327345.1 Myotis davidii
AGCTCTGCTGGCAGCTGCAAGGGGAAGCCAGAAAAAGACAAGTTCCTGGTGCAAAGGTTGCTCTGCAGCACAATTTAGGCATTGGAGGAGCTGTAGTTGTCACGATCTACAAGATGGGTTTTCCAACTTTTGTCCAGGAGCAAACAGAATGAGCAGCTGAAACAGATAACATCCACCCTCGAATTGGCGAAGTATATTCAGCTGGTGAGACAGTTTGCAGCCGGGAATGGCAGAGTTCCCCTGGAAAGGTAAAAACCAGGGACCTGGGCAGGAAAGTTTGCCAGATCTCTGAGCCTAGAGGGTCAGAGGGAGACCCAGCGACACCCAGCCACATCCCTTGGGACAGGCACAGCCCCTAATTGGGGAAAGGAAATCTGCAAGACTGTTGGCTCCGGGAGATTTGAGATCTGGGTTCCATAATTACGGAGGACTGAGCCTAAAGGGGGCAGCCTGAAGAGCTGACCATACCATGCAGTGCCAGTAAGAGAGGAGCTTACAGAGACTCAGTCTTCCTCGTTTCTGCGGCCGGCATTTGTTTGTTTGTTTTCACTGAACCCTGTTCATAAGACATTTTGGGTACAGACCCTCACCCATGCTGAGGAGCAGGAGAAGGTGCGGATGAGTGGAATCTGGGAAGAAGCTGGGGAGTTCACTTTG
>NW_006296063.1:523176-524655 GCF_000327345.1 Myotis davidii
AGTCTCTGCCACCCAGGGAGCAGCCACTGAACGACTCAACGTCTAGATATGTCAGTGAGATCAAACATGGGTAGACAAAGAAACCGCCAAAGGAAAGAAAGAGAGGACTCGCCAGAAAAGCAGCTAAGGCATACAGAGGCATGCGACATGTCAGAAAAAGAATTCAGATTAAGGATCCAAGAGTGCATAAACCGGATGGAGGAAAAAATCAATAACTTATGCAAGAATCAAGAAAAAACAGATGAAAAAAATCAACAACTTATGTAAGAATCAAAAAGAAATGGATGAACAGCCACTAGCCAGGCAAGCCACCATGAGGCCACAGAAGAACCACCTTGCATTTTTGCCAAGAACCATTCATCTGTGCCTTAGTCCATCATGGCCAAACAAGATGAACCCAAAAAGACCCACACCAAGACACATCATAATTACCATGGCAAATGTTCAGGACAAAGAGAGAATCTGAAAGGCTGCAAGAGAGAGACAGAAAGTTACATATAAGGGATCTCCCATTAGATTATCAAATGATTTCTCAACAGAAACACATCAGGCCAGAAAAGAATGGATGGAAATTTACAAAGTGATACAAAGCAAAGGACTGAATCCAAGAATACTCTATCCAGCAAGGCTATCATTCAAAATTGAAGGGGAAATAAGAAGCTTCACAGACAAAAAAGGTTAAGGGAGTTTATCACCACCAAGCCAGCAATGCAAGAAATGCTAAAGGGACTGGTATAAAAAGAAGAAATACAAGATGGGTTTTCCCAAAGCTGCCAGAACTCGTCAAATTGAAGCTGCTTCAACCAGCACTGCAGTTGAAGGATTTAAAGCAAATCTTGTCTTTAAGGAGATTGAGAAGAAGCTTGAAGAGGAAGGGGAACAGCTTGTGACTAAAATCGGCAGTGTTTTTGCCTTCAAGGTGAAGGATGGTCCTGGGGGTAAAGAAGCCACCTGGGCATGGATGTGAGGAATGACAAGGGATCTGAGCTTCCTAACTCAGATAAGAAGGCTGACTGCACAATCACAATGGACTTGATGGTTTTAATGACAGGTAAAATGAATTCTCAGTCAGCCTTCTTTCAAGGCAAATTGAAAATCACTGGCAACATGGGTCTGGCTATGAAGTTACAGAATCTTCAGCCCCAGCCGGGCAAAGCAAAGCTGTGAAGAACTTCCTGTGCATACCTTTGAAAATCAAGATGAGACTTAGAGATTTATATCCATGTTATTTCACTGTCAGAACTTAGACTGAAACCAGGCATTGGCGAATAGCATGAGATTATTTTTTTAAGTGGATGTGACCAATCCTGTTTTTCCTAAGCTCTGGGTGAATAGAGCCTGATTGTGTACTACTGCTTTGCTGAATTGCATATAACTGTGCATTACAAAGTTAATATGGTAATTATGGTTTTGGGTAAAATTGAGATCCAGAATAAAATTAGGAACAGCAAAATCCAAAAACTATGTAAACAAAAGCTC
>NW_006296063.1:524920-525821 GCF_000327345.1 Myotis davidii
TTTAAAATTCTGTGCTGGGGTTAAAACAATTAAAATTTTTGCATTTTGTGCCAACAGAATGGTATTTTCTTCCAAGATCTAAATAAAAAAAATATCAGAGCTCGAGGGGAAATTTTATAGCTGAACACAGGCCTATTTTTAAAATAAAAACATTTTTTAATTAGTTTTCTTCCTGAAAAATCAGTGTTAAATTATTTTAATAAATTTTGCTTTGATATGAACAGCTTAAAAATTATCTCATATTAATTTAAGTTTATCAAATTCAATCCTATTATAATTTTTCTTTTTATATGTTTTGTTAAATAATTACCCACATTTATCTTTCATCCTAGTTTTTCTAATGCTAATGTTATTTCTTATAACTCGGTAAGATATGGGGTACAATAATGGAAGAATGTTTAATATAAAATTAAAATTGCTCTTCCTGAAACAAAAAGAAAAAAGAGATAGAGGAAGACATAAACAAATGGAAGAACATACCATGTTCATGGATTGGTAGAATCAACATCATTAAAATGTCCATACTACCCAAAGCAATTTATAGATTCAATGCAATCCCCATTAAAATACCAATGGCATACTTCAAAGATCTAGAACAAACTGTCCAAAAATTCATCTGCAATAAAATCCCTGAATAGCCACAGCAATCCTGAGAATGAAGAACAAAGTTGGAGGGATCACAATACCAGATATCAAGCTATATTACCAAGCCACTGTTCTCAAAACTGCCTGGTATTGGCACAAGAACAGACATATAGACCAATGGAACCGAACAGAGAACTCAGAGATCGACCCAAGCCATTATGCTCAATTAATAGTTACAAAGGAGGCAAGAGCATACAATAGCGTCAAGAAGGTCTCTTCAATAAATGGTGCTGGGAAAATTGGACAGATACATGCA
>NW_006296063.1:525986-549604 GCF_000327345.1 Myotis davidii
GGCAACGGACCTAGATAGACACTTTTGGAAAGAGGACATACAGAAGGCGGAAAGACATATGAAAACCTGCTCAAAGTCACTGATTATACGAGAGATGCAAATCAAAACGACAATGAGGTACCATCTCATACCTGTCAGAATGGCTATCATCAACAAATCAACAAATGACAAGTGCTGGTGAGGATGTAGAGAAAAAGGAACGCTTGTGCACTGCTGGTGGGAATGCAGACTGGTGCAGCCACTGTGGAAAACAGTATGGAGTTTCCTCAAAAAACTAAAAATGGAATTCCATTTTGATCCATTAATCCCACTTCGAGGAATATAGCCCAAGAAACCAGAAACACCAATCAGAAAGGATATATGCACACCTCTGTTCATAGCAGCACAATTTACAATAGCTGAGATTTGTAAACAGCCTAAGTGCCCATCAGAAGATGAGTGGATTAAAAAACTGTGATACATCTACACAATGGAATACTATGCTCCTATAAAAGAGAGGAAACTTTTACCGTTTGCAACAGCATAGATGAAACTGGAGAGCAGTATGCTAAGCGAAATAAGCAGCTGGAGAAAGATAAATATCACACTATCTCACTCATATGTGGGATATAATGAACAGCATAAACTGATGAACAAAAATAGATCCAGAGACAAGGTAACGCTGAACAGACAGTCCGACCTCAGAGAGAAGGCAGGGGAGAGGGGTTAGAGATAAACCAAAAGACTTGTATGCATGCATGTTAGCATAACGAATGGACACAGACACTGGGACAATGGTGGCTTGTCCTGGGGGGTGGGAGTGGTTGGTGGGGTCAATCGGGGAAAAAGGAGACATATGTAATACTTTAAATAAAAAAAAAAGAATTTTGAGGATGGTATAAATATGAGCTAATGCCTATAAATATTGTATAAATACTGATGGCTTTACTCTGCAATTTGCTAATATCTCAAGGCATAATATACATTTATTGTAAGGTTCATCCTTAACAGTAGTGATGAAATTTCATATTGTCTTGATAATTTCAACTTTTCGTCAGTTTTTTTGTCACATATGATTTACTTGTCATGTAGCTTACAAAGGATTTGTTCCCAGATTAGTTGTAGTGTTTGTGGTGCAATTTTCTTGTCACTCATTTATGCTTGTATTGTTAGTGTTATTTTCAATCTTCTATTTCTTCGCAGAAAACTTTTTAAAGCAGTTATCTACTTTGGGAGAGTTACTGGAGTTAAAATTAAATGATGTCTTTTTAAATTGAATTTATTTGGGTGACAATGGTTAATACAATAATATAGGTTTCAGGTGTATAATTCTACAATACATCATCTATATATTGTATTGTGTGATCCTGTCTTTATTTTAGTCATTCTAGAGTGTGTGATAACTTGTACACAAAGTTCATAACACTTTTACTCATGATGGTCAAACAGTGGAAACAACTCAAATGTCCATCAATAAAGGAATAAGTAAAGAAAATGTGGTCTAGGCATATAATCTAATATTATTTGGCTATAAAAAGGAATAAAGTACTGATTCATACTGTAATATGGATGGATCTTGAAAATATACTAAGTGAAAGAAGCCAGACACAAAAGGACATATATTGTATGAGTCTGTTCATATGAAATATCCTAAATAGGCAAATTCAGAGAAAGAAATTTAGTAGTTGCCTGCAGCTCAGGGGAGAATTTAGGGGAAATGAGGAGTGATTGCTAATGGGCATAAGGTCTCTGTCTGGGGTGATGAAAATGTTCTGTAATTAGATAATGGTGATGGTAATATAACTCTGTAAATATACTACAATCCACTACAATATACTATAGGGGATAAAATGTTATTGTACTAAAGGGATGAATTTTATGAATTATATCTCTTTCCTCAGGATACCACTCCCATAGCACAGGACTCAGGACTATCTGGCACATACATGGACAAAACAAGGTAAGTATAACAGTTCAATATGCATACTCCATAGTGGGTAGATAAATTTGTCTCAGTTTTTAAATTTAAAACACTGGTTTGAGAGGTGAAACAATAACAGGAAATGATAAGTTCTATAGTGTGAATGCAGGAGTGGGTATCTGAGATAAAATGAGGAGGGTATTTGTAAATGGGTTAAGGAACTGGTAAGTTGGAAAGTTGGATGAATTTGCAACATATATGGATGCTGAAGTCATCCATGATGGTAGAACTTAGGATGCAAAGGAACACCGTGATCCTGGTGCCAAGTCCTCAATAAATGGCGAAGAGATCTGTAGATTAGAAAATTAAAGAAAAAGAGAATGTGGTATACTTAAATGATATAGGACTCAAATACTAAACAAAAGTTTCTTTTTAAAAAAATTCTGTTTTACCTGAAGTGGAAGAGTCATAATCTGGAGCATAAAGTTCATCAATACCATTTGTAGATACTGAGGTATGCGAGGTGTGAAAAAAATAAATAATCTCAGCTTCCATTAAAGACAGCCACAAGAAAAGAAGCATTTTCAGAGGGAGCATGAAAGTCATTCTGACAAGCATTGGAGGGAGGAGCAGCAAAGAAGAGGCAGAAAAACTGTAACAAGTAATCACAATAATGCAAAATGCATTATAATTTTTTAGCAGGAGCAAGTATCACTCTTCCAGAGCTTCTGTATTGCAGTCAATGAATATCACACTGTAGGCCACATACTATAGGTTCTATATGCCGCCAAAAATGTGGTGTAGGAATCATCACTAGTAGAGAGATTTTTTTTTAAGTAAAGCTGAGAGAGGAAAATATACTTGTCCAATATTCCTTCGACAGTCAATGTCAGATTCACAAAGCAAGACAGTTTTCCTATAGTGGCCACCTCCTTTGTATCCTTTCCAATAGTGTTATAACTTGCCATAAGGATTAGTTACCACTCTCATTTATTTTCTGGCCACCAGGAAATTAGGTGTTGACAGCTATGGCAAGGGGGTTGGTTTATACTCTGTAGCTTCTTTATTCTACTATCCAAGAACAGATTCCTTGTAATGAATTAACTTCTAGTTCAGCTCATTTGACTTTTGATCCACAAAAAGGATTGAGCCAAGATCCAGGAACACCTTGGGTCCTTCCATGCCTGGTTTATTCTGGTAAGACATCTGTGGAAGTTATAAAACATGGCTTCAAATTCTTTATACACTTCTCATTGAGAGATGAGGTCTATATAACCTGCCTCATTTGAATGTGGGTGAGTTTGTGACTTCTAAAACAGATAGAGTACTAAAGAAATGATGTTATATCACTCTTGATGTTGGTTCATACAAAACCACTCATCTTCCTCCTGAGTCATTGAAACACTAGTTGTTGAAGCCTTCAACAGCCATGCAAAAACTTTAGGATCAAATTGCTTCCCTTGTGAATCCTTCCATGTATTAAAGAACAAAAGGAGGGTAACAGAGCAGGGAGGTCCAAGCATCCATTTCCTACACTGGAGCAACCATTAATCTGACAAAAATGTTTCAGAATCAACTTTTTTTGGAATTCTGAAATCTAATCAAGACATACAACAAGTTGGAAAGTGCTAAATAAAGAAAGAGCTTGTTAAGTTTTGTTAAAACTGTGATGTAGGATTCCTGCTTACCTCCTACCACCCCAATTGCCCTGCTCAGGAGCAGATATAGGGATAGTGGTCCACATTCATAGTACAGGATGCTCATGCCAGAGGGCAGAAATATAGACCTTATTCTCAAATAATTGTGGTTGTGCATTTTTCCTGTCTGGTGGCTCCCTAAAATAATGATTTAGGGGCTTGTCTTTGTTTACTACCCTCATAATTCTCTCATTGCTGGAGTGGCCTCCTGAACAGCATTTTCGGAAAGCACTTAAAGGCATACACTGTCCACAGCTGATTGTGGCAAGAAACAACAGAAGGGGCAAACAGGAGAGAGAATGAAAGCCTGGGAATGAAGAGGCTGGGGTAGAAGATACATAGGTAAATAAGAGTTTAGAAAAATTTCCAAATAACTCCTAGAATTCAGAAAAATAGTTACCACATTATAGTATTCAAAATGGCCAGTTTCAAACAAAAATTATGAGCTATGCAGAGAAACAGAAATTTTGGACCATTCATGGGTAAAATAAAGAAATTAACAGAAACTGTCCCCAAGGAAGTCCAGATATTGGACTTACTAGACGGAGGCTTTAAATCAATTGTCCTCATTGTGCTCTAATACTAAATAAAACCAGGGACAAAAAAACTAAAGAAAAACAGCAGAACTACGGCTCACCAAATAAAGAATATAAATAAACAGATAGGAATGACAAAATGCAAAAGAAATCGAACAGGACTTTGGGAAGGAAAACTACAGTAACTGAAATGAAGAATTCACTAGAATTCAACAGCAGATTTGAGCAGACAGCAGACTCAGTAAACTTGAAAGTGGGTCAATTATAATAATCCTGAAGATCAAAAGAGAAAAGAAATGAAGAAAAATGAACAGAACCTAAAGGACCTGTGGGACACCATCTATATATATATATAAAAGCCTAAGTAACTGTTTGACTGTTCCACCATTCAACCATTCAACAGGTAGCTATGATGTACACTGACCACCAGGGGGCAGACGCTCAATGCACAGGCATGGAAACATGAAACAGACTGATGAATCTCAGAAAGAAGTGGGGAGTGGGGAGGGTGGGAAGAGATTAACCAAAGATCTTATATGCATACTAAAGGTCTGGTGCACCCATTCATGCATTGGTGGGGTCCCTAGGCCTATACTGTGGGAGTTGGGCTGAAACCAGCAGTCCAACATCCCCTCCAGGGGTCCTGGATAGCGAGAGGGCACAGGCCAGGCCGAGGGACCTCACTGGTACTCAAATCTGTGCACTGGGCCTCTAGTGAATTATAACAACACTTGTATAAAGAAAATCCCAGAAGAAGAGGGAAATGAGAAAGGGGCAGAAGGAATATTGAAAAGTACAGCAGCCAAAATTTCCTAAATTTGATGAAGTACATGAATCTACACATCTAAGAGGCTCAATAAAACTCTGAGATAAACTCAAAGATCCACATTGAGAAACATTATAATCAAACTGTCCAAAGTCAACAATAAAGAATCATGAAAGCAACAAAAGAGAAGTGAACTGTCACCTAAAAGAGAGTCTTAAGATTAACAGCTGACTTTTTAATCATAAGCCATGGAGGTTAGAAAGCAGCATGATGGCATATTTACAGTATTCAAAAACAAAAATGAACTGACAGCTAAGAATCCCTTACCTGAAACAACTATCCTTCAAAAATGAATAATTGTCACATTCCCAGATTTTCATTCTTAAAAAAGGGGCTGACAGAATTGTTCCTGGAAGACCCATCCTACAACAAATGTTAAAAGTGGTTCTTCAGATGGGGAAATGAAAGCAAACTAGATGGTTACTCAAAGCTATGTAAAGAAATAAAGAACTCTAGGAAAAGTAAATAGATACGTGTATATATAAAGCATAGATTTTTGTATACAGTGGGACCTTGGCTTACGAGTGTCGCGACTAACAAGTTTTTTGAGATACCAGCTGTCTCTTGGCCAATTTTTTTGCATTGAGTTGATAGAGTAATTTGAGTTAACGAGCTCGTTAACGAGCTTGGTCTCAGAACAAGTTAAACTCAGAAGTCAAGGCCCCACTGTATTTGATTTGTGACTCCATTCCTTTCCCAAGTATAGTTTTAGAAACAAATGCATAAAACATTTTAAATAAACATGCGAACGGTCAATGTGTAAAAATATACTTTGTAATAATAACAGTATAAGAGGGGTAAAAAGTTGTATGGGAACAGAGTTGTTCTGAATGTCATTGAAGCTAAGTTGCTATCAGTTCAAACTAGATTGTTCTAGGAAAGGACGGGACTTGGTTGGAAAGTCTGTAAGGAGGATTCTCTGAAAGTAAGTGGCCTCTATGGCAATGGTTCTCAACCTTCAGACCCTTTAAATACAGTTCATATTGTGACCCAACCATAAAATTATTTTCGTTGATACTTCATAACTGTAATGTTGCAATTGTTATGAATCATAACGTAAATATTTGATACGCAGGATGGTCTTAGGTGACCCCTGTGAAAGGGTCATTCAACCGCCAAAGGGGTCGCGACCCACAGGTTGAGAACCGCTGCTCTAGGAGGACCTTGCTGAAGGCAGCAGGCCCTACCTTGACTTTTCCAAACAAGTCTGAGACACCAAGTGTTTTACTGGAATCTCTGTTTATTCTCAAGACCCAACCTTGTAGAAACATGTGATTTCTCAAGGATACTTACCTTGCTGATAGCCTGTAGTAGTTAATTTTAGGTCAAGCTGTTGTTACAATAAAAGTCTAAGGAGGCAGGTGAACGGGGTGGCCTGGTGCCTCTTGCCAGGCAGCCCCTTAGCCCTCTCTTTCACAGAAACGAGTGTCAGAGTAATCATTCATCTGTCGCTCAGGGTCTTCTGATCAGTCCTAGCAGATTATTATAATCTTAGAATATTAATTGTAACCACTAAGAAAATGATTTTAAATATACATGGAAAGGGAAATGAATAGGGAATCAAAAGAGTACACTAGAAATATAATGAAGTCAATACACTGGAATGTATTGGAGGAACTGGAAGAATAATAATGAAGGAGTTAATTAACAAATATACGTAGAACATGTAGAAAACAGATAGCAAAATGGTAGGAGCTCTTCTTAACCAGTACTCACTTTAAATATAGATAGATTAAATTATCCAATTAAAAGTCAGAGATATAAAGAATTCTCCCAAACATTTAAAGAACAAATAAAATGAATCTTTCTCAAACTCTCTCCAAAAATAGAAGACTGAATACTTCTTAACTTATTCTGAGAAGTGCCAGCATTACCTTGATACCAAAGCCAAACCATGGCATTACAAGAAAACTATGGGCCAATATCCCTTAGGAATATACAATCAAAATTCCTCAACAAAATGTTAGCCAACTGAATGAAAGAGCTTATGAAAGGGTTTATACACTATGACCAAATGTGGTTCAACATACAAATCTCAATTCATACAATGCAGTAAATGCCTAAAATAATGGAAAACTACATGATCATCTCAATTGATGCTGAAAAAGTATTTGACAAAATCCAATAACTTTCAATGATAGAACATTCAGCAAGTTACAAGTAGAAGGGAACATACTCAACATGATAAAGGACATTTATGAAAAATTAAAAGATAACATTATAGTCAATAGTGACAGACTGAAGGAACTTTCCCCTAAGATCACACACAGAAACACACGCAGATCACAATACTGAAAACAATGAAGGGGAGCACTGATGAGTTGTGACACAACTTCAAGAGGCCTGTATACATACACTTGCAGACCCCAAAGGAGAGAAAAATGGGGGGGTGATGGAAAAAGTATTTCAATGAAATCTCTACAAATTTGATGAAAACCATAAACCCAGAGATCCAAGAAACACAGAGAACGGGAAGAACAAGAAACATGAAGAGAACTACACCAAGGTCCAAGATATTTAAATTACTTAAAACCAATGATAAACAGACAATCTTGAAAGTACCTAGACAAAAACAGAGACTTTACTACAGAGGAACAAAGATAAGGGTAAGAGTAGATTACTTGTCACAAACAATGAAAGAAAGAGGAGAGTGGAGCAATATCTTTAAAGTACTGAAAATTAAACTGTCAACCAAAATTCTATATAGAGTGAAAACGTATTGCAAAACAAAGGTGACTTTTTCTGAAATACAAAACTTTAAAGAATTAATCACCAAGAGGCATTCACTGTAAGAAGTATTAAAGAATGTTTAAAAGAAATGTTAAAGTCCTCCAGGCAGATAGAAAATGACACCAGATAGACATTTGGATCTACACAAAGGAATGAAGAGCACCAGGAATTGCAACTTCATCCATAAACACAAGGGTGTTTTTCTTCTTTATGTAAATATCTTTAAGAGATAACTGTTTAAAGTAAGGATGATAACAGTGTACGGTAGGATTTACAACATAATGTACAGTAGAAGTAAAATGTATGCCAACAGTAGAGGAAAGGCTAAGAGAGGAGAAATGGAAGCATACTGTTGGTTTTTGTGTATTTGACTCTTCTGATCCAATGGGCATGGCAAACTGTTTTCCTCTTTGTACCAAGACCCCAGCAAAGTGATCAGGTGAGCCAGGCCTTGAAGTTGCACCCATCATTTAAATGTGAACACAGTGTAACTAGAGGGGCTGCATGCTGTGAACTGCAGATCCAAATTACTCCTCTCTGTTCTCTTCTCTGTGGAATAAGGAACTCTTATAGAAAACACTTCCCCTGTGTTCTTAAAGTGGATTCAGCTACACAGCTGTAATAGGTTTTGGCTGATATTAGGAAAGCTGAATATCCGTCAAGGAGATTGTGTACCAAGCTGGGAGCAGGGGCAACAGGTGAAAAGTAAAATGAGCCAAGAACCCTGTTATTTTTGAGGGCATTTCAACGTGACCTATGAATAATTTCACAAGAGGAAAGCACAGGTGGGAAAACAGAAAGAGCCTACCAAATTACTCAGTGCTGAGAGGTTACTAGGTCAAGGGAGGGACCTCTTTCCCAGAAAGGAGTTTGAAGCAGACCCAGGCCTAGGAACACAAAGACAGGGATTGGGATCAACACCAGGGAAGGGCCTGTGCAAAATCCTATGGGGGCTGCTGGTTTGGAAGGAGCGTAACCAGTCCCATGCTGACAATATGGAACAGACGAGTAGTTAGGAGCACAGTGTGGGCCTATGTGCATCTAGTTCAGAGGTGGTGGTTAATAAGGACTTGGGGAAACAAGAAATGGGATGGGAGAGTGTGCTGGGGCCGCAGAGGTTGGGGGCCACAAGTTGTTGGCAGTGCTGGAAAGCCAGGCTGAAAAATTGGCGTTCAGTGTGTTGGACAGAATGGACTCTACCTCTATACACCTGTGCAGGAGCATGAGGAAGTCCATGTCTAAAGAAAGGTCTTCTAGCACAGAACTTTCCCAGCTGTGCTCAGGGACAACCTTAAAGTTCTGTGTCTGGTGTCAGGACCCACTGCCCCCAAAAGGAAGAAAGGGTGCTGGACTAACAGGACTCTGGGTTTATAGCCTTCATTTCAACCAGACTACTCTGCCTTCCTTATGTGTGTGGAATGGATTAGTGTGGAAGGCTTTATTGGAATAAGAGGTTTCACTTTTAAAATTTTGACCACAATAGACTACCAGCAGATACAGGCTGCATCTTGGAAATGTACCAGTTAGATATAGGATGTATAGGATGGATTCATGAATCCTAGCCTCCTGGGCCTGAGGTTGCCTCCAGTCCCTTGTGCTGCTTGGCATAAGCAACTTTAGTTACTACAGAGCTACCATCTGCCTAAGCAAGGTTAGAGAAAGTATCTGAGTATTGGTGGATGTACGCTCGGCCTTGACAAGGATGCCTAGAGCAGAGTATTTAAAGTGGCATGTATATGCCTGAAATCCATCAATCAGAATTTTATTTTTCTGTTTTATATGTATGATGACTATAGGGCACCATTCACTGTTTCAAAATGGGGAGCCTGGCCACTGCCTGGGCCTTCCCCTTCCATGGAAGAAACCCAAAGTGTTCCAACTGCTCACCTAACTTCAATATCCCTATGGGACTCTGTTACTGAGGGTGCCATTATGGGCACCTCCTCCCTGGGGCCAAACACCATCTTGGAGGTGGAGCTGCTCTCAACAGGATCATCCCTGGTGTTTCCTGCCTGGATGGACTCCACACATCCCCAGGTTAAGGTCCCAAGTTAAGGTGCCATTCCCATGGATTTTCCATTCACCCTGAAAGCATCTACACCTGGACCAATCCGGTATCCCAGACAGTATCTGCTGGCAACGTAGGCCAGCAGTGGTATCCACAGGACACCTGCCCTTGTTGTGCCAAGAACTCAGAAACCCCTCAGGCAGTAGGAGCCAGGAACAATGTACACGTAGTTTTCCCAAGCATGTCCACACCCAGCCCTTTGTCTGCAGAGTCTGAAATGATTAGGCCTGTGACTTTCCCCTTCTGATTTCACCCTCCTTGCAGCAGGCACAGCTCATGGGTATTCCTGACCTATCTCAGCTCTCGGTCCCCAGTCACCAACCCCACTCATTCACATAGCCCCAACCTCTATGTGCGGTTGCCCTGCATGCAGGTGTAAAGTCCCCAGCTGCTAGCAGGCATCATGACAACTCCCAGCCCCGGGACACCACTAGAGTAGTCAAGAGATGTGGTTCATCTGAATGATGCAGGGAGCCAGCTATACTCTTCCTGTCAGAGGCAGCGGGACTCTAAGGATAAGGACTGGAGTCTGGCAGGCAACTGGGCCATTCTTCAGATAGACCCTGCAACATCCAGCTGGTGAGGATGATTCAGAGATTTCCCCAGTCTATCCCTGCTCTTTGTCCTGTATTGCTCTCCTCCCCGCCTGCTCTCCTTTGGGCTCTTTCCCCACAGCCTGCACTCTGGACTGAGTACCCTGACTGCCATCCTCCCTGGGGCCCTCTGAACTTGGTGCTGCATGTGGTCTCTCTCATGGATTCTGGCAATCGCTCTCCCCTCAATCTTCCAATGCCCCTCACTGGCTGACGGTGTCCTGTCGGGTCCCCTTCCCTGGCTCCTGACCGAATCCGTGATTCTCAAAGTAAAAGGGAAGTGTTTTGTTGACATTTCAGAATTTCAGAACGTTAACTCATGCCCAGAGGAATCCTGTTACTCAGGACATTACTGCATGAATCCAGGTTTATATGGGAGAGGAATGAAGTTAGTGTTATTTTCAATCAAATTTGAAAATGGGGGAGATACAAATTAAAACAAGAGTGAAGACATATTTTTGTCCACAATTCTAAACAAAATTTAAAGGAATGATAAAACATATTTGAATGTAAAAATATTCACATAAAAAAATATGAGCATGTAAATGGTATGGCATTTTTGAAAATTTCAGCAAGATTAATAAAACCCTGAAATATTCAGACCCTTTGCATTTTAAGCTTATAGCCACACTGTTAGCTAGGGTCACCTCTGAGTAGGAGGTTGAAATTTGGAAGGACTGCACAAAGGAGGCAGTTATCTACTTTTAGAATTTTTTTCCAAGAGAATACATGCATTATATACAGGAGTATTTCCTTATAATTAAACTATATAAATACACCTAACAGCAGATAACGTTGCTGTGTATTAGTCAGTTGAAGTAACTGCAAGCTGATGAGACAGAGGAAAACTGAAATATGAGTGACTTAACATAACAAAAGTCTTTTTGTGCGCATATAAATTTGGATGCAGTTGGGCAGGAGATCTCCTCTATCGGGTGACTCAGGGGTCTGGGATAATTCAAGATGGTAGTCCCACCATCTCAACACAGGGATGCTATGCTTGCTGTTGAAGGAAATAGGAAGGCTGGAACTGTCATACTGGCTCCCGGATGTCTGGATGTGACACTATTTCTGATCAGCTCTCAGTGACAACAGGTAGATGACCCTCCCTAACAAGTGGGCTGGCAATGTAGTTTTCCCATATGCCCACAAAGGAGAGGAAGACAAAATGTGGACGAGACCTTGTAATCTCTCCCTACACTGTTACATATTAGGTGCTAAAAGAACAATTATAATTTGTTATGACAATAACCTCCATTTCTTGGAGGAATTTCTGAGAAGGTCAAATTTGCCTTAAATTCCCCAACTTTTTCAATGACTACCATGTGACAGGAGATTTCAAATTCAGGGTCACGTGTAATTTTCATAGGATCCTGCAAATACCAGTTGAGTGGGTTTGCCATCTTCACTCAATAACACTTTTCTAAACTTCCCTTTGAGATAACCTATATAAACTCAGTTGGCTGAGAATTATCTCTTTCCTTTTGATGCATGACCAAAATCTTGTGAGTTTCTGCTACCCTCTGCATGACTGAACATACCTGAACACCTGTACAGGTGCCATCAGGTACACTGAAAATGATTATTTTCCTGGGGTACAGACATACAGACATGAAACAGTGGGGGGGGGGGAAGATAATTATTTTTAATTTGTAATTAGGATGAGCATGTCTACATAGAAACCATTGTTCACCTACAAGGGGGCTCCAAGTTTGGGGGAATTTAGCCTCTGTAGATGTTTGCTCCACAGTGATTTCCATGATCTTTCTGCATCTACCACTTATGAAGGAGGCATTGGAATTTGACCACCTACGTAAGCTGATTCATCCGTGTATGTGTTCAGTGGCCAGTTTCAAATAAGACACCCCATTAAACTCCTGCTGTAAACAGCAGGTATTCTAACAAACTTTCTTTCTAACTTCAGGATGACACCCCCAAATTGGTAGATTATGGGCCCAATCATACTGTACTCATTGATTCATTTGGAAAGCATGTTAAGAATGTGCAGAAGACAGCCAGCAGGATATCTGAGTATCTAAAGGTGCTTCAGCAGGGAGTAGAAATGTTCTAAGCTGGGGGCGGTGGGGGTGTAGAGGAGGTAGGAGATTTGGGGCTGTTGCACTGTGAGTGGCCACAGCCTTCAGAGGAGGCTACAGTGAGAAGCTGGTCAACAGGCCAGAATCCAGGGATGGACAGGAGGGCACACAGGGGAAGCCCAGGGGAAGGGTGCTGTCATGTGGAAAAATGCATGAAATGCCAGCATCTCAGCTCTCAAGGGGCCCTGGGACTTGGGCAGGAGGAACCTTGGTAAATAAAGGCCACAGACAGTACCCAGATTGTGTTTGATTTGCACTGTCACCTTCCTTCCTTAGGCCTGCTTTTAGTGCCTTGTGCCCAGGGTCCCTCTTTTTATTGCCTGAGAGACATCATGCAGTACTGAGAAGAAAAATGATTTACAAGTCAGAAGTTTAGGCACAGTCTGGGATGGGTGGGAACAGCATGGACTTTAGAGAAATTCAGACCAGGGATCCAATCTCTGCCTGTCACTTGCTAGCTATGTGATCCTGGGGACATTAGCTGGCCCTAGGAGCCCCAGGTTCTTCATTTGTGAAGTAGGTGGGTTTGATAAGCCCTGACTCACAGGACTGCAGGAATGTACAGAGTGTTTGTAAAGCACCTCACACAGTGCCCGGTGGAGATAGGAACTGTGATGAATGGCAGTTATTTTTATTATTATATTACCCCAAGCCCTACCATCCTCTACTCTGGAAGGGTTTTTGTTGTTATTCTTGTTGTTATCTACTACATCTCAGGGAGCATGTAGCTCAGTAGGATATGCAATACTAAACTAGCCAAAGACATGGATGGACCTTGAGAACATTATGCGAAGTGAAATAAGTCAAACAGAGAAAGCTAAGGAACTATATGATTTAACTCATATGTGGGCTATAGACGTGAAACTTATGTGCACAAACAGCAGTGTGGTGGTTGCCAGAGGGAGGGGTGTGGAGGAAGAAAGGGGTTGCAATATCAGGTGACCGGAGAAGATTTGACTTTGGGTGGTGGGCACATGGTCTTAAATACAGATTTTGTAAATTAGTAATCCACACATGTAACCTATATGTTCATGTCGACTAATGTAACCCCAATAAAATCCTACATAATAAAAAAAAAATTAACTAGACAAACACTCGGCTTTGTAAATAAAGCTCAGTAAATGTTACTTCTTTCCTGCAGAATACATTTTAAAATTTAGGGGTGGGGGAGCCTTTCCCAGCTGGATGCAATTAAAAGTTCCATGAAATTGAGCCAAAGACCAACTCTGCCTGTCCCTGACAGCTGCTCTTCCATCCAAACCATTATTTCCATTCATTTTACTCCCAATAAAAATCTATACATTGCTTAGAATTGCCCAAGTTACATGAAAGGTAATGTAATGAAATGGAGTCAGCTCTGGCTACCCCAGGGCATGAAAAGGGGTGCCTGGCACAACATCTGAGAGTCTGGCCGCTGCCACCACCCAGCTTCATCACAATCAACGGCCACAGAGGGAATCATTGTTTCCCAAACACCAAACTGCCCTGGCTGAGGCCATTTACACTTGCGTGCTGTCCCCTCAGTCCCACTACCTCTCCCCTTCCTTTGCTTCTTCTGTGCCACTTAGGGGACACCTCACCCCCTTCCTTATAAGACTTCAGCACCTACACTATCATCCTGTGGGTGGGTGTGCCCTGCTCTTTCCAGTGGGCAGAGGATCAGTCAATGTCTGGGGAATAAATGAATCACTGAGCAGGGGTGGTCTTCATTCAGATAAAATGTATCCACTTTCTTGAATGAACCAAGCAAACCCAAGGATCCTTATGTAAA
This sequence comes from Myotis davidii, assembly GCF_000327345.1. Taxonomy (NCBI): domain Eukaryota; kingdom Metazoa; phylum Chordata; class Mammalia; order Chiroptera; family Vespertilionidae; genus Myotis; species Myotis davidii. Next base: position 540,204 of record NW_006296063.1, read on the forward strand.
TTTGTCTCATAAAAAAAAAGATGAGAAGGGATAAGAAGCAAGAATCAACAACCTTTTGCTTTTATTTTTCCATTTCTTGAGTCCATCCACTGCACCGCTGAATTCTTTCACATGTCCAAGGAACGCCTGTTCTGATACCATGTCATCTAGTTTGGGGTCACAAACTAAGCTGAAAGGTGTTCCACTTTGTGTTACACAGTAGCAAATGTCTTACTCCTTATTTTTTTTTTTTTTTGTTAATTCTCACTGGAGGATATTTGTCTCCCATTGATTTTAAAAGAGAGTGGAAGGGAGGGGGAGAAACGTCAATGTGAGAGAGACACATCCACTGATTGCCTCCCGCATCCTAGGTATATGCCCTGGACTGGAAATGAACCCGAGACCCTTCAGTCCTAGGGCCACACTCCAACCACTGAGAAAATCTGGCTAGGGCAGCAAATCTATTACTCTTGAACTGGACAAGTAGAAATACATGTGTGACCAATGTCTTTAGGACACTTAAATGCTGAAGCTTATGAAACCTTCCATAAAAAAGAACATTTGAAAATTCCTAAAGGAATCAAGGATACATTTCTAAATCATCACAGGAACCCAAAGATGCCACAGCCCTTATTCCCGCAACTCGCCCTAGAACTCACGACCTAGAACACTGACTGCCCTCGTCTCAAAAGCAGAGGAAAGAACTAGCCTCACATCATGTCCAGCAGGAGAAGCTGCCAGACAGGGGCCTGAAGTGTGCTTGGGTGTAACTTGGCTCAGGCCCCCTCTTCCTCACCACTCAGAGCCTCTTCGGACAGGGATAGATTGGAAGTGGCATCCCTTCTATAAACCCTGAGCAAAAAGTCCAGGACTTTCAACTTGGTGGTCTCAGCGTGGGCCCTGGGGCCCCACAGGAACTGGTAGCGAGCAGGATCGCTGTTGGGCACCTGCTGGTATTCCAGGTACCCTTCCTGCACCCAAACTTTGGTGAGGAGCTCCCTGGGCTCCCCATAGAGCCAATGCTCCTTCCCGTCATGCACCCCCCTGACATGCAGGACTTTCCAGACTTCCTCCTCAGAGGCACAGTCGCCCTCTGCGGCAATAAGCCACAGAAGTGTGACCAGGAGGCCAGTGTTGGGAAATCTGTGCCCATCGCCCACCATCCCATCATAGGTGAGGCCCAAGGTGGCGACCAGGACATAGGTGTGGGCGCTGGGGCCCACTTCCTTCACATCAATGCCAAAGACCAGCTGCATGCACTCAATGGCTGCGCTGAAGATCTCAGGGAAGTGGTCCTGGTGCTCTTTGATGACCTTACTCAGCATTTCTGCCTTTGTGGTCCGCTCCTTTGCACAATACTTGAGGAGCAGGAACATCACCAGATAAGCCTTCTTCAAACATAGGGCACCTTGGAGAGAGGAATCGGCCTCTTCAGAGCCCTCCTTGCTGCTTGCCCCCTCCTTATCTGGGCTGCTGGAGCCCTCATCTTCAGATTGGCTACATGGAGAGGATGCCATGGCAGAGCGGGGAAGGCAGGCACCCTGAGGGCTGTGGGGAGGACGTGATGTCTCAGCAGCAGCTGCCTCCTCCAGGCTGTCTTGGAATAGTCCTGAGAGGGAGGAAGAGACAGAGGAGGAGGGAGACATGGCCTCTTCCTCCTCCTCAGAGCCAAACAGCTGCACCACCACCAGTTCCTGGTTCTCCCTTGGGTCCTGATGGTCTTCCTCAGGCTTACAGAGCTCATTCATCTGATGGCGATGCATGATGACGTGTGCTGGGACAGAGTGTGGGAAGGTGGGCAATGGGGACCCTCGGGCCTGTGAGAGAGAGGGAGTGTGAGGGGCCTCAGCTGAGAAACACACCCTAGGCAGATCTGACAACAGTGACTTACAGGTCTCTCTTTTTAGAAGTGCTCTCGGGCTTCACACGGTTCTCTCCTCAGCGACCTGTCCAGTAAGATCCTGAAGGAGGAAGTGAGAGGGATCCTCAGGGTGCAGCTGGCACAATCCAAGGTCCTGGGAAAGACAGTGTGGTGAGGTGGGATTGGGTGCTGTGGGGTCTCCTCCATGCTCACTCAGGGTCTCCACCAGTCCACGGGCAGGGCCTTCTTCTCCCCCTCTGCTGGCCTGAGACAAAACTCTCAGAACAAGACCACACACTTCTGAAACTAACCAGAAGGACTTGGGGTGGCTCCACATCTGGCCATACCTGCCCAGGGTCTTATAGTTGTCACCAAGGAACAATAATGTGTGACCTTACTCTATTGATTCCATCGGTCCCACTAAGCCTTTACCCTGTCACTGTCCAGGAACTGAAATGACTCCAACCTGAGGTTACCCTCCTAAAGGAAAGGCCTCATCTCCATAGGTAACTGAGGAGGAAGTGAGGGGAGCCAGTACACCCACAATTCCAGGTCTCCCCACTCTTGGCAAAAATGGCTTGGCAGACCTTGGGCTCCATGTATGCTTGTTTTAGGGGTCCCCTCATTCTGCATTGTAATCACCCTGTCAACTCATGGGAACTTGACTCCACCTCTGTCCAGACCCTCAGACCAAGGCCTTCCCCTCCCCCAGACCACCAATCTAAAACTCAGGAGGTTCTTAGACTGACAGCTGTGCCCAGGGTTTCCAGGGCTGAGAGTAGGGGCAGGCTGGATTTCTGTGGTGTCCCGTTTTTGTCTCAGGGCTTGAGGTACACCCACTCCTCCCTTGGGGCCCTCACCTTCACTTTGGCAAGACTCGGGACGCTTCTCAATGTTGAGCAGATACCCCTCCTCAGATGACCAGACTTTGTCCATTCAGATGAAGTTCCTCACCTACCTGACAGCCCCAGGAGAATGAGGAGGCACCACACTGCACAAACTCCAGGGGTAGCCTCAGATGGCTATCATCTTCCCTCTCCACATCTCCCCACCCCCATCCCACCCCCATGGAATCCCTGCCATCATCACAAAATGCTGGCAGCAGGGACTGGGCCCTCTGTCCTGGTTGCATTCCCGGTGCCCATTTGGCTATTCATTTTCACTCCTGCCAGGGCCTGCCCTACCCCCATGCCTCCCACCTGGGATACTCTATCTCACCCCCTTACAGAAAGACCCCACCTCACCGAAGGCTCCCCACTTTCCCACCCATGATAGAAAGGAGTGTGCCACTTAGGTCCACTGTTGTTCCTTTCAGGGTTGAGGACTGGGGACAGCTGGCTTTGTACCACACCTCCTTTTCTGAGAAGCGGGTGTGCCCTGAGGCTTCAAGGATGATCAGCACTTTCCCACCGGGAAGATCCTGGGACTAGTCCCTCTGCTGATCTCAGGTTATCTCTGAGACCTAGGTCCTCACATCCCCAAAATCCCCCCATCCACATCCATGTGGCAAGAACAGGAGTTGGCAACATCCAGTCCTTTCTGCCAGGGTCTTCCCGGGTCTGAGAACAGGCAAGCTAGACACTGTAACGTTCCTCCCCTTTGGAGTGGGGAAGCTGCACACCTTCCCCCGTCTCAGGTGGACATTTTCTTGAGATCTGCCCTGAGAGCCCAGGCAGAAGGAAGAGTGCACCACCTGAGGCTACCCCTGCCTACGGACTTCAGGGATGACAGAGGCAGGGCTGCTTTCAGTGGGAACACTGTCTGTGGTGCAAGTCCTCTCAGTGACCTGAACACCTCTGCTGGATTTCTTCCTGGCAGAGACTAAATCTATCCCTTCTCCTAACCTCAGGATGCAGCCTGCAGGCCAGGGCCGCCCTCTGCTGTCCTGAAGCCACAATCCTCAGACCAAGGCCTTCACATCCTGAAGACTCCTGAGGCAGAACTCAGGAAATATCTCATGTGGTTGTCCTGCTCTGGAGTCCAAGTGCAGGGCCACACAATCAATCTCTGCTTGGGAGTTCTAGGTCCTCCATCCACCCTCAAGGTCCTCACCTTAATGCCCCACAGAACCTGCCCTTCCCCCTCTCCCCGCCCCGCCACCACGCCTCGGAGATCTGAGGCCCTGTTCCTGATACCAAGTCCCAGTTGCTCTCAGACCCACATGGCAGATGTCAGGAGATGCCACACGTGGTCATCTGCCACAGATTCCTGTACCACTGACAGCATGGTCAGGCTTCTGTGGGGGTCTCCTCGGTCCTCCCTTATGGTTCTCACTTTGAGCCCTGGGAGGTCCTGGGATCCTCCCTCTGCTGACTTGAGGCTTGGCCCCAGAGACCAAAGACCTCACTGCTCTGAGACACCTCCCACCCCAGGGAAAGCCTGTGGACATCACATTAGGTGAATAAAGCTGTGGACTATAAGGGTTGATGGGAGGAGTGGAGATGGACTCCATGGTTCCTTGGCCCTCCCTCTCGTCCTCAATTGATTCCCAGCAGGACCTAGCCACTGTCCCCTGCCCACCTAACTTTGCTCTCATTACCCCATACTAAAGTCCTAATCGCTCTCTGTCTCCTGAAGCAGTTTTCAATGGACGCCACAGGCAGCCAACCTATCCAGGGGCTCCCATGGCTGACAGTGGAGATGGAGCTGGATTTTGTTCCTTCTCCTGAGAGCTAGACGACTCAGTTCTCCTTCAGGGTCTTGACACACATACGAAGAAGCACCTGTACACCTCCCTTTGCCAGCCTGAGACCGCTCCCATTAGAACCAAGAGCTGGGTGCTCCAATGAGGAAGTTGGGGGAGGGCACAGCCTCACCACTCTGCCCTGGATCCCTCAGCACTCCCTTGATTCCAGGCAAATCCTGGGTCCCTCCCTCTACTGACCTGGTGTGGCTCCCCTCAGACCTTGTGGTTGACTCACAAATTCTCCAAGAAGGTGGGTGGGTAGGTTGCAAGAAGTAGCACTCAGCCAGTCAGCTCAGGGTGCTGACAGAAGGGGCATAGCTGGATTCTGTGGTCGGGGGCTGGGGGGTGGGGCAATCTTCCCTCAGGGTCATACCGGGACTCTCTGCAGGACTAGGCTCCTTCGCTCTGTGGACGTGTAGCAATCCTCCAGACTTGGTCCTCCCCGCTCTCAGACTTCCAGGCAGAAGTCACTGAACATTATACCTGGAATGCATTCGCGGCCCCTACCATGGCAAAGAGCGAGAGTGAGCTTTTGTGGAGCTCTACGTTGGGGGTTCCTGGGTCCCCTCAGTCGTCCCTCCTGGTCCTCACCCTGCACTTGTAGTAGGGGAGGACTTTTATGGGGTCCCCTACATTGTGGGGTCCAGGGTCACCTCCGTGCTCCCCCAGCTGACCTGTGGCGCTGCTCCTTACACCGGACCTGGATGGGGAAGTCCGGAAACTATGCCTGTGGTCAGCCTGCCCACTGGGCCTCCCCGGACTGAGGATTCTGGGGTCCAGGGCCCCCAATCGCCCTCAGGGTCCTCAACTTGACAGCAGCAGGACCTGAGGTCCCCCCTGTGCTGCCTGAAGCCCTGCTCCTTCTACCAAACCCCCCGTGTCTCTCAGACCCAATGCAGAAATCACAAAGCGCAATGCCTGAGCTCACCCCTCCCCCACCCCAGGAGGCCTGCCCGATAGACACTGTTCTGGGGTCCAGGCCCCCAGTCTCCCTCAGGGTCCCCACACTGACTCCGGGCAGGTCCTGGACCCCCTCTGCCGACCTGAGACGCCGCCGTGACACGGAGCCGCCCGAGGGTCTCAGACCCGGAGGACCGGGAAGTCAGGCTTCGCCGCTCGTGGTCACCCCGCACCTTGGGGCTCCCGGGACTGACTGCTCTGGGCCCAGAGTCACCTTGTCCCCGCCACGGCCTCACCGTGAGGCCTGCAGGTCCTGGGACCCTCCCTCTGTGAACCGGGAGGCCCTCACCCCCGAGACCCCAGGGGGGCCTGTGAGCTTCAATCCTCAGGGCTCCGGGCAGGGGCTGAACTAGCTCCCAGGGACCTCCGTCTGGTCCTCACCCTGATTCCCGGCAGAGCCTGGGCCCGCCGGTGCCGACCTGAGGTGGCTCCCCTCAGCGCCTGTGCGGTCTACCGACCCGAAGCCGGCCTCCCAAAGATGGCGCTCTCCTCTCTCAGACTTCCGGGGGCAAGTCAGTGGGCGGAACTTCCGGACTGGCTCTCTGGGGTCCCTGCGGAGAGCAGGGGCAGAGAGTGGATCTAGGGGCCTGGAAGTCCTGTCCCTGTTTCCTCCTCCATCTGACAACACCAGGGCCCCCGCCCTCTGCGGACTTCAGTCTGTGTCCCTCAGACCTAGGCTCTAACTCCCTGGGTTTCCCAGGCAGGTGGAGGCATATGCTCGGCCGAGAGCCCCACCCAGGGTCCCTAGAGCTGACAGGAGCACCAGGAGATGGATGCTGTAGTGCCTTCTGTTCTGAAACCAGTGGACACCAAAGTCCTCACTCAGGAGGGCCTCACACCCCTTGCAGAGATCGCTGCAGTACCAGGACCGATGCTGCTGCGGGGGCGCTGTAGCTCCCAGGATGTGTCAGGGGCAGAGAAGAAGGATTATTATGAGTGAGAATTAAAAAGTGAAAACACCTGCAGTGGACTAGGGAAATGTAGACAGACAACCACAATCCCACACCTCCCCAAATCCCTGCTGCTGCTCAGCATATTCAGTAGTAGCTAACCTTTAGAACCCACAGTTTCCACAGTGTCAACTAAGGTGGTGAAGAAACCCCATAAGACCCTTTGATCTTCTTTCCTCTCCACCCCTCCCAACAGGGATAGGAAGAAACTGGGATCCTTGCTATTGGCCCTGAGCTAATATTTCAAGACTTTCAACTTACTGCTTTCAGCATGGGCCCTGGGACCCCACAGGATCTCATACGGTGCAGGATCACTTTTGAACTGGGTAGTTCAAATACAGGTTTGGTCAATGTCATTCACAAACTTAGATGCTGAAGCTTGTGAAACCTTCTATGAAAAGCAACAAAATTTGAAAAATTCCCATAGAAACCAAGGTAAATTTCTAAATCATCACGGGTACCCAAAGATGCTACAGCCCTTTTCCCCACAACTTGCCCTCGGCCTCACAACCTAGAACGTGGACTTCCCTCTTCTCAAATGCAGAGTGAAGAATTAGCCTCACATCATGCCCAGCTGGAGAAGCTGCCAGACCTGGGCCTGAAACATGCCCGGGTGCAATTTGGCTCAGGCCCCCTCTTCCTCGCCACTCATAGCCTCTTCAGACAGGGATGGGATGGAACTAGGATCCCTTTTCTATAATCCCTGAAGAAAAATTCAAGGACTTTGGACTTGGTGGTCTCAGCGTGGGCCCTGAAACCCCATGGGAACTTGTGGTGTTCCTGATCACTGTTGGGCACCTGAAGGTACAGCAGGTACTGTTCCTGCAGCCAAACGTTGGTGAGGAGCCCCCGTGGGATCCCCATAGATCCAATGCTCCTTCCCATCATGCACGCCCATGACCTGCAGGGCTTCCCAGATTTCATCCTCGGGGACACAGTTGCCCTTTGTGGCGATCACCCACACAAGTGTGACCAGGAGGACATTATTGGGAAATCTGTGCTCATTGCTCACCATCCTGCTCCTAAGGTATCTTGCAAAAGAACGGATCACAATGGCAGAAATGCTGAATGGTGTCATCAAAGAGTACCAGGACCGCTTCCCTGAGATCTTCATCCAAGTCTCCAGTGCGTGCGGCTGGTATTTGGCATTGATGGGAGGGAAGTAGACCCAATGACCACTCCTATGTCCTGGTCACCACCGTGGGCCTCACCTATGACTGGGGGCTGATCAAGAAAGAAGACCTGACCAAGAGAGGCAGCAATACACAAGGAGCATTACTGGATAGGGCCTGGACTGGGCTGAGGAAGAGAAGAGTCCCTCACAACAAGAGACCCTTTATGGGTTTTTGGGTGAGGAGGGCACTGTCCAGAAGTGAGTACTATGGTTTGAATGCTTGTGTCCCCGTAAAAGGCTGATGTTGAAACACTAACCCCTAATGATGACAGCATTAGGAGGTTGGGCCTTTGGGAAGTGCTTAAGTCATGAGGGTTGAGCCCTTAGGGATGGGAGTAGCACCTTATAAAAAGTCTCCAGAGAGATCCACGCTATTTCCACCATGTGAGGACACAGCAAGGACGGCCCTCACTGCAGCTCACTGGCACCTTATTCTTGGACCTCCAGCCTCCAGACCAGGGGGAAGTAAATTTCTGTTGTCGATAAGCTACTCAGTCCATGGTATTTTGTTATGGCAGCGCCACTGGACTAAGGGAGGAGGGCAAGGGAAAAGCTGGAAGAGTGGCATTGGAGAGGAAGCTCACGTATCTAAGTGAGGTTGCTCGGCAGCTCTGGGGGAGTGGCTTGAGGTCTCAGAACCACAAGGCTCTCTTTTATCTACTCTGAGCAGCCAGGCTAGCCTCAAGGGCCCCAGAGACCAGAGCTCAGTATTTTCTCTATGGCTGCAAGGCTGTGCAGATGCAACATCCAGGTCAAGACTGAAATCATTTTTCCCTAGGGTGCAGCTGTATTGGTAGCCCAGTCAGCTGTGCTGTGCTGGAGTCACATGACTTTGGGGGCTATGTTCATTAGGTGGCAACACACACGGGTCATGTCTTGGGCCTTTGGACCTCGGAAGAACAAACCAAACACCTCTGTCAAAGGGTCCAGAGCATGGTGCCTAATAAACAATGTCTGACTGGTGGTTGTGGGACCCAGGGTTGAATTTCTGGGACTGAGCAGGCTTACAGAGGGAGGCCATTTCCATAATGCCTTTCTTCAACTCCATTGAAGTCAACAGTGTGAAAATTTCATCTTCAAAATGAAAGAATGAGCCTGATGTCCTAGATTCTGCATGACAATGGAAATTTGGTGGTTCTTGAATCAAAGATCCTCTAGAAACCTCGGGACTCAAGAGTGCCTAAAACATATCAAAGAAACACACTTACTCCACAAAATGACAGACTCTGGTTTCCAGAGGCTTCTCTCCAATTTCCTTCCAATAAAATTGGCAAGTCCCTTTAAATAAGCCATTAGTAGACTCATGAGCTAGCAAAGGCCACAAGGACACCTCCTTTTCAGCTTTAAAAAACTCGCTTAAGGAACAATTCTTTGGTAGGCAAACCAAGGGAGCTGGCTGTTTAACCAGAGACACTAGGAGCTTCCCTTTGAAAAGCCAGCCATTTTTATCCTCTAGGGCAGGGGTGGGCAACCTTTATGTGAGTGCGTGCCCAAATCGGCAAAATCTCTGATTCAAAATTCTTCTGTGTGCCAACCCCAATTTTTTGAGAACATGTTAAGCCTACTTGATATCTCTTAAGGTGTACGTATGTGAAGAACCTTGGAGAAATAATAAAATTCATTGGAGCGACAAAAACACAGTATATGATGATTAAAAATATATTTATTTTTTAATGTATACATGTACACTGATAGCCCGACAGAAGACTTCATGACTCCATTTGATATTAGCAGTGGGACTTTTGCTGCTGCATCACTGATGACAGAGATTTTACATAGGTTTATATTTTG
>NW_006296063.1:549882-551265 GCF_000327345.1 Myotis davidii
GTGGTTGTTTTCCATCTCCCTATACAGAGTGGTTATTAGGACCAAAGTTACCCAAAACAGCTAGAGAACATGGATCGCCAAAACCACTGTCATATCCTCTCCTCTATGGTGAAGATGACTTGAATTTTGCTTTTGTGCCATCCCACACCCAGGCTCGCATCTACGTTCAACTACATATTTATGATTATTTTCATATCAGCTTCCTTCAGTCACAGCTAGCTAAACAAGTTGGAATTTAACTTAGTAGTGAGTCTGTGTAGGGTTCTTGTAAAGAATCTAATCCAAGAGCAAACAAAATGATTCAATGTACCTATTGTCAAGGCTATGGCAGAAGAGGAACACACAGGTGTGTGTGTAGGGGTGGGCAGGGGGTGGGGGGGCGGAGGGCTTCTGGCAAGGAGAACAGAGATGGCTTCAGAGTGAGTCAGTGGAATGCTTTCTTTCCCCAGAGCTGAATATGTGCCTAACCACAAATCACCAATGAAAAGGGGAAGTACCAAAGGAGATCCAATTTGGAAGTGGCAAGCCTAAAATCTGTGAAAGCCAAAGCCCACCCACCTCACTGAAGAAAGGAAATGGGGCATAGGGGAGGCCTCAAGGGAGTCTGAATATGAGCGTCTGGGAAGGGTGATTTGAGAAGACACATGCAGGTGCCCCAAAGTGAACCCATCTTGGGTAGTGAGAAGAGTTCCTATGTGGAAGACATAGAAACTAAAGCCAATGTTACTGTGACCTGAGAGTGGTGAGATTTGGCGGCAAGCCAAGCTCAAGAGGGGGCTCTGAGGACATCAGAGGGTGTGGCTGTCCATTCCCACTGCAACACCGTGTTTAACATCTTCTCTCAGGTGCTTTGGGTAGCACTGAGGTTGAGGAATGAGTGGAACACAGCCCTATTCTAGGGACAACTGGACCCAGGGCTAAGACAATAGGACTCTCTTTTGGGCTCATCTGAGCAGGACCTGCCAATCAGTAGGCACAGCTGGAAGAGACAAAGCAGGAAGCTTGTGAGGGGTGCATTGAAGAGGGGGGATACCTATTGAGACTAGGAAAAGCACCATTTTCTTGAGAGACACAGTCCCCCAGGGGCTCATCTGACCCAGGCAGTCTTGGTGGTTCCCTAGGCTACGACTAACCAGGGCCTTGCCCTTGAGCAACAAAGAGGCCATGAACCGCCTGCACCCCTTCTGTAGGGATGGGGGTGGAGATAGGATCATGACCTCTCAACACATCCAGTGAACTAGCAACAAGAAAAAAAATCTTCCTGGCAGCATATAAGCACCTTTTCTATTAACCTGAACACTATTTCTCTATACTATTAGAAGAGAGAGAAGATGGGAGCCCTACCGATATCCACCCCCCTACACTTAGCCAGGGCCCACACTC
>NW_006296063.1:552512-553699 GCF_000327345.1 Myotis davidii
AGCTATTCCACACTGATCACTGACCTTTCAGTCATGACTCCATCAGAGGACCCTGACCAGGCCGAGGAGGAGGAGCATAGGGCTCCTCAGATAACAAGTGTTCAGTCTGTGAGCAGTTCAAGGACAATGCAGGCCCATAATGTCACAGGCTTTGTAACCATGAATCCATTTCTGCTTTAATAAAGAAAGGCAAAAACTACATGGTACAAAGTAAACAATCCAGTGAGAATTATGAGTCCGTGTTCTTCTGTTTCCGTGCCACACACCTCATCAGAATGAGCCTGAGGAGGCTAGAAATCCTGGTCCCAGACAGGCTTTTGTCCCAGTTGTCCTCGTTCATTTTCACACCCTCGACAAGGAACTGGCTAGGGGGCCCTGAGGCAAGCCCAGGAAGATCTGGTCCCCTGATACTTGATTACTGGTCAGGAGACAGAACTGCCTGGCTCTTGACCTTGGGGGAATCACTTTATATTAGTCATGTAACTTGAAACAGGAGGGTCTTTACTCACAGATCTCCCTATGATGCCAGGACGTTTCTGATCAGCATCAGAGTGTCTGTAGTCCAAGTTCCAGGGGCCTTGCAGAGAGGCCCACCTAGAACCCGGGCCAACCCTTCTGCTAAGCAGTGTATGACAGAGCCAGTCTCGCTGGCAATGCCTGCGAGAAACCACATCATCCTCCCAGCTAACAACTATTAGTAACCTTGCTAGAAGGGACCCAAATAAAGTTTGCTCACACAGAAAAACAAACAAACAAACAAACAAACAAACAAAAATAAAACACAAAAAACTTCTACCCATCACTTTTCCAACAGAGCTGTATTTCAGATCTGTTCTTGGGTCACGAGGTAGCTATGTGACATGTGTAACACAAGCCCTCCTGAGCCCAGGGACAATTTTTACAGAAGACCAGTCACTTGCCAGGACAGACAGCTGCTTTCTTTCTTTTTTTAAAAAAAAAATTTTTATTGATTTTTTCCAGAGAGGAAGGGAGAGGGATAGAGAGTTAGAAACATCGATGAGAGAGAAACACCGATCAGCTGCCTCTTGCACACCCCCTACGGGGGATGTGCCCGCAACCAAGGTACATGCCCTAGACCGGAATCAAACATGGGACCTTTCAGTCCACAGGCCGACGCTCTATCCACTGAGCCAAACCGGTTTCGGCATGGATTCTAATTTTTTAAA
>NW_006296063.1:557056-560599 GCF_000327345.1 Myotis davidii
AAGTAAAGAAATCTGCCCTGGGTTTCACTCAGGGCAGAAGAAGGTACTGGCCATGGCAGAAGAGCTTGCACTGGCCGTGGCCGTAGTATCATCTGTGGTGCTAACCCTGGCCTGGGCTCTCTGTTCCTCCTCTCTCAAAGCCTCCTGATACCAGCGTGTGAAGGATCTGGGGTCACTCCCATTGACCTGGGCCAAAAACTCCAGGACTTTCAACTTGGTGGTCTCAGCGTGGGCCCTGGGACCCCACAGGAACTCGTACCGTGCAGGATTGCTGTTGGGCACCTGCCGGTACTCCAGGTACTGTTCCTGCACCCAAACTCTGGTGAGGAGCTCCCTGGGCTCCCCATAGATGCTATGCTCCATCCCAGCATGCACCCCCATGGCATTCAGTGCTTCCCATATCTTCTCTTCGGGGACACAATCATCCTCGGAGAAGATTATAGTAAGGATGAGTATCAGAAGGCCAGTCTTGGGCATACTGTGCTCATCGCTCACCATCCCATCATAGGTGAGGCCCAGGTTGGGGACTAGGACATAGGTGTGGCTGGTGGGGTCCACTTCCTTCACATCAATGCCATAAACCAGCTGCATGCACTCAGAGGCCTCCCTAAAGATTACAGCAAAGTGGTCCTGGTACTCTCTGATGATGCTACTCAGCATTTCTGCCCTCGTGGTCACCTCCTTTGTGCGATACTTCAGGAGCAGGAACCAGATCAGCTACGTTATCATTAATCACGTATCTGGGCAAGGACTCTGGGCCTGGCAGGGCCCAGGAGGTACTCGGACCCTCCCCTTCTTCGCTGCTGGATTGGCTCAAGGGAGCAGCAGCGGCAGCAGCAGTAGGGGAGGCATGGGCACTTGGAGAGTTCCGGGTAGGACTCGATGCCCCAGCAGCAGCAGGAACCTCCTCCTCCACCTCCTCTTCCTCCTCCTCCCCCTCCTCCCTTTCCTCTTCCTGCTCCTCCTCCTCCACCTACTCCTAGTCCTTTTCCTCCTCCTCCTCCTCCTGCTCCTCCTCATCCTTTTCCTCCTCCTCCTCCTCCTCATTCCTCTCCTCCTCCCCATTTTCCTCCTCCTCCTCTGAGGTGCTTGGGGTACTTGAAAGCAGAGGATAGCAAGAGGAAGAGGTGGAGGAGGAGGAGGAAGAATCCTCTTCCACAGCCTTGGGAATCGCAAGCGAGTAGCATCGACACTTTGGAACTCGAGGCATGATGACTCGTGTCAGGCAGCCACAGGAGTGCAGGCAGGCGGTGCGCAATGAGGACTCACTGGCCTGGGGGAGAGAGGAAGGGTAAGTGGCCTCAGCTGAGTACACCCTTGGCAGCTGTGAGAAAGTGGGACTACAGGTCTCCTCTTTAGGGGTGCTCTTGGGCCTCACTGGGGTCTCTCCTCCTGGGGTGCCTGTCCGTGAATGAGGAAGTCAGATGGTTCTTTGGGGTACACTCGGCAATAGGCCAGGGTTCTGTGGTTGGCAGTGGGGTGGGGTTGGGTACTGAGGGAGTTCTCATCTATTCTGGCATGGGGGAGACCCTAGGGACACATTGTAGGTCAGGGCAGGCACCTCACCTTGACTGCTGGCACTGCCTGGACCTCCTCTGCTCTGTGACCTGTGTTTTGTGCCTCAGACCAGGGCCTTTATCTCCTGCCTCCTGGAGCACCTGGCTCTAAGTTGGACAGCCCTGCCTGGTGTGTCAGAGCTGAAAGTGGAAGTGGGGTACCTGTCCGTGAGGCCCACATTTGTTCTGGAGGACAATTCCCCCTCCTTCCTCCCACATGGTCAATAGCTTGGCCACTTGCAGTGCCCGAGTGTCCTGGCTCTGCTCTCCATACGCCTCACCCTTTGTGTAAGGCCCCACCTCTTTCATCTTCCTGAGAGCAAAGGGAGCTGGGAGAAGCCATGGGAAAGCCATTCCAGAAATCCCAGGGCTGAGAGCAGGTGCGGGCTTCTGTGGGGTTCCCACTGTGGCGGGATCCAAGGTTCCCTCAGCTCTCCCTTAGGATCCTCCCTTGACTCTGGCAGGTGCTGGCCCCACCCTCTGCTGATGTGAGGTCCTGCTCTTTATACCCAAGCCCCAGACTGTCAGACCCAGATGCACCAATGAGGAAATGCCCCCTAGGATCATCCTCCACGAGGCCTGGTGGATGGACTGTGGAGGGCCCTGGGCCCACCCTCTGCCGTTCTCAAGTATTGTTCCCGGTACCGACCCGGTTGTGCAAGTCAGCGTACGCTGTGTGTGGTCATCCTCCAGCGGGATCCCAGCACTGACTCTGGTTTGGTTTCCAAGGTCCCTTCCTCCACCCTCAGGGTCCTCACCTTGGCTCTGGCAGGTCCCTGGCCCACCATCTGCCGAGATGGGGTCCTCCTCCCTGTACGGAAGCCCCAGAGTCTCTGAGAGCAGGACTGACTCTGGTCTAGCTTCCAGGGTCCCTGGCCCACCATCTGCCGAGATGGAGTCCTCCTCCCTGTACTGAACCCCAGAGTCTCTGAGAGCAGGACTGACTCTGGTCTAGCTTCCAGGGTCCCTGGCCCACCATCTGCCGAGATGGAGTCCTCCTCCCTGTACTGAACCCCAGAGTCTCTGAGAGCAGGACTGACTCTGGTCTAGCTTCCAGGGTCCCTGGCCCACCATCTGCCGAGATGGAGTCCTCCTCCCTGTACTGAACCCCAGAGTCTCTGAGAGCAGGACTGACTCTGGTCTAGCTTCCAGGGTCCCTGGCCCACCATCTGCCGAGATGGAGTCCTCCTCCCTGTACTGAACCCCAGAGTCTCTGAGAGCAGGACTGACTCTGGTCTAGCTTCCAGGGTCCCTGGCCCACCATCTGCCGAGATGGAGTCCTCCTCCCTGTACTGAACCCCAGAGTCTCTGAGAGCAGGACTGACTCTGGTCTAGCTTCCAGGGTCCCTGGCCCACCATCTGCCGAGATGGAGTCCTCCTCCCTGTACTGAACCCCAGAGTCTCTGAGAGCAGGACTGACTCTGGTCTAGCTTCCAGGGTCCCTGGCCCACCATCTGCTGAGATGGGGTGCTACTCCCTGTGCTGAACCCCAGAGTCTCTGAGACCGGGACTGGAAGCATAAGGGAGGAAGGGGGTGTGGTCATCCTCACACGTGGCCCCCATCTGCTCTGGCAGGCGCTGGCCCCGCCCTGTGCTGACGGGGGTCCTCATCCTCACAGCCACCCCCAGAGACTCTCAGACCCGCCTGCGGAGGTCAGGTAATGTCCCGCGTGTCCCCCTCCCGAGTCCTGCGGGCTGGCTCTGTGGAGGTCTGGGGTCCGCCCATCCCCTACTGCTAGCTGACCGGGACTCTAGGAAGCTGCTCTGCCCTCCATGCGGAGGAGGGGTCCAGCTCCTTACCACGGCCCCGTCCCAGCAACTGCTGGGCAGTCGGGACACCCCGCATGGCCACCCGCCACGGGACCCCTCGCGGAGGACAGCAGAGGCTGTGTGTGGTCATCCTCCAGCGGGATCCCAGCACTGACCTGTGCGGCTTCCCGCTCGGTGCGGTGGGACCCGGGTGCTCACCGGGACTCCCACAGTGCCT
>NW_006296063.1:560862-561146 GCF_000327345.1 Myotis davidii
GACGGGCCGCGTGTGGCCCCCCCCTCCCAGGGGCTCCCAGGACGGAAACCGTTGTCCCAGGGCCTGGGGTCCCTCGCCCTCCTGGGCACCCTCACCTGGACTCAGGCGGGTCCCGGGCCCCCTAGGGGATGTGACAGTGCTCGGGCTCTCCTGGGCGTCCCCAGGGTCTCAGAGACCCGGATGCGGAAGTGAGGAACCTGCTGGGGCAGGGTCTCTGATACCCGGATGAGGCGTGTGTGGTCCCCCTCCCAGAAGCCCTTCCATGTTGAGCCTGTGGTGGGGGC
>NW_006296064.1:0-922 GCF_000327345.1 Myotis davidii
CCAATGATACATCTGTAAGGGGTTAACTTCCAAAGTATATAAAGAACTCATACAACTTCATCCAATTTAAAAATGTGCAAAGGACATAAATAGACACTTCTCCAAAGAGAACATATAGATGGCCAAGAGATATATGAAAAAAAAGCTCAAAGTCACTAATCATCAGAGAGGTGCAAATTAAAATCACCCCTGCCAGAATGGCTACTATCACCTCACCTGCCAGAATGGCTACTATCACCTCACCTGCCAGAATGGCTACTATCAACAAATAAACAAATGGAAACCCAAGTACACTGTTGGTGGGAATGCAGACTGGTGCAGTCACTATGGAAAACAGTATGGAGCTTCCTCAAAAAATTAAAAATGGAAGTGCAGCATTTTCAGGGGGCAGTTGGACAATAGTCTGAACATATCAAGAGTCTGAACATATTTAAGAAATCTGCCTGTTAAGATGCCCCTGTCAGGTGGTTCTGCAGCAAATGGTTCTCAGCCAGGGCACATTCTCAGAAATAGCATTCTCTGGTGTCTCTGAGACCATCTCTATTGAAATTCTTTTTCTGTGATGTGTTGCTGATGTTTCTTGACTTAGAGAGGATTTCCAGGTCTCTCCTGGTGTAGGTAAAGGAGCTTCTGTAGGAACTGTTCTTTCAGCACCATAACCCACCGGTCTTCTCAAATGCAGTTCACACACCTGAATGCAGACTATAACTGATGGATCCTTCAAAGAGCAAATTCTTACAACTCTCAGAAATCCCTGTTTTAAATAGCAATGTTACTAGTCTAAAGTCTGTGTGCCTGGTGCTTCAAAAGCTCAAACAAAACTCAAAACGTCAGGTTTTGGAGTAAGGAAAAGTTTATTGATCAGGAAGGTGTCAACCGCACCAACCAATATACTTAATTAATATTTGACAAAGGAGGCAAG
>NW_006296065.1:0-225 GCF_000327345.1 Myotis davidii
CAATATGTTCATGGATACATCTGTGAGGACAATGGAAACTAAGGAGAAAAGAAACAACTGGGAGTACAGCACACACACACACACACACACAAAAGCTTCTGCACAGAAAAAGAAACCATCAACAAAACAACAAGAAAGCCCACTGCATGGGAGAGCATATTTGTCAATGATACATCCTATAAGAAATTAACTTCCAAAATTTATAGGGAACTCATACAACCTAAC
>NW_006296066.1:0-762 GCF_000327345.1 Myotis davidii
AAATAAAAAACAAAAGAAATAAAATTAATATCATCAATAAATAAACAAATAGGCATCATGTGCCTAATATAGTACTTCCAGAGCAGAGCATCACTGCTGCCAAAAGCAATAACCCAAATCCAATTATACGGAAATATCACACAAATCTCAAACTATGGGGCATTCTAAAAAGTAACTGGCCAGGTCCAGCCGGTGTGGTTCAGTGGTTGAGCGTCAACCCATGAACCAGGAGGTCACGGTTCGATTCCTGGTCAGGGCACATGCCCTGGTTGCAAGCTCAATGCCCAGTTGGAGGGTGTACAGGAGGCAGTTGATTAATGCTTCTCTCTCATCATTGATGTTTCTATCTCTCTCTCTCTCCCTTCCTCTAAAATCAATAAAAACATATTTAAATGAATGAATAAATAAATAAATGGGAAATAATAACTGGCCTGTATTTCTCAAAAATGTCAAGGTCAAAAAAAATGAGAAAGACTGTTTTAGATTATAGGAGATAAAAGAATAACTCATGAAAAACAAACACAATATGTTATCCTGGGTTATAGCCAGAATCAGAAAAAAAATTATTTTGCTATAAACAACGTTAGTTAGACAAATGGCAAAATTTGGGTAAGGTCTGCAGATTAAATAAGATTATTAAATTAATACTAATTTCCTGATTTTGATGATTTATGTAAAAGAATGTTCCTATGTCTGCAACTTACTATCAAATGTTTCAGAAAAAAAATTTGGAGACAAAAAAAGGCAAAGAAAATATAGATC
>NW_006296066.1:1499-2826 GCF_000327345.1 Myotis davidii
TGTACAGGTATGACAAACTATATTTTCCAAAGGAGCCACAACCATATCTTCCATTTCACAAGCTTTTTTTACAAGATAGAGGGGTCTATGTTTCCTTCCCTTTATATATATGTGTTTGCTTGTTTTTATTGATTTCAGAGAGGAAGGGAGAGGAAAGGAAAGATAGTAACATCAATGATGTGAGAGAATCACTGATCAGCCGCCTCATGCACATCCCCTACTGGGTATCGAGCCCACAATCTGGGCATGTGCCCCGATCAGGAATCGAAGTGACCTCCTAGTTCATAGGTCAATAGTCAACCATCAAGCCACACCAGCTATGTTTCCTTCCTTTGAATCTGGGCAGGTTTTTTACTCTCCCAAAACTAAGACAGTGCAGCTAAAGCGACGTTATGTGACTTTAGAAACTAGGTCAGAAAGGCAGTGTTGTTCCGCCGTGTTTGCCGAAACACTTTCTTCTGGAGCCCTGAATTGCCATTAACTCCTAGTACTCTAAAACTGTATACTGTTGAGTAAGCCTAAATCATGTGGAAAGGCTACTTGATTTGGGCATCATTACGGATGCTCCAGTCAGCAATTCAAGTCCTTCAGTCCTTCTAAGTTAAGTGCCAGACACGTGAGTAAACACTCCAGATCATCCAGCCCCCAGCTGTCAACACCCAGCCTTTGAATCTTCCCAGGTGAACTACTGACATGGAGCAGAGAAGTCCTTCCTACTATGCTCTACCCAAATTCCTGACCACTTAACTCCATAAACATATTAATTTTACGCAGCCAAATGTTGGGGTAATTATACAGCAATTATAATTTGAACAGGGCACTTGAAAAATCAGTGTGCACTGATCCTCTAACATAACTCTCATTGTCTTATGTTGAAGAATAAGTGTACTGCATTTTTTTTTTATATTCTGAGTTCTGGATTAAAAATTAAATACATATCTAAAATAAAGTTATTTAATAAATTCTTAAATAGACTAGAATTACTGATCCCTATGGTACACATGGGGAGGGGGGTAAGAAAAAGGTATCTAGACCCAGCCAGTTTGGCTCAGTGGATAGAGTGTCGGCCTGCGTACTGAAGGGTCCTGGGCTCAATTCCGGAAAAGGGCACATGCTGGGTTTCGGGCTAGATCCCCAGTATGGGGAGCGTGCAGGAGGCAGTGGGGGGATCAATGATTCTCTCTAATCATTGATGTTTCTATCTCTCTCTCCTTCCCTCTCTGAAGTCAATAAAAATATACATTTTTTTAAAAAATATGACAGCATGAAGGAATGCCAAACTAGCCAGTTTGGCTCAGTGGACAGTGTCAGCCTGCATACTGAAGGG
>NW_006296067.1:0-382 GCF_000327345.1 Myotis davidii
ATTCTTACCATTTGCAACGGCATGGATGAAACTAGAGAGCATTATACTAAATGAAATAAGCCAGGAAGTGAAAGATAAATACCACGTGATCTCACTCATTTGTGGAATATAAAAAACATTATAAACTGATGAACAAAAATAGATACAGAGGCAAAGAAGCATTGAACAGACTGTCAAACAACAGTGGGAAGGCAGGGGAGGGTTGGGGCAGGTAAGAGATCAACCGAAGGACCTGTATGCATGCATATAAGCATAACCAATGGACACAAGACACTAGGGGTGGCGGGGGGGTGAGGGCAGGTAGGGGAGGCCCAGGGGAGGTCAATAGGGGGTGGGGGAGAAGGAGACCTATGTACTACTATTTGTAATACTTCAAACAATA
>NW_006296068.1:0-736 GCF_000327345.1 Myotis davidii
TTGCAGTTACATCCCTGGAGAGCACCCGTGGTCAGGAGGTCGGGCTCCACAGAGGCCTTGGTGGGACTCTCCCCGCCCTGGTTCCTCAGCACCTCGGGCCAGGCTTAAGCGCATCCAGGAAGGCCTTTCCCCTCCAGCTTTCAGCAAGGCAGGCAGGTTGTGTAGTCATGAATGAGAAGTGCCCACACACAAGTCCTGAAGATGCTGGGGCCGGCGGAAATAACAAACACATGGGGAAAAGAGCACAACCAGAAACACCACTGATCCCAACATAGATCATCTTTTTCTTCAGATGACGGTGTGTTTCCCTCTTCTTCGTCTTCTGGAAGCAAGACAGATTCAAATGCTGACGATTCTACCAATGGGAAAGCTAAGAGAAAGGACAGAAAAGGAATGAAAGGAGAAAAGAAAGAAAGGACAAAAGATGAAACATCAAGAAAAAGAAAGAGGAAGGGAAAAAGGAGGAAAATACCACATGATATCACCTTTCCAAGGTCTCATGAACTTCCTGTTTAAGGAGTTTATTTTATGACACTTTTAGTTTGGGTTTGCATTTTTACTGGTTTGTCAAGACCATGGCAGGTACAGTGTCCGATATATTAAAGATAATAATCCTATCTAATAAAGAGAGAATATGCTAATTGACTTCCCTGCCCTCAAAGATGACAGTACCAACAGCCAATTGGAGAGGGTGCAGGCGGGTCTGAGGGACACCTCCACCCCAGTGCACGAATTT
>NW_006296069.1:0-254 GCF_000327345.1 Myotis davidii
GGCTGAAAGCAGGTATCTGGAGGTTGTTTAGCTACCCTAATTGCAACATTGTTTCTTAGATTGCAGCTGAGAGGCCGGCAGCGGCAGGCAGGGAACGTTGGCTTCCTCCATCACTGGAGCAAGCAAGCCTCCTGTTCGCTTCAGCTGCCTGGCTGCCGGCGGCCATCTTGGTTGGCAATTAATTTGCATATCGCCCTGATTAGTCAATGGGAAGCCTAGAAAAGGTATGGTCAATTACCATGTTTCTCTAATAA
>NW_006296070.1:0-836 GCF_000327345.1 Myotis davidii
TGTAATGTGCTAATTATCAACCGCTAGCTAAGAACTGCAATGACCACCAGGGGGCAGATGCTCTAACCAGAGGGTTAGCTTGCTGCTGGGGTTTAGCTGATAGATACCGAAGGGAGTACCCTATGTGCCTTGGAGCCCTCCTGCAGTCCATCCCTGGCTGGCCAACCTCTCACATCTCTCCCCAGCCCTGATTGTGGACTGGTGGGGTATCTTGGCCTGGCCCGCACCCTCTCACAATCTGGGACCCCTTGGGGGATGCCAGATTGCTGGGTTCAGCCCAATCCCGGAGGGCCAGGCCATGGAACCCCACTGCTGCACAAATTAGTGCACTGGGTCTCTAGTAACACAATAAAAAGTTTCCAACATCAAGAATCAAGGGTCACCCTTTTTCTTGTGCTTTGGTAGTAGTTAGTCAAATCAAAGTGAATACCGACCTCAGTCCCTCTACTTATTAGGAAAAGGCTGCCCCACATGCAAATTTCTGTTAAAGATCCAGGGTACATCATCTCCTGGGCTGTGCAGGCTCACAGCTCTCTCCTCACACAGGGCTGAGGTCTCCGGGAAGGCAGTGCTGTGGTCTAGAAGAAGATGAGGCTGCTGGGTCTTCTCCTGTGCCTGCTGACAGCCCCCCAAGGTGAGGATCTCAGGGGTCAGACAGGGGTCATGGGATGGCTGTGACTGCAGGTGACTGACAGGACTGATGCTCCTTGTCCCCAGGTGTCCTGTCCCAGGTGCAGCTGCAGGAGTCGGGCCCAGGACTGGTGAAGCCCTCGCAGACCCTCTCCCTCACCTGCACTGTCTCTAGATTCTCTCTGACGAGCTATCATGTACACTGG
>NW_006296070.1:7145-8511 GCF_000327345.1 Myotis davidii
TGTGTGAGATTGTGAGTGTGCATATGTCTGTCCATGTGTTAATCTCTTTGGAATTCAGCCTTGACACCTGTCTGTCTGGGACACATGACACAGTCGTTTGGACCTCACCTGGAACTTGGAACTTGGGTTAATCTTCAAGCCAATGCTTTCTTTCCTGAAGGACTCCAGAGATTATGTGTGGCTATTTCAGGAAGGAGAGAGGCAAATGGAACTGGTGGACAATGAGGAAATCACAACACAATGAAGGGACGATCCTGGAGGTGTGTCTGCTCAGCGTGGCTTTTCCTGTGTTGCACATGGTCCATCCAGTGAACAGGCCTCAGATCCTGGGGTCGCCAATCATGTACGGACACAGTGACAGCATTGCCGAGGGCCACATGCAGACCCGAGGAGGCACTGGAGAGGGAGGACATGGTGCCTCTGAAATGAGCTGTTGATGAAGCAGGAAAGCCCAACATGCCCTCCTGCTCCCTGGTTAGAACCATGTCATGTGTCCACATGGACACAGACCCTGATGGAGAAAACAAGGCAGAGCCACCAAGGCTGCTTGTGTTTCTATGACATTAGGTCCATCCGCTCCAGTAATGGGTTGTTATCTGGATCATTTATTTATCCTATGTAATAAAAGAGTAATATGCAAATTAGCTGTCTCTCTGCAACAAAGATGGTGGTGCCCACAGCCAATAGCAGGGAATATGCATATTGCTGTCATTCCTTGACAAAGATGGAGGCATCCTGCCCCAACCTGCTGGCAGAGAGCCTCTGGGCATTCTTGGTCTGGCCACTGCTGCTGTGGGGGCAGAGGAGCAGAGACACAAGCCTTCATGGTGGCC
The DNA here is from genome assembly GCF_000327345.1 of Myotis davidii. NCBI lineage: Eukaryota > Metazoa > Chordata > Mammalia > Chiroptera > Vespertilionidae > Myotis > Myotis davidii. Next base: position 7,979 of record NW_006296070.1, read on the forward strand.
CGACACCCAGCAGCTCCAAGCCCCACAGCCGCAGAGTCGCTGGGGTAACTTGGGCTGCAGCGGAGACACAAACCCAATGGAAACCTGTGGAAAGGGAGATAAACTTTCACAACTTTTTCTCCCTTTCCACAAGATGAGAAAACTGACCCTGATTTATTTAGTGATATGGCCCACACCTTTCTACAAGCACAGGGTATGTTATGACCTCTCCCAGGAAGGTCTGGTCAGAATACTGTCTCCAGGGAAAAACGCTACTGTGGCAAATCATCTAAGAGAGGAAACAAGCTTTTGCTGCATTTACTGTGAAGGTCAGAGAACATGCCACCCCAACATATGCCCTGTTGTTATTTTCATGATCTTGAACTGGCAGATGCTTGAAAAACAGCAAATGCAAGGAGAAGCTTTCACTGAAGTCTCCTGATCTGCCTAAGATCAGACCCCCCAAAAGGAGCTTAAATGTCATAAGTCCCCTCGATGAGAAAATTGTCATCAGCCAGTGCAGACTGACTCCTGTAACAGGACAGGAGACTAGA
>NW_006296070.1:8977-10008 GCF_000327345.1 Myotis davidii
TAGGTGCCAGCAGTCCTGAGGTTCCTGGATTGGAGAGGGTGCAGGCTGGGCTGAGGGACTGCCCCTCCCTTGCACAAATTTTGTGCACAGGGCCCCTAATAAGAAGATGAAAAATAGAAAATATGAACAAAATAATGGCAATACATACATGTCTCTCAACAACTGAATCTAAGAACCAAAATAAATGAACAAAGTATCTAATGACAATATTAACTGATGAATAAAATAGAACCAGAGGCAGGGAAACATGGAGCAGAATTATGAATCTCAGAGGGAAGAGGAAGGGGAGAGTGGAAAGGGATGAACCAAAGAACTCATATGCACATATGTATAACCTGTAGGATGGTGGGTGAAGGTGGGGATGCGGCAGGAATAGGGTGGAAGGTTGACATGGGGATAAAAATAGGGACATCAGTAATTCTCCCAACAGCAAAAATTTTTAAAAGAATAAAATTAGAAAAGAAAGATCAAAATCACCTGAAATCAAGCAGAAGGAAGGAAAACTAAAGATGAACGGAAATTAATGAAATCAACAGAGAGAAATGATAGACAACAACCAATGATGCCAACAGCTGAATCTTTGAAAAGATCAATAAAACTAACTCAATGAAAATAAGGCTGGCAAAGAGAAAACTGACCAATATCAGAAATTAATTGGGAGATATAAACACATTCCCCACTGCATTCTTATGAGACAGGCATTCCTCGTGTTGTCAGTACAGAGAAAGAGTAAACTATAGACTGAAATCGCTTGTTAACATATTTACTAAAATCCTCAGCAAAGAATAGCCAATCCTACCAGCTATAAAATAGTGATGAATGAACTTTAATAAGATAAATACATTTGCCCCATTGAATATTAAACCAAGTAACTTAATGACAAGCTTAGCAAGAGAATGCCTTTCTGAATCCTGTGCCTGATGAAAGAATGTGTGCATTACACATTAACGATGTTGTCCCTTCCTGTGAAAAATTGTATGCAAGGAATTCTCCAACTTCCTCACTCTGAACCCCAACATCACTGATATCAC
>NW_006296071.1:0-2294 GCF_000327345.1 Myotis davidii
AGCAGAAGACCTCAGACATGGAAAGCCCACCACTATTCGAGGAACAGCAGCCACTCACAGCCTACCCCATGCAAGGAGCAGCAGCCTCATGAGCAGCCCACCCCCGTCTGAGGAGCAGCAGCTGCACAAGCAGCCTGCCCCCAACAGTCAGAGGAGCCATCACTGCTGTGAGCAGAGCCCACCAGAGGAGCCACCGCCAACTGAGGAACACCCGCTGCTACAATCGCCCGAGGAGCAAACACATACCAAGGAGCCATGGTGGCCCGAGGAGCAGCCCCCATACAACTCAACACCTAGATCCTTTGGTGAGGGCAAAAATGGGGAAACAAAGAAATACCCAACGGAAGAAAAAGGAGGAATCATCAGAAAAGCAGTTAAGTGAAATGGAGGCATGCAATATGTCAGAAAAAGAATTCAGAATAAGGTTCCTACAGTGCATAAACTGGATGGATGAAAAAATCAACAACTTATGTAAAAATCAAGAAGTAAAAAAGAGTGAAATAGCTGCAATAAAAAATACCATGGAAAGTTTCAACAGTAGACTAGGAGAAGTGGAGGAGCGAATTAGCGAATTAGAAGACAGGGAAGCAAAACACACCCAAACTGAACTGCAATTGGAGAAAAATATTAAAAGACAGAAGGAGAGCCTAAGGGAGCTTTGGGACAACATGAAACAAAGCAACATTAGAATAATAGGGGTGCCAGAACAACAGGAAGTGGAACAAGGGTTAGAAAACCTATTTGAAGAAATAATGTCAGAAAACTTCCCTGATATGGGGAAGAAAAAAGTCACACAAGCACAGAAGTCCCAAGCAATATGAACCCGAAAAGACCCACACCAAGACACATCGTAATTATGATGGCAGACATTTAAGACAAAGAGAGAATCTTAAAGGCTCCAAGAGAGAGACAGAAATTTACATACAAGAGATCGCCCACTAGAGGAGAAACTAAGATGGCGGCAGAGATAACTTGATTATCATATGATTTCTCAACAGAAATACATCAGGCCAGAAAGAAATGGAAGGAAATTTACAAAGTTATTCAAAGCAAGGGACTGAATCAAAGAATACTCTATCTAGCAAGGCTATCATTCAAAATTGAAGAGGAAATAAGGAGCTTCACAGAACAAAAAAGGCTAAGGTAGTTTACCACTCCCAAGCCAGCCATGTAAGAAATGCTAAAGGGACTGGTGTGAAAAGGAGAAATAAAAAGGGAAGAAGGAACACAGACACAAAAATTAAAAAATGGCTGCAAACAAGTACCTATTAATAATAACGTTAAATGTAAACAGACTAAATGCTCCAAGCAAAAGACATCAAGTGGCTGAATGGATTTAAAAAAAAACAAAAACATGACCCATATATAGGCTGTCTAAAAGAGACGCACCTCAGAACAAGGGACTCACACAACTGAAAGTGAAGGGATGGAAAAATATCTTTCAGGCAAATGGAAATGAAAACAAAGCTGGGGTAGCAATACTTATATCTGACAAAATAGACCTCAAAGTGAAGGCCATAACAAGAGATAAAGACGGTCACTTCATAATACTAAAGGGATTGATACAGCAAGAAGATATAACCCTAGTAAACATATATGCATCTAATGCAGGGCACCCAAATACATTAAAAAAACTCTTGGAAGATATCAAGGGAGAGTTCAACAACAATACAATCATAGAAGAGGACTTTAATACCCCAGTAACATCACTGGATAAATCCTCTACACACACACAAAAAAAAAATCAGCAAGAAAACAGCAATCCTAAATGACTCACTAGATCAAATGGACTTAATTGACATCTTCAGAACATTTCACACCAAAGCCACGGAATGTTCGTTCTTCTCAACTGCACATGGGACATTTTCAAAGATAGATGACATATTGGGTCACAGGCAAAGTCTTTCCAAATTCAAGAAGATTGAAATCATATCAAGCATCTTCTCAGACTACAATGGAATAATATTAGAAACAAATTATAATAAAAACAATAAAAAAATTTAAACACTTGGAGGCTGAATAGCATGATATCAAACAATGATTGGGTTACCAAAGAGATCAAGGAAGAAATTAAAAACATCCTGGAACAAATGACAATGAAAATACAACAATCTAAAATCTATGGGACACAACGAAAGCAGTCCTGAGAGGGAAGTTTATAGCTCTACAGGCCTACCTCCAAAAAAATAAAAAATGTAGTAAATCATCTCAATCTACAACTCAAAGAATTAGAAAGAGAGCAACAAGAAAATCCCAGAGTAAGCAGAATGAAGGAAGTAATAAAGATCAGAGAA
>NW_006296071.1:4672-5762 GCF_000327345.1 Myotis davidii
CAAAATTTACAGGGAACTCAGAAAACTTAACAAAAGGAAGATAAACAACCCAATCAAATAATGGAGAACTGACATAAATAGATACTTTTCAAAAGAAGACAAAGAAAGGCCAAGAGATATGAAAACATGCTCAAAGTCACTAATCATCTGAGAGATACAAATCAAAATGACAATGCAGTACCATCTCACTCATGTCAGAATGGCTATCATCAACAAATCAACAAATGCTAAGTGCTGGCGAGGATGTAGAGGAAAGAGAACCCTTGTGCACTGCTGGTTGGACTGCAGACTGGTGTAGGCACTGTGGAGTACTAAAAATTGAACTCCTGTTTGACCCAGTGATCCCACTTCTAGGAATATATCCCAGGAAACTAGAAACACCTATGTTCATAGCAGCACAATTTACCATAGCTAAGATTTGGAAACAGCCTAAGTGCCCATCAGCAGATGAGTGGATTAAAAAACTGTGGTACACCTACACAATGAATACTATGCTGCTGTAAAAAAGAAGAAATTCTTACCATTTGCAGCAGCATGGATGGAACTGGAGAGCATTATGCTAAGCAAAGTAAGCCAGCCAGTCAGAGAAAGATAATTATCACATGTTCTCACTCATTTGTGGAATATAACAAACAACATAAACTGATGAAATAAACAGATCCAGAGACAGAGAAGCATCGATTAGACAGTCAAACCTCAGAGGGAAGGTAGGGGAGGGTGGGGTAAGGGGCAGAGATCAACCAAAGGACTTGTGTGCATGCATATAAGCCTAACCAATGGACACAGACACCAGGTGGTTGAGGGGGTGAGAGAGTAAGGGGGGGATAAGAACACATATGTAATACCTTAATCAATAAAGAAAAATAAATAAATAAACTTTAATCTGTCCAAAGTGTCCTGTTGGAAGACTGAGTTATAAAGCAGATTTTAGGAATTACTCCATTTTAATGTTTTAATAAAAATATATGATTTCTGATATATCCTGTTAACATTCTTTGCTGACTATATTCCTTTGAACAGCAACAGGTTTTTTTTTAAAAAAAAACAAAACATGTACTTTGATAAATGTCAAAGTTCTACTTTTCACTGT
>NW_006296072.1:0-491 GCF_000327345.1 Myotis davidii
TCTTCTAGCTTGCTTATGTTAAAAATTTTCTGTTCCAGTATTCCATCAACCACATACAAAAGTGTCCTATACTGGAGCCTCTGAGATGCCAGCGTTCCAGCCAGTCAGGAAACGGAAGAGCACAGACCAGCACATTCAAGGTTTGTATGGCGAAGCCTGAAATGGCACATGTCATTTCCAATCATTTTCCAGTGTGGTAATGAAATCTCATGGTCAGAACTACCTTCAAGGGAAGCTAACAAAGATAACACAGTTTTAAGTTCAGGTTGGAAGAAGACAGCAATCTCGGTTCCATGTTCAAAGAAGCCACTTTGAACAAACACAGTCACCCAGGACATATATTAGCACAATAACTACTCCGTGCATTTAATATTTTCATAGGAACCACATAACACTACCCATCCAGGCTGTGTGTGCTCAATGAATATGGTACACGGTAGACGCTTTATTTAATGGATAGGTAAATACACAAATTGCAAGAATGGGCTGCA
>NW_006296073.1:0-490 GCF_000327345.1 Myotis davidii
TTATTGTGGATTACAAACAGGCCCAAAGATTTACTGACTTACATTAAACTAGAGGCCCATTGCCGGACGGTTCCTGCAAGAATAGGGCTTCCTGTGGTTGGGGCGAATCAGAGAAGGGAGCGAAACTCACTGAGGTGGGCTTCGCTCCTGCCTCCAACACCCCACTTGCTTCCCTCCTGCCTCCGCTGCCCTACTTGCTTCTCCTCAGTTTTGCTTCCTTTGGCAGTGTTTGGCTTCCTTCTAAAGTGTCTTCAGTCTTTGCTCTGTGTCTGAATATGCAAATTAACTGCCATTTGGGGGGGGTTAATTTACATACTCATCTGATTGGCTGGTGGGCATAGTGGAGTGACACCAATTTGCATGTTTTGCTTTTATTAGTGTAGATAAGGCATCTTTTTTGATTTTTAATGCATAAACATATTTTATTTTGGGGGGTTTTTTTTGAACATTTCATTTAATTTTTTTGATGTTTATGATACAATATTTTTTC
>NW_006296074.1:0-6005 GCF_000327345.1 Myotis davidii
GACCAAATTTCTCAGCACCATTTATTGAAGAGAATGTCTAACTCCATTGTGTTCTCTTGCCTCCCTTGTCAAATATTAATTGAGCATAATGGCTTAGGTCAATTTCTGGGTTCTCTGTTCTGTTCCATTGATCTATATGTCTGTTCTTGTTCCAGTACCAGGCAGTTTTGAGAACCATGGCTTGGTAATATAGCTTAATATCTGGTATTGTGATCCCTCCAAGTTTGTTCTTCTTTCTTAAGATTTTAGCAGCTATTCAGGGTCTTTTTTTCATTCCAGATGAATTTTTGGAGAATTTGTTCTAGGTTTCTGAAATATATTGTTGGTATTTTAATGGGGATTGCGATGAATTTATATATTGCTTTGGGTACTATGGACATTTTAATGATGTTGATTCTACCAATTTATGAACATGGTATATTTTTCCATTAGTTCATGTCTTCCTCTATCTTTTTTTTTATCCCGAGTACAGGTCTTTTACGTCCTTAGTTAAGTTTATTCCTAGGTATCTTAATTTTTTTTTGGCGTAATGGTAAATGGGATTTTTTTTTTCATTTCTCTTTCTGTGAGTTCATTATTGGTTTATGAAAAGGCCATAGATTTCTGGGTGCTAATTTTGTATCCTGCTACATTGCCAAATTCATTTATTAGGTCTAGTAGTTTTTTCATAGACTGCAGTTTTCCATGGTTAGTTTCTTGTCATCTGCACATAAGGACATTTTTACTTCTTCTTTTCCAATTTGGATGCCTTTTATTTCTTATTCTTGTCTGATTGCTATGGCTAGCAATTCTAGTACTATGTCAAACAGGAGTGGTGAAAGTGGGTATCCCTTTCTTGTTCCTGTCCACAGGGGAAATGAGTTTAGTTTTTGCCCATTGAGTATGATGTCGGCTGTAGATTTGTCATATAAGGCTTTTATTATGTTGAGGTATGATCCCTCTATTCCCACATTGCTGAGAGTTTTTATCAAGATAGGGTGTTGGATTTTGTCAAATGCCTTTTCTGCATCCATTGATATGAATATGTGATTTTTGTCTCTCTGTCTATGTGATGTATCACATTTATTGATTTGTGGATATTGTACAATCCTTGCATCCCGGAATAAATCCCACTTGGTCATGGTGTATGATCTTTCTAATGTAATGCTGAATCCGATTTGCTAGTATTTTGTTCAGGATTTTAGCATCTATGTTCATCAAGGATATTGGCTTGTAGTTGTCTTTTTTTGTGGTGTCTTCATGTGCTTTTGGGATTAGGGTAATGCTCTCTTCATGCTTCATAGAAAGAGCTTGTAAATGCACCTTCCTCTTGAATATTTTTAATAGTCTAAGGAGAATAGGTTTAAATTTTTATTTGAATACTTGGTAGAACACCCCTATAAAGCCATCCAGACCAGGGCTTTTGTTTGCAGGAAAATTTTGACCACTGCTTCAATTTCTTTGGTAGTTAGCCTATTCGGATTTTTTGATTCTTCTTGATTGAGTTTTGGAAGCTTGTATTTTTCTAAGAATATGTATATTTTGTCTAGGTTGTCCATTTATTTGGAGTAGAGTTGTTCATAGTATTTTTTCATAATCCTCTGTATTTCTGTGGGATTGGTTGCTATTTCACCTCTTTTATTTCTTATTTTATTTGGGTCCCCTCTCTTTGCTTCTTGGTGAGCATGGCTAGAGGTTCATCCACATCACTCTTGTTTATCTTTTCAAAGAACCATTCCTTGTTTTTGTTAATTTTTTCTATTTTTTTTCTTTCTTTTGTTTTGTTTTGTTTGTTGTTGTTGTTGTTTGGTCTCTATGTCATTTATCTCCACTCTGATCTTTATCAGAAGGAATGTATTTTCCTTATAGAGCTATTAACTTCCCTCTCAATACTGCTTTCACTGTGTCCCAAAGATTTTGGATTGTTGTGCTTTGATTGTCATTTGTTGCCATGATGCTTTTTATTTTTTCTTTGATCTCTTTGGTAATCCAATCATTGTTTAATAACATGCTGTTTAGCCTCCAGGTGTTTGGTATTTTTATTGTTTTTATTGTAGTTGATTTCTAGTTTTATGCCATTGTGATCTGAGAAGATGCTTGATATGATTTCTATCTTCTTAATTAAAGAGACTTTGCCTGTGTCACAATATGTGGTCTATCTTTGAAAATGACCCATGTGCACTGGAAAAGAATGGGTATTCTTTGGCTTTGGTGTGAAATGTTCTGAAGATGTCAATTAATTCCAATGGGTCTAGTGAGTCATTTAGGATTGATGTCTCTTTGATGATTTTTTTGTTTAGAGGATTTGTCCAGTGATGTTAGTGAGGTATTGAAGTTCCCTATAATGACTGTATTGCTGTCAATCTCTCCCTTCACATCTTCCAGAAGGTTTTTTTTTTTTTATGTATTTGGTATCTCCTGTTTTGGGTGCATATAGGTTTACCAGAATTATATCTTCTTGAACTTCACCCTTTAGTATTATGAAGTGGCCTTCCTTATCTCTTGTTATGGCCTTCATTTTGAGATCTAATTTGTTAGATGTAAGTATTGTTACCGCAGTTTTTTTTTTTCTCATTTCCATTTGCCTGAAAAACCTTTTTTCCATCCCTTCACCATCAGTCTGTGTGAGTCCTTTGTTCTGAAGTGGGTTTCCTGTAGACAGCAGATATATGGGTCATGTTTTCTTATCCACTTAGCTACCTTATGTTTTGATTGGGACATTTAATCCATTTACATTTAAATTTATTATTGATAGGTACTTATTTGTCCTCATTTTTATTCTTTATGCCTGTGTTCCTTCTTCCATTCCTATTTCTTTTTTCTTCTTTTAAAAATTTCTTTATTGGTTAAGGTATTACATATGTGTTCTTACCCCCCATCACCCTACCTCTCACTTATGTCCTCATCCCCCTGTTGTCTGTTTCCATTGGTAAGGTTTATATGCATACATACAAGTCCTTTGGTTGATCTCTCCCCCTTACCTCCACTCTCCTCTACCTATCCCCTGAGGTTTGATGGTCTGATCAATTCTTCTCCGTCTCTGGATCTTTTTGTTCATAAGTTTATGTTGTTCATTATATTCTATAAATGAGTGAGATCATGTGATATTTATCTTTCTCTGACTGGCTTATTTCAATTAGTATAATGCTCTCCAGTTCCATCCATGCTGTTGCAAAAGATAAGAATTCCTTCTTTTTTACCACAGTGTAGTATTCCATTGTGTAGATGTACCAAAGTTTTGTAACCCACTCTTCTGCTGATGGGCAGTTAGGCTGTTTCCAAATCTTAGCAATGGTTATTTGTTGTGCTATGAACATAAGGGTGCATATATCCTTTCTTATTGGTGTTTCTAGTTTCTTGGTATATATTCCTAGAAGTGAGATCACTGGGTCAAAAGGGAGTTCCACTTTTAGTTTTTTGAGGAAACTCCATACTGTTCTCCAGAGTGGCTGCACCAGTCTGCATTCCCACCAGCAGTGCACACAGGTTCCTTTTTTTCCTCATCCTTGCCAGCACTTGTTATTTGTTGATCTGTTGATGATAGCCATTCTGACATGTATGAGATGGTACCACATTGTCATTTTGATTTGCATCTCTCAGATAATTAGTGACTTTGAGAATGTTTTCATGTCCCTTGGCCTTCTGTATGTCCTCTTTCTAAAAGTATCTACTTAGATTCGTTGCCCATTTTTTGATTGGGTTTTTTATCTTCCTTTTGTTAAGTTGTATGAGTTCCCTGTAAATATTAGAGATTAAACCCTTATCAGAGATAACATTGGCAAATATGTTCTCTCATGCAGTGGGCTTTCTTAATGTTTTGTTGATAGTTTCTTTTGCTGTGCAAAAGCTTTTTATTTTGATGTAGTGCCATTTTTTATTTTTTCCTTTAGTTTCTATTGCCTTAGGAATGGTATCGCTGAAGAAATCTTTTTGGCATATGTCTGAGCTTTTGTTGCCTGTGGATTCCTCTAATATTTTTATAGTTGCCGTCTTATGTTTAAGTCCTTTAATCATTTTGCGCTTATTTTTGTGTATGGTGCAAGGTGGTGGTCTAGTTTCTTTCTTTCTCTATCTTTCTTTCTTTTTCTTTTTTTGCATGTATCTGTCCAATTTTTTTAACACCATTTATTGAAGTGGCTGTCTTGACTCCATTGTATGTTCATGCCTCCTTTATTGAATATTAATTTAATTGAGCATAGTGGTTTGGGTCGATTTCTGGGTTCTCTATTCTATTCCATTGATCTATATACTAACTGCTTCTTAAGCCTTTTACTAGTGACATAGCACTGCATACATTAGTGGAATAATTGATTTTTAAGTGTTTTATTTCACATAAACAATCTCAATGTCCCCGCAAGCTTCATCTTGTTAGAATAAAACTGTATGAGGATAAGGACTCTGGCTTGTTTTGTTTACCTTTGTAGTCTCAGTACCCAGAAGCATGTCTAGAAGAAAATAATTTATTTTTAATGTTTGTGTTTAGGTATCTTAATTTTTCTTCTTTTTACAGCAGTCCCTTTAACATTTCTTGCATTGTAGGTTGTATGAGTTGTTTGACTTTGTATATTTCATACACTTCCCTTCTGGCCTGATGTGTTTATGTTGAGAAATCAGTTGATAGTCTGATGGGAGATCCTTTGTTGGTAACTTTCTGTGTCTCTCTGACAGCCTTTATGATTCTTACTTTGTCATTGATGTTTGCCCCTTTAATTATGATGTGTCTTGGTGTAGGTCTTTTAGAGTTCGCTCATTTGGGACTCTGTGTGCTTCTTGGATTTGTGTGAGTTTTTTCTTCCCCAAATCAGGGACGATTTCTATCATTATTTCTTCAAACAGGTTTTCTATTATTTTCTCAGCTTCCTCTCCTCTGGCACCCCTATTATGTGGATGTTGTTTCATTTCATTTTGTCCCAAAGCTTCCTTAGGCTCTCCTCCTGCTTTTTAAGTTTTTTTTCCACTTGCTGCTCTGGTTGGGTGTTTTTTCCCACCTTGTCTTACTCACTAATGAGGTCTTCAGCTGCTCCAGGATACTCGTGATACTTTCCATTGTGTTCTTTTTTGCTGCTATGTCATTCATCATTTTCACTTGATTCTTTTTCATTTCCTCTTGGTTGTTGAATTTGTCTTCCATCCTTTTAAACATCTTTATAACCTTGTTCTGAATTCTTTCTCTGACAAATTGCTTGCCTCCACTTCGTTTACTTACTTTTCTGCTAATTCCTCCTTTTCTTTAATCTGGGGGTTATTTCTTTGTCTCCCCATTTCTGCTGTTCCTTCGTGGTGGTTTCTATGTATTAAATCAAACTTTTATGTCACCCCTATTTTTTTGAGTTTATCTTATATAGTAGATATTTTGTGGGGCCCAGTGGTGCAATCTCTCTGGTCTTCTGGGCTGGGCATTCTAGGGATGCCCTTTACATGGGATATTTGGGTTCTTTTGGTGTAGTTGGGTCTTGAATGTTACTGTCCTGTTCATGGATGGAGTCTCCTCTCAGGGTGTCTTGTTTTGTGGCTCACTCTCTATCATGTTGACCAAACAGCACAAAATTCAACTAGACAAGACCCAAAGGGAGCAGAACACAAATGTACTCACAACACCAATAACCCAAATAAAAGTGACTACCAGAGAAAAGAAAATTAGGAGAGAAAAAGGAGAGCAAAAATATTGAGAAATGGGAAAAAAAAAGGCAAGAGAAAAAAGAATATTAGAGAAAAAGAAGAAGAAAAATACTTATGGGGAAAAAACACCACATATCAAAGAAATAAACAAAAGAAATTGCAAACAAACACCCAGAAAAAGGAGGAGACCGAATCTGCAGAGGCAGAGCTTATATACAGAGAGTAAGGGTAAAGAATTGAATGACTAGTGGAAGGAACATGGTTCAGTATAGAGGAGGTAGGAAGAGAAGGAGTGGATAAGAAGAAAGGAAAAAACAAAACAAAATAATCAATGCATAAAAATAATTAAAATATTTAAATTTGCTTATCTATTCATTTATTTATTTTTTTTTCAAATTTTATTTTTT
>NW_006296075.1:0-213 GCF_000327345.1 Myotis davidii
TTTGGCCCCTGTCTCATGCACTGTTTTACTAGTGTTTTGCAGGACAGAATGCAGGCATTCGCCAACCAGAAGGTGGAAGAAATCTACCTGGCCTTGAATTCAGAACTTAGAGACACCTATGTCACCGGAATCTTTGAGACCCCGGGTAGATGCCCCTGATGACGTCCCCTCTCAGCAGAAAGAAGCTTCAGAAGACAGACCTTCGCCCTCTGA
>NW_006296075.1:8508-10975 GCF_000327345.1 Myotis davidii
TGCTGCCATCTGACTGTCCTCTGGGTCCCTCCCTTGCCTGCAGGATCTGTGGAACCGGAGCCATGCTGTGATGGGACTGGACCCTACCTGAGGGGTCCTGGATTGTGAGAGGGTGCAGGCTGGGCTGAGAGATACCCACCTACCGCACCCCCAAGTGCACGAATTTTCAGGCACTGGGCCTCTAATATTATATATTTCATACTCATTTATTGTATCTGTCACCCACCAGAATAGAAGTTCTGTGAGGGCAGGACCACTTTTATCTGTTCATAGTTCACACTGTTCTTCCTTTGCCTAAAACTAGGGTGAGTGTCTGGGAGGGAAAATCCTGTGTACCAGCCCTTTAAAAAGGGGGCTTTGTCCCTGGGCGGTTCAGGTCTCTGGCTACTAGAAGCAGAGATGCTGGTTGGCACATGGTGGCTATTGCCAGTTCTGGCTGTCCAGGTTGGTATGCCCTGCCTGGTGTCCAGGCCTCTCTCCTCTCTGGGGGAACCTTCCACTCCCTTGGCCTGCAGCTCCTGGTGCTGGGCCAGTGCCCATTGGCTCCCTGCCTTTCCTTCCAGTTTTGAGGAGGTCTCTGCCCTTCCTAGTTTAAAAGTCTCCTCTTCAGCCAGTCTTCAGCTGGTATTTTAGGGTGACTATTCCCCAGTTCAGTTCAGTTCTAGTTAAATTCTGGAAGGAGGTGGGAGAAAGATCCACCTACTTCACTGCCATCTTCCAATTCCTCCTCCCATGGTTCTGCAGGAACTGAATGGTTAATGTGATGCTCAATCAAAGTTTGTTCATGTCCACAGATCCTCCTGTCCCAATCTGGCCAGGGATCCTACTGTCCTTCACCCTCTTCCCTCCTTCTGGGAAGAGTGAGCAGAGCTAGGCCAGAACTGGGGGAGCTTGGTTGCTCAGGCTCCAGAGGAAGCTCAGATGCCAGGGACTTGGGTTACGCTTGAGGAAGAACTGAGAAAAAGGCTCTTCTGGATCTGGGTGTGCAATGGTGGAGGCACTATCACTAATGGAAAATTTTGATGCAGGAAGTGAAAGGTTGTGTGGGGCAAAGAAGAAGCAACAAACTGTACCTATGGACCCCTCTGGGAGGGGTTCCTCTCCACAATGGCAACAATGAGGAAGTCAAGGGAGTTCAATAGGAGTTGAAAAGGACCAGACACACCCTGGAGGAGCAGGGGTGAGGTGGGGGGAGCAAAGCTGGCCTTATATATAACTTCTTTACTCACACACTCTCTGCCTGGGTTCTGATTATTATTTACTACGAAAGTTGAAGAAAAGGGAGATCCCAGGTTATAGACTCCTGGGCTTTTAGACACAGAGACCAGCAGGACTCCAGCCACTGACCTGAATCCTCCCTCGCTCACCTCTACCCCACTCTCCAGGATTTCATTTTATCCAACTCTGCTCACTGCTGCAAGGCAAACCCAAGAATCACAGCCTCCAGACTTTGCACAGGTAACTGGGCTGGGGATGCAGGTGAGACCAAGGGGACAGGGAGGGAGTTAGAGAAAGCAGGGAGAGGGGCTGTGGGTCTCAACTGGGACTGAATAGGAAGAGATATAAAAGGGCAGCTTGGAGATTCAATGAGCTGGTGGAGATTTTAGATTCTATTCACTTAATTGGATTTGGATTGCCTCATCTCTAGCACAGTTCCAGCCCCATCTTCAGCCTCCAGCTTAGACGCAGTTCTAACCCCATTACAAAGACTAGCACCAACCCAACTCTCTTCAATTTCCAACATCAGCACCAAACTTGGGCCCCACTCCATTCATGGCATCAACACCAGTATTGACCCCAGTCCTAGGAGGAGACACAACCTTACTTGCATCCCCAGTGTAAGACCCAGTCCTAGTAATACCTTTAACTCCAACTCTACCTTTACCTTCAATCTCACATTCAAGCCATCCCCAGCCCAAAGACCAATCCTGACCTTATTTCCAACCCCTGCTGCAAACCCAGGCCCATTCTCATTCGTATCCCTAACCCCTGGTTCATTCTCAACCTGAACTTCTTCTCTTACCTCAACTCCAGCCCTGACTTCAGTTCTAACCTAGTCCCAGCCTTCCCTGTCTCCTCTCTCCAGCCCCAGCCTGGTCACTGGCCCTGCCTCCATTTCAGCTCTGACAGCCTCAGAGTTGGTCCAAGGATGTCAATGAAGTATGAAGATCTCCAGTCCTTGGAGAGTGAGAAGAAAAGCCAGGGTTCTAGAAAGGGTAAGAGGAAAGGAGAAATGGTGTCTCCTAAAATACTCTCTTAATATATTTAGAAGGATTTCTGCTGTCAGTGTATCTGCACCTCTACCATGTGCACTGCTGGGGTCCCCCACACTGCGGGTGTTAGGCTCTAGCTCCTGGTGGTTGCAATATGAAGAGGATTCGAGAAGGACAGGATCAGGGTGGACCAAAGCGGTCCTGGCTGCTATACTCTGGAGAAGGTCATGAACGTCTACACTGGGAGAGTGAGA
>NW_006296075.1:12188-13089 GCF_000327345.1 Myotis davidii
TGTAGGGCAGCGCCTAGTCCCATATCCTGCCCATGTAGCACTCTGGCACCATCTCAGAACCTCCCCACTCCCACCTCAGGCTCTCAAAACACCTGCTGCCCCATTGGCTGGCTGGAGTATGAAGGCAGCTGCTACTGGTTTTCTCGCTCTCTATTGACCTGGCCTGAGGCTGAGAAGCACTGCCAGCTGGAGAACGCCCACCTGGTGGTCTTGGGCTCCTGGAACGAGCAGGTGAGGACTGGGAGAGCTTATTTGGGAGGCTGGTTGGTCTACTTGAAGTCACCGCCCTCATCATCTCTCCCCAGAAGTTTCTTGAGGAACACATGTACCCTGTGGACACCTGGATTGGCCTTAATGACCAAAATGGTCCCTGGACATGGGTGGACGGAACAGACTATAAGACCGGCTTCCAGTGAGTGTGTGTGCTCTGTACTCGGTTCCTTTGGTCTGGATCCTGCTATCCCTGCTGCTTGTTTTTGAGGCAAGAGGGACTCCTCGGGTTGGCTGAGGGTCTGGCTTTCAGGACCCACATCTATCTGCTCTCATTAGGAACTGGAGTCCAACGCAGCCAGACAATTGGTACTACCATGGGCAAGAGGACTGTGCCCACTTACGGACCGATGGCCAATGGAACGATAACCTGTGTGTGATGCCCTTCCACTGGATCTGTGAGACAGAGCTGAGCAGATCCAGCGCCTAGCCTCCTCTCCCTAGTCTATTTCAGGAATGCTTTCACCTGCTGAGGGAACCTGGGTGGAGATTCTTTTTTCTGGGGGTCCTCCCGCATCACCCCAGGGGTTTTCATCTAGGATTTGAAGGGAAGGGGAGAGGACGATGTGTGAGGAACGCCGAATGATGTTTGATGGGGTGGGTAGATGAAAATACACACCCCTCTCTCCAA
>NW_006296075.1:14377-25898 GCF_000327345.1 Myotis davidii
AGCAGGGGAGGGCAGTTAGGGGTGACCAGGCCTGCAGGGGAGGGAAGTTAAGGGCAACTAGGTCTGCAGGGGAGGGCAGTTGGGGGTGACCAGGCTTGCAGGGGAGGGCAGTTAAGGGCAAACAGGTCTGCAGGGGAGGGCAGTTGGGGGGGACCAGGCCAGCAGGGGAGGGCAGGTTGGGGCAATTGGGCTGGCAGGGGAGTGGTTAAGGGGCCGCTTCCATTCTACAACTTCAGCCTTGGGTCCAAAGTAAACACAGAAATACAAGGACTCATTAATCCAAGAAAGTGAGGCAGGAACTGGGAAGAAAGTGAAGCAAGGACTGGGAGGAAAGTGATGTAGGGACTGGGAGGAGGCACAATGGCAGTTCAAGGTGGCACAGTAATACATAAACCAGGGTCCTGCAACTCTTGTGACTTTAAGCCTCGCTTACTATCTCGCAAGAGTACTTCATTAAGAAGTCTGTAGCTTAATTTTTGGAAACCTCCCTAACTGGCCCTCAAATTATGCAAATGAACCCTCTATAATGCAAAGGTCCTCTTCTGAAAAAAGGATTTTGGGCCCAAGAAGATAAGACAGCTCTGTGAGTGAGCATGTTAAAGTGTGTCTAAGTTGTCTTTGGGAAAAATGAATCTTAGCTAAGGACGAAACGAGACTGTGGAAGGAATGGTGTGGTATTTTATCTGTTTTTGTTGGAGCCTTTTACTGGTAGGGCTCATCAGCTATAAAGTACAAACAAAACTGGAGCAAGGTTATGAAAAAAAGAGCATTTGTTATAAGAATACAGAGGTGTTTCACAGAACCCCAGAGCAGGGTAGCATCTGAGGCCCTGAACAGAGTGGAAATAGGAGCTGGAACCCTTTTCTGGCTTTTTTATTTTTATTTTTTTACATTATTTACTTGATTTTAATTGCTTCAAATTCATTAGTGCAAAAATAGTAATAACATACTATGGGGTTCATACAGTATTTAGAATTATTATTAGTCCTTAATTGATAACAATAACAAATTATGGGAGAGCAGAAAAGAATACATTTTTAAAAATAATTCAATGCTTTTAAATTTTTATTTATTTAACTGTGTCTTTATTGTTGAAAGTACTGCAGATGTCCTCTTCCCCCTGCAGTGGACGCCCTCCCTCTGCCCCGCCTCCTCTTCCCCCCTCGCCCCTCCCAGGCCTTCCTGCACTGTTGTCTGTGTGATGGGCCCTGCACCATGCGCACGTGTTCTTTGGTTAGTCTCTTGTGGGAGCACTTCCTCCTGAGACTTTCTTGCTTTCTTGCAGCTGATCACCACTCTGCTTCATTCTTTGCTTCACTGCGGCCATCTTTGTTTCCGTGTCAATTTTTTAGTCATTTAAAAATTTTCCTCGTTTTTATGATGCTTTGACATCTGGCAGTTAACCCCAATCTATATAAATTCTTTTCTTTTTTAAAAAAATATATATTTTTTATTGATTTCAGAGAGGAAGGGAGAGGGAGTGAGAGAAATATCAATGATAAGTGAGAAATATTGATCGACTGCCTCCTGCACACAGCTTACTGGGGATAGAGCCCACAACCCGGGCATGTGTCCTTGACCAGAATCTAACCTGGGACCTTTCAGTTCACAGGCCAACACTCTATTCACTGAGCCAAACCTGCTAGGGCTAGACTTTATTTTTGAGAAGTTTTAGGTTTAATAAAAAATTAGTGTTAAGTAAAGAGTTCCTATATACTCCCTCCAATTTCCCACAAGTATTAACAGCTTGCATCAATGTCATTCCCCTGATAACAATGATGAGCCAATATTGATACATTATTATTGACTAAAGTTCACAGATTACATTAGGGCTCACTCTATGTATTGTACTTTCTATGGGTTTTGATAAATGTGTAATGGTCCATATCCACCCTGCAGGTACCATACAGTGTAGTTTCACTGCCCTAAAATTTCCCTGTGTTGCACCTGTTCATCTCTCCTTTCCTTCCTCTAAACACCTGGCAATCACTGACCTTTCTACTACCTCTATTGTTTTGCTTTTTCCAGGATGTCATATATTTGGAATCATTAAGTATGTAGTCTTTTCAGATTGGTTTATTTCACTTAGCAATATGCATTTAAGGTTCCTCCATGGTTTTTTTTGTAGCTTGATAGCACATTTCTTTTTTAAAAATTTGTCTTTCCACAGGCTTACCAATTACTATTTTCAAAGAAAAAATTGTGGTGTTATTTCTCTGCTTAAAAAAAAGAAAATATACATAAGGCAGAGAGAAAAGGGAGGGGGGAAGGATAATAAACTTAAATAACAGGAAGGTGGAGACTCTGTATGACAGAGTTGGAAATACAGAATGTGGGTAATAGTCTCCAACTAGAAAGAAAATAAAAATGTAGTAGAAAACCCCCCATTCAATCATATGACATAAGCCTATTAAAATGGAAATGGGAATATATGTTAGTCACGATATTTAGAAAACCTGAAATATAGGCATTAGACATATTCGAAGAAAACCATAACCCTAGTGAAGGACATAAAGAAAGATCTAAACACATAGATAATCATATTCTACTATTGGGTAGGAAGATTTAATTTAATGAAACTGCCAATTCTCCCAGTATGTAAGTTTAATGCCATCCCAACTAGAACAGAAACTGGGTTTGAAAGGGCGAGGGCTACGCCCTCCATCTTGCCCTGAATCCTCCATTTTTGGGCAGCAGCCATGTGCTCAGCATGTCATTCTGTCATCCCAGATTTTTGTCCAGAAGCACCTAGGCTCCTCATACACCTGGATGGGCCTCAGTGATCCTGAAGGAGCCTGGAAATGGGTGGATGGAACCAACTACGAGACCAACTTCAAGTGAGTACATTTGCTTTCTGTGCTCTTCCTCCCGCTTCAGCTCTGCTCCTCGAGGATCTGACCTACAGCCTCTTCTCCCCACCCCCATTCTGTTCCATCTGACTTTCCCAACTTGCTGTTGCCTTTCCCCCTCAGGAACTGGAAGCCGGGCCAGCCAGATGACTGGGAGGGGCACGGGTGCATTGACGAGGTGGGGGAGCCGAGCTAGCTCGAATAAAGACTCTTATGCTTTTGCATCGGACCTGGCTGGCTCCCTGGTGTGGTTTCTTGGGGATCCTGAAATCTGGGCATAACAGATTCTCTTTTTTAAACTAAACTTCCATTTTGAAATATAGATTCACATAGAGGTTGAAAAAACAGCACAGAGTTCCCTAGCACCCTTCCCCAGTTTCCTCCAATAGTGACACGTGACATAGTCTTAGTATAATTACTGGAACCAGAAAAGTGAGATTGGAATAAGTCACAGTGATGGCGAACCTATGACACATGAGTCAGAGGTGACATGCGAACTCATTTTTTTGGTTGATTTTTCTTTGTTAAATGGCATTTAAATATATAAAATAAATATCAAAAATATGAATCTTTGTTTTACTATGGTTGCAAATATCAAAAAATTCTATATGTGACATGGCACCAGAGTTAAGTTAGGGTTTTCCAAAATGCTGACACGCCGAGCTCAAAAGGTTCGCCATCACTGGCATAAGACTATTAACTAGAGACCTTATTTGGATTTCACCAGTTTTGAAATGCACTCTTTTGTTTGTGTGCTTGCTTTTCATGTATAGTTCTAGACATGTTATCACAGGTATAGACTAAAGTAACCACAGTCAGGGTACAGAACGCAGACCACCGGAGACCCCCTCTCCTTCTCATTTTAGTCATATGCTCCCCGCCACTCTAGCCTCTGGAAACACTGGCCTGTTGTCTATCACTGGAGTTTTGTCAGCTGGAGATGCTTATATAAGAGGAATCGCACAGGTTTAAACTTGGGATTGGCTTTCTTTTTTCACTTGGTTGGAATGTCACTACTGGCTGGATGTTGGTTGAACTCCAGACTCGTGGATCCATACCCAGCTGCCATCTGAGTGGCCAGCGGCATGACAGTGAAGATGCAAGACGCATTTTTGCCGTAGACCAATTCCAGCATGTCATAATTTCAAGAGTTTCATCAAAAGGTTGATGAGACTTAGGGACTCAACAGGGTTGAGTCACACATGTAGTCAGTCACCTGTTGGGAATGGCTAAAGGCATTTCCCCAAACCTGAATAGAATACATTTAATTGTGGCTGCCAGACACCTAAAAGGCATCTTAATCTGCGTTATTGCCTCCTACTGGCCAAACACCTGAACAGCTGTAGGCTAATTCCCCCATTCTGTCAATGGACTCTGTACCAAACCCTGACCCTTTGAAGTGTATATCTCTGCCTCGCCTCAGGACAAGTTGTGTTCATAAAAAGCATGGGGTCCGCTGAAACTGGTTTGGCTCGGTGGATAGAGCGTCGGCCTGCGGACTCAAGGGTCCCAGGTTCGATTCCGGTCAAGGGCATGTACCTGGGTTGCGGGCACATCCCCAGTGGGGAGTGTGCAGGAGGCAGCTGATCGATGTTTCTCTCTCATCGATGTTTCTAACTCTCTATCTCTCTCCCTTCCTCTCTGTAAAAAATCAATAAAATATATTTAAAAAAAAAAAAGCATGGGGTCCTGGAGACGAAGAGAGAACCTAAGGTCTTAGACTTAAGATCTTAGAACTTAGCTCCTTTAGCTAAGCTCCTCTGACCCCCAATGCCTTTCAAAATTATATTTCGCCTCTGGACTACTTATTTGTCCCCGGATTCCTATGTCACCTACACATGGCCTTCTCCAGATTCCTGAACCCTTCTTGCTGCTAGGACAAAAACCCCGGCACATTTCCCAATTGGACACAGCGGATTCTGTTTCTCATCAGGCATCTGTTTGAAACCCCAGAGCACGAGGAGTAACTTTAAGGGTAAAGTGTGAATCTTATAGCGTGAATTTAGATAATCATGCGAAGAAGAAACCTATTAAACTTGTGGGAGAGCAATACTGTAAGGCCACAGATGTGCGTACTGTTAAAACAGGTACCCTTTAAGAGACAGAATCATGATTGTGCAATGTATCTGCTAATAGTTTTATACCAAGAGTCTTGGAAAACTGAAGAATGGGAGAAAAATAAGACTGAAGTAGACAAGGAAGAATATATATGGAAAAATAGCTCCTCAGAAAAAAGTATCTTAGAAACACTTCTCCAAATGAAAGCCACAGAGAAAAACCTGGGAGTAAGTAAAGAAGTTAAAGATTATAAAAATTCTGTTGTGAGTCCTAAGAACAAGGGAGACAATGAAAATACCATTTCTCAGTACAAAAAAATCAGTGAAGATACTGTTAAATCTGACAAGGATAACGTAGGGAAAAGATGGACAACATATGTGATGAGATCATGTGAAGTGCAGATGGATTTTAAACATATAGGCAGTGAAGCCGTGAATAAGAGGGGATTACTGTAATGAGAATTCGTTAATGTGTCTAGATACACAATAATGATGTGAACGAGCTACGTTACACCAAGGGTTCTCGGTCTGCAGTTCATGGGATACTGAACTTACCGGAGGCCTTTTTGGAAAAGCTATTTTCATCATAATACAAAGATGACATTTGATTTTCCACTGTGTTAAAAGGGACGCAGATGGTGCAAAATGCATGGTGTCGAAAACGGCTCACAAATTAGCATGAGCCAAGACAGTGGCACCAAACTGTAGTAGTCGTATTCTTTAGAGCCGTGTACTCCCAGAAAAAGCATACCGGTTTCAATGAAGAATGTTCTTATTAAAATAGCAAACATGGTCACATGATATTGCAGAACTGTAACATGTGCTCCAGAGCACATGTTGGTTACGGAGAAGGGAGAAACATTTCACTTTAGCCCGAATGGCGTGGCTCAGGGCTGAGCATCAACCTATGAACCAGGAGGTCGCGGTTTGATTTCAGGTCAGGGCACATGCCCAGGTTGCGGGCTCATGGGACGTACAGGAGACAGCCGATCAATGAGTCTCTCATCGCTGATGTTTCTGTCTCTCTCTCCCTCTGCCTTCCTCTCTGAAATCAGTAAAAATATATTTTAAAAAATAATTTCATTTTAGATGCCTGATTCCTGTGACTGCGAAACATCGAGTCTGATTCCTCCTATTCCCAGACGTCACACAGTAAATTAAGAGGAGAATTAACTGGGATTGGGCACAGGCAAAGGGCTACATAGGTGGCAGTGGTTATATGGTCAACCTCACTCTCCTCCAGGGTGTGTCTCCTTCCTTTCTGCTTCTTTTGCATTCCCCCCACTTCCTCATTTTTACCATTTGGGAGAGGGGAGTTTTCCCAGCAGGGTTCACTGGTACAGTCTGTTACTGCTCCTCTGCCCCACACCCCCTTTCACTTCCTGCATCAGAATTCCCCAGTATTGTTGGTGTTGCCGTCATTGTAAACCCAGGACCAGAGAAGCCTTTTTCTCTGCTCTTGCTCAGTTATGACCCAAGTCCCAGGCATCTGAGCTTTCTCTGGGGCCTGCGTATTTGATCAGTTTTTTTAAAAAAAAGTCCCAGGGTATTTGAAAAGCATGCACATTATGTAGGTAATGAACGCAGTGTATTAAATACGTCAATTGGATCATAATAGTACAACCTGGAGCTCAACACATGTTTCTTTGGTGATTTTTTTTTTGTCTGTTCAATCTGTCAATGATTAGAGAGATGTATTGTAATCTCCTACTATACATATGGATTTGTCTATTTGTTCTAGTACTTCCAGATCCAGGCAAGAGAGGATCCAATCCAAGAGAAAGGACCAGGAATTTCTCAGGAGGGGTAGGAAGTTCCAAGATAACGGCTCTGCCACAGGCTTAGAAACAGCCTCTCTGGTGGGGTCTGAGGACATGAGACTGGCTGTGGGGCAGAGGGGCTGGGGGGAGGGAAGACATGGATTGACAGCCAGCCTAAGGGAGCTTGAACTCAAGGGCCTCTCTCGGGCCCCTTCAAGGTCCCCAAGGGCCCTAGTGGTGTTTTTACATAATTGTAAGTTTTTGTAAATGATGAAAACAAAAGTTATTTTGACTACAATTGGCTCAGATGGCCACTGCCACTTTCCACTCAAACTCCCCCTTCTTCACACATTCCTCCTCCGTGTCACCTGGCTTTTGTCCACCTGAATAGGAAGTTGACTTGAGCGAGAGGGTTCCTGTGTCGTCTGCAGTCACATTGTGTATGCGTAGGGTTGTCCCGCCAGCTCTGGAATGGCGTTCAGGGGCAGTTCTGTCACCCACGGTGCAGGTTCCTTTAGGTGACATGAAGGTGGCACATGCGCAGGCCCTGAAGGACCTGACAGCAGTAACATAGAAGAACCGCACCAGAGGAAACACTCGACAATCTCTTCTCTCTGTGGACACTCACCTTACAACCCTTGTCACATGTAAACAATGTGTGTGCAGCAAAGAGTACAGGGAAAACAGAGTTTAGAGGCGTGCTGGGAGATGATTTAAAATACTATGTCATGTTTGGGATGCTATGGCAGCTTCAGCTTTTTAAATTTGTGAGTTTTTAACTTAAAGAAATATTAAATTTTATGCTTAATTTTGTATTCTTTTGTAAGGACAGCTCCCCCAAACTGTGTACACTTCAAACTTCATAAAATTTCCATTTACCCCTGTGACTCTAGGAAAAAGGTGCAACTGAAACACCAGTTGTTCTGTGACTAGTTTACAGGAGTAGGTGATTATACTGCCAGGCTTTTTACAGGTAAGGAAGACTTTGCAATAGGTTCAAAGAGCATGGAGCATCTTCTTAAATGAAATAATTATGAACTTCAGAAGAAACAAAAGTTGTGCAAGAAAGGAAATGTAATCGGATGATCCTACTTGGCTCAGCATTTACCACTGTTGACGCAGCCATAGCTGATACACATTCTGAATTACGATTTAAATAGAAATTGTTGTAGACTCAGTTGGAAGATTGTACCTCATGTACAGGGTAGTGACTAAATAATGTCAGCAATTGGCAAGGTTTATCCGTTTATGTGCATTATCTAGAAATTCAGATGCCAATATGGAAGAAACAGCTAATAAACAGAGAGTGGTTTCTCTAAAGAGCAGGAGTGGCATTTCCTAGCCTCACAAAAACTTTAAGTTACATGTATTGTTACTTCTATAATTTATTTTACCTCATGTCAATCATGTACATATAGAAGAGTTGCATGTATTATTGCTTCTATACTTTATTTTACTTCATGTCAATCATGTACATTTAGAAGGAGAAATCCCAGAAAATTTTGCAACTGATAATTAAGAAGTCTTTTCCGATCACAGGCTTAGAAGCAAAATTTGCTTGAAATATTATATGTGAAAATATACAAATATCCCAACTCCTTATATACCACGGGGAGTGAGTAACTAACACAGGGCACACCATATTTTGGGATTCTCCACCCTTGCTAAGTTCCCCGGAAAGAGCAAGATTGGATCGAAGTCCACAAGGCACGGGAGAGCGGGAAGAGCCGCTGCGTAGTGGTATACCACAGGGAATGAGTAACTAACGTAGGGCATATCCATATTTTGGAATTCTCCACCCTTGCTAAGCTCCACGGGAAGAGCGAAGATTGGATCGAAGTCCACAAGGCAGGGGAGAGCGGGAAGACCCGCTGCGTAGTGCAGGGCAGTGTGGCAAATGTGCACGTTCGCAGGGCACACCCACAGGAAACCTTTCATGTCCACTGACTGGGCCACAGGTGCCTGGAATCGGGTCAGTCCTATCTGGGTGCGCCTGGGAGGGTGTTTCCACGAGAGGAACGTTTGAGGTGGGAAAGCAGATTGCTCTCCCCAAGGGTGGGCCTCCTCCCACTGTTGGAGCCCTGCATGGAACCAGAGGCCGAGCCTCCATGACACCAGAGAGGTCCTGACCCGCTCTGAATGGGGACATTGGCTTTTCCTGCCTTTGGACTCAGGGGAGACATCACCCGCTGGGCGTTCGGGCTGCTGCCTTTGTCATCCCACCATGGGCTCCCCTGGGCCTCCAGCTGGTCTGCTCACCCCAGGACTTGGGTCTGTCAACCTCCATAGTCACAGGAGCCAAATCCTTGTGACAAATCTCTTTGTGTGTGTGTGTGTGTGTGTGTGTGTGTGTGTGTGTGTGCAAAATATTTTCTAGAAAGAAATAAATTGTGCCCAGCGGGGTATATGTCACTTTTGTAATAAGAATAAAAGAGAAATGGAATTGCTTTCCGTGCTACCCAGGGAGGGCTCCATACGGCGTTGTTCTCGGTTCCCACGTAACTTAAAGGGAAACTTTTTTAAAACATTTTTCGCTAATTGGATATGTTACTTTTGTAATGAGAATAAAAGAGAAATGGAATTGCTTGAAGACCCTTCTAAGATTGGTTTTGGATGATGTTGGAGGATGAGGTCTGCCCGCTGTGGACATGTCGGAGACACCCTGTGCTGGACATCTGACTAGATCTGTTTGGGTCACAAAGAGGCCGCCACTGAAAACAGCAGGACAGGGTGCCACCAGCCCTCCCTCTCTTACAACATTCTTCACCGGCCTTGCAGCCCAGGCCACAGCTCCCAGGCTGAGGGGAGTGGGGTGCCCCTGCAGCCTCTTCTGGAGGAGACCCCAGCTGCAGGGAAAGTGCTTCCCCCAGCAGCCCCTCAGGCTGTGGGCGGCCCCTCCCAGCTGGCCCAGCCCAGCAAACTCCCTGGTGCCTTCCACTGAATGCTTCAGCTCCCAGCTCTTCCCTCCCCTCCCTGGTCCATGTCCCTCAGGACTGGGGACCCAGGAGAAGCTGTCTAGGACTAAACCTCCTCCCAGACCCTCTGCGTCCCCTTCTTTGCACCCTGCACTCCCAGTTCCCAATAACCAGACCACGCAGAGTGTCAAGTGTTTCCTTTATTTTTTTCCTTCTCCACCTAGGAGGCTGGAAATGGTAGCCCTCACAGTGAGTAGCAGAAGAGGCGGGATCTGTGTGCCGGGGTCTGAGATTCTGAAACCATTTTGTTCCATCTTCCCTCAGCTCCTCCCAATGCCTCTGCCTGTTCTTCCTTTCTTCCAAATCCCCAGTAGAGAAGCTGGGAGCAGGGTAGGGGTGGGGTGCAGGTGGAGATCTGCTGGGGTCAGGGCTCCTAGCCGGTGATGTTCCGTGTCATCTCGCATGCCCAGTGTTGCAATTTCAGGCAGAAATCGTCGTTCCAGAGCCCATCCTCCCGGATTTCGGCACAGTCTTCATCTGCATCGTCCCTGTGCCCCTTCCAGTTATTTGGTTGACCTACACCCCAGTTCCTAGGAATGCAGGACAGAGCTCAGACTGACTGCCCCATCCCAGCAACCCTCACCCACCTCACAAAAGCACAGCCTGGGAGAGTTCAGGGAGCAGAGGCTACAGCCTGGGAGGCTGGGAGTCTGGAGGGGAGAGGGTTGGGGAATTGGTCCCTAAGGATGGGTGGGGCGGGGAGGGGGCACTTACTTGTAGCTGTTCCCATAGTCTGTGCCGTCAGGACAGGGTCACCAACCCTCCCTCTCCTACAACATTCTTCACTGGCCTTGCAGCCCAGGCCACAGCTCCCAGGCTGAGGGGAGTGGGGTGCCCCTGCAGCCTCTTCTGGAGGAGACCCCAGCTGCAGGGAAAGTGCTTCCTCCAGGAGCCCCTCAGGCTGTGGGCGGCCCCTCGCAGCTGGCCCAGCACAGCAAACTCCCTGGTGCCTGCCACTGAGTGCTTCTGCTCCCAGGTCTTCCCTCCCCTCCCTTGTCCATGTCCCTCAGGATTGGGGACCCAGGAGAAGCTGTCTAGGACTAAACCTCCTCCCAGACCCTCTGCGTCCCCTTCTTTGCACCCTGCACTCCCAGTTCCCAATAACCAGTCCCCACACAGAGTGAAGTGTTTCGTTTATTTTTTTCCTTCTCCACCGAGGAAATGGTGGCCCTCACAGTGAGTAGCAGGAGGAGGCGGGATCTGTGTGCCGGGGTCTGAGATTCTGAAACCATTTTGTTCCATCCTCCCTCAGCTCCTCCCAATGCCTCTGCCTGTTCTTCCTTTCTTCCAAATCCCCAGTAGAGAAGCTGGGAGCAGGATAGGGGTGGGGTGCAGGTGGAGATCTGCTGGGGTCAGGGCTCCTAGCCGGTGATGTTCCGTGTCATCTCGCACGCCCAGCGCTGCATATTCAGGCAGAAATCGTCGTTCCAGCGCCCACCAGGCACGACTTCGGCACAGTCTTCATTTCTGCCCTCCCCGTGCCCCTGCCAGTTGTTTGGTTCACCAATGGCCCAGTTCCTAGGAATGCAGGACAGAGCTCAGACTGACCACCCCATCCCAGCAACCCTCACCCACCTCACAAAAGCACAGCCTGGGAGAGTTCAGGGAGCAGAGGCTGCAGCCTGGGAGGCTGGGAGTCTGGAGGGGAGAGGGTTGGGGATTTGGTCCCTAAGGATGGGTGGGGCGGGGAGGGGGCACTTACTTGTAGCTGTTCCCATAGTCTGTGCCGTCCACCCACTTCCAGGAGCCATCGCTCTCAGTGAGTCCTATCCAGGTGTAAAAGGAGCTTGAGTGCTGTGCAATGAATCTCTGGAAAACAGGTGGAATGGAGTGTCTAGTCCCTTGTGCTCCCTGGAGGCAGCAGCTGTGGGACCTCAGGC
>NW_006296075.1:26508-27295 GCF_000327345.1 Myotis davidii
GACCCGGATGCAGAGGGAAGAGCAAGACGGGAAGAACGGCAGCAAGATGGGGCTGTGGAGACGGACAATGGGCATCCTTTTGGGTGACGTGTTCCCGGGAAAAACAGAACAAATGGACAAGGAAAAAAGTGTTCACATACATGACTCAAGAAAATCTCAAAAGTGAGGAAACCTAAGTTTACACATTAAAAGGACTCTCCTGGCCTCAGAGCAAATGTATAGAATGAGCAACCAACTTATATATATGGATGAGATTTACAAAATTTAAAGATAGAAAATGGTCCAACTCTTCAGGCAGAACACTTAAGGAATCGAGGAGAGAAAAGAATGAGCATTATAAACGTCCAAGTAGCTAAGAGACTAGGTCTTCACTGTTCTCAACACAGAAAAGAAACGATAATTATGTGACAAGAGAAAGGTGATAGCTAACTCTACTGTAGTCATGATATCGCGATATGTAAACGTACCAGACCAACACGTGTAAAACCGAATTTATACAATGCTATATGTCGGTTAAATCTCAATTCTAAAAGGGATTTTTGGACTGTTTTAAAAGGGAAGAATGAGGTGTGTGAATAAGTGTGCTGGTTTTCTCGTCTTTCATATGGAAAGTTACATAAACTCCTTGTGTTTTTTTTTGAAGCCAATAATTTTTTCAGCCCATTTGAAAGTTATAAAAGGAATCACTCGTATAACTAAGAATAAGCTACATCTAGTTCAAAATACCACGGGGAGAGAAGACAAGAAGAACATATCTCACACAACAAGTGTAAACAGAAAAAAGAGA
>NW_006296075.1:28945-30232 GCF_000327345.1 Myotis davidii
CAAGTCCGAGACATGAAAGACGGGCCTGAGAAGGGGACCCGGATGCAGAGGGAAGAGCAAGACGGGAAGAACGGCAGCAAGATGGGGCTGTGGAGACGGACAATGGGCATCCTTTTGGGTGACGTGTTCCCGGGAAAAACAGAACAAATGGACAAGGAAAAAAGTGTTCACATACATGACTCAAGAAAATCTCAAAAGTGAGGAAACCTAAGTTTACACATTAAACAAGGAAAAAAGTGTTCACATACATGACTCAAGAAAATCTCAAAAGTGAGGAAACCTAAGTTTACACATTAAAAGGACTCTCCTGGCCTCAGAGCAAATGTATAGAATGAGCAACCAACTTATATATATGGATGAGATTTACAAAATTTAAAGATAGAAAATGGTCCAACTCTTCAGGCAGAACACTTAAGGAATCAAGGAGAGAAAAGAATGAGCATTATAAACGTCCAAGTAGCTAAGAGACTAGGTCTTCACTGTTCTCAACACAGAAAAGAAACGATAATTATGTGACAAGAGAAAGGTGATAGCTAACTCTACTGTAGTCATGATATCGCGATATGTAAACGTACCAGACCAACACGTGTAACCTCGAATTTATACAATGCTATATGTCAGTTAAATCTCAATTTTAAAAGGGAAGAATGAGGTGTGTGAATAAGTGTGCTGGTTTTCTCGTCTTTCATATGGAAAGTTACATAAACTCCTTGTGTTTTTTTTTGAAGCCAATAATTTTCAGCCCATCATTGAAAGTTATAAAAGGAATCACTCGTATAACTAAGAATAAGCTACATCTAGTTCAAAATACCACGGGGAGAGAAGACAAGAAGAACATATCTCACACAACAAGTGTAAACAGAAAAAAGAGATTAAGATTAAGATTAAGCATAGCTATTAGAAATTAATGAGATACACACCTGTTAAAAGACTCATTCAATTTTTAAAAAAAACAACACAAAACAAAACTTAAGCACAGCCTATAGGAAAAATACCTTAAAGTTGGCTGCACAGAGGTATCAGTTGGGGTAACTTTTAAAAATCTGAATGCTCCAGAGGAACCAAGGTTAATGAAATCAGAATCTTGAAACTCGTCAAGTATAAAGGTTTATAATACGGGGCCCAGGCTGAGAAGCCTTAATCCCAAACAGAGCATTCTAAGCGTCCTGAGAGGCTGCTGGGCTGTTCCCCAAATTCCGAGGAGTCAGCAGAGGTCGATGGAAAGGCCTGGAGACAAGATTTTCTAGTTGCTGCTGCCTGCTGGCCTAGTCCCCTCTTCCCATCGGA
>NW_006296075.1:31092-32248 GCF_000327345.1 Myotis davidii
ACCATCGTGTGTGTGTGTGTGTGTGTGTGTGTGTGTGTGTGTGTGTGTGTGTGTTAAAGCCCCGCCTATTCTAACAGGTTGGCTCTTCCCTGTGAACACTGGTGTTTGGGGTTGTGGTGTGGAGGTGGCAGTGCAGTGGGCAGGTGAGACCTGGAGGGCCTTGGAGGGACCCAGAAACCCTGTGTCCCTGGGAATCCTGCCCTCTCTGCTCCTTTCACCCAATTGCCCGCCACATCCCAGGCCGGCACACAGCGAGAAGGACTCTCAGTGCCCCTCAGCGCTCTGCACCCGAGTCCTGCCTTTAATTAGTTCATCCTTGCATTCTGTCTCCTGACCTGCCCCTCACCCCCTGCTCACCTGGCTGCTGCCCCTTTGCCCGAGCTCCTGGCTGTAACCTTCCACTTCTTAGATCAGTGGCTGCTCCACTATGAACCGCCCAGCGTTCTGCCAGCCTGCTGCTTCTGGACTCTTCCCCAGGTTAAAAAATGACAAAGCACCCGATCCAGCTGCCCAGGGTTCGCATTCCAGAGGCACCTCCTGCTGGGGAGGTGCGGCCTCACCTGCTCCTCTCTGGAGTTGATGACCACCAGGTGGGCATTCTGCAGCTGGCAGTACTTCTCGGCCTGGGGCCATGTCAGTCCAGAGCGAGAAAACCAGTAGCAGCTGCCTTCATACTCCAGCCAGCCAATGGGGCAGCAGGTATTTTGAGAGTCTGAGGTGGGAGTGGGGAGGTTCTGAGATGGTGCCTGTGGGACATGGGCAGGATATGGGGCTAGGTAGGCGCTGCCGTACACACCACTCACCATTGCTCTTGAGCGCAACCAGCTGACAGTGCAGGGTGTTCAGGCCTTTGACCAGTTGCTGAACTCCCTGGAATACTTCAGAATAATCTGGGACACACAGAAGGGCAGTGGGCACAATGCAGGGGCCCATCTGAGGGCTCTCCATACCCTCCCCAGGCCGAGGGGCAGGGGAGGAGGGGCCTGACCTGCTTTGAGTTCCTGCTGCTCTCTCTCCAGCTTGCTCTCCAGAGAAAACACCGTGTCATTCAGGCTACGGGCTGGAGGGGAGGGCACTCAGCACCCCAGGCTGCGCCCACCCCACCTCTGTCCTGAGAGCCCGGCCCCCACCCTCCCACACTCCCTCCTGAGGGCCT
>NW_006296075.1:32428-34946 GCF_000327345.1 Myotis davidii
TCAGTGGGTCCTCACAGCCACCCCACTTTAAGGGACAGGCACTGTTGTTATCCAAGCTTGCAGAGAGGAAACTCAGGCTTCCAGAGGTTAGGCACTTGGACTACATTACCCATGAGTAAGCAACAGAGCCAGCAGCTGTCTTTACCCACCATGAGCATCATCAGTGCCTGGGTTCCTGTACCCCACTGGCGCCCCCTTCCCTGCCCATCCTGGGACACTCACTTTTGGATCCAATCACGCAGATACCAATCATCAGGAGAAGGATGAGGCCCAGAGAGAGCAGAAGGGGCCAGGGGCCAGAGCAGAGATGCTGCAGGAAGGCTGGGGGAGGAGGCAGCCCTGCAAGAGGAGAGGACATCAGGACATGGCGGTTGAGGACAAGGGAGACACAGGGGAGGAGCAGAGGGCCACAGGGACCTGTCAGGGATGAAGAGTGGTGCAGGTACAGCTGGGGAGAGGTTGTGGTGCAGGGGATGCCCAGGCATCTCACCCCTCATGGACCAGCACAAGTTCTCAGTCACACAGACCCCCTCTCCCCCGGAAACACATGATGACAATATGTAAGGTCTTATCATCAGGGCTGGGACAGGGGCAGGAGGACACAGAGTGAGCCGGGCAGCCAGGCCCTCAGCAGGCTCGTGCTTATCTGTATTGTCAGGTTCGCCACCGTTTTTCTTCCAAACATGACTGTTCACTCTCCCAGTGGAAATGCTCATGACCTTCCCCAGAGTATAGCAGCCAGGACCGCTTTGGTCCACCCTGATCCTGTCCTTCTCAAATCCTCTTCATATTGCAACCACCAGGAGCTAGAGCCTAACACCCGCAGTGTGGGGGACCCCAGCAGTGCACATGGTAGAGGTGCAGATATACTGTGAGAGCAGAGATCCTTTTAAACATATTAAGAGAGTATTTTAGGAGACACCATTTCTCCTTTCCTCTTACCCTTTCTAGAACCCTGGCTTTTCTTCTCACTCTCCAAGGACTGGAGGTCTTCATACTTCATTGACATCCTTGGACCAACTCTGAGGCTGTCAGAGCTGAAATGGAGGCAGGGCCAGTGACCAGGCTGGGGCTGGAGAGAGGAGACAGGGAAGGCTGGGACTAGGTTGGAGCTGAAGTCAGGATTTGAGTTGAGGTAAGAGAAGAATTTCAGGTTGAGGATGAACCAGGGGTTAGGGATACGAATGAGAATGGGCCTGGGTTTGCAGCAGGGGTTGGAAATAAGGTCAGGATTGGTCTTTGGGCTGGGCTTGGGTTGAATGTGGGATTGAAGGTAAAGGTAAAGTTAGAGCTAAAGGAATTAGTAGGACTGGATCTTACATTGAGGATGCAAGTAAGGTTGTGTCTCCTCCTAGGACTGGGGTCAATACTGATGTTGATGCCATGGATGGAGTGGGGCCTAAGTTTGATGTTGATGTTGGAAATTGAAGAGTTGGGTTGCTGCTGGTGTTTATAATGGGGTTAGGGCTGCCTTTAGGCTGGAGGCTGTAGATGGGGCTGGAGCTTGCTAGAGATGGGGCAACCCAAAGCAGTTAAGTGAATAGAATCTGAAATCTCCACCAGCTCATTGAATCTCCAATCTGCCCTTTTATGTCTCTTCCTATTCAGTCCCAGTTGAGACCCACAGCCCCCTCTCCCTGCTTTCTCTAACTCCCTCCCTGTCTCCTTGGTCTCATCTGCATCCCCAGCCCAGTTACCTGTGCAAAGTCTGAAGGTTGTTATTCTTGGGCTTGCCTTGCAGCAATGAGCAGAGTTGGATAAAATGAAATCCTGGAGAGTGGGGTAGAGGTGAGCGAGGGAGGATTCAGGTCAGTGGCTGGAGTCCTGCTGGTCTCTGTGTCTAAAAGCCCAAGATTCTGTAACCTGGGATCTTCCTTTTCCTCAACTTTGGCAATAAATGATAATTAGAACCCAGGCAGAGATTGTGCAAGTGAAGAAGCTATATATAGGGCCAGCTTTGCTCCCCCTTCACACACCGCTCCCCTCCCCTTCCCCACCACCACCCCATCTGCCTCCAGGGTGTGTCCTTTTCAGCTTCTGTTGAGGTCCCCTGACTTCCTCATTGTTGCCATTGTGGAGAGGAACCCTTCCCAGAGGGGTCCATAGGTACAGTCTCTTGCTTCTTCTTTGCCCCACACCCCATTTTACTTCCTGCATCAGCATTTCCCAGAGATGATGCTGTCTCCACCATTGCACACCCAGATCCAGAGCCTTTTCTCAGTCTTCTGCAATTGTAACCAAAGTGTCTAGAACAGGAATGAGCAACTTCTTGTGAGTGCGTGCCAAAACCAGCAAAATCTCTTAACTCAAAATTCTTCTGCGTGGCAACCCTAATTTTTTGAGAACATGTTATGCCTACTTGATATCTCTTAAGGTGTACGTATGTGAAGAACCTTGAAGAAATAATAAAATTCATTCGAGTGACAAAAACACAGTATATGATGATGAATACATTTATTTTTTAAAGTATACATGCACACTGATAGTCCAACAGAAAACTTTATGACTCCACTTGATA
>NW_006296075.1:35159-36712 GCF_000327345.1 Myotis davidii
ACTCTATGATGTTTAAAAACAGCTTTTGAAGGCTTTGACAGTCTGTTCTGCCATCTTTTGGGAGGTCTTTGATGTGCCTCTTGAGGTTTGGGAAATATCTAAATCTCTCACCATCTACATCCCCCTTAAAGACTTTCAGTTTCTTTTCAAAAGCCTTTACGTAACCAAACATAACATCAAGTGTGTTGCCAGTTCCTTATAATTTAACATTTAAGTCATTCAAATGTTCACAAAAATTATAAATGGAAGATTATAAGAGAGGTTTTCACGTGCCGGCAAAAGTTACTGGCGTTCCATGTTTGGCATGTGTGCCAGGGGTTGCCCACCCATGGTCTAGACTTTGAGCTTCCTCTGGGGCCTGAGCCACCAAGCTCCCCCAGATCTGGCCTAGCTCTGTTCACTCTTCACAGAAGGAGGGAAGAGGGTGAAGGACAGTAGGATACCTGTCCAGATTGGGACAGGAGGATCTGGGGATAATGAACAAACTTTGAGCAACACATTAACCATTCAGTTCTCGCAGAATCATGGGAGGGGGAATTGGAAGATAGCAGCGGAGTAGGTGGATCTTTCTCCCACCTCCTCCCAGAATTTAACTAGAACTGAACTATACTGGGTAATAGTCACCCTAAAATACCAGCTGAAGACTGGCTGAAGAGGAGACTTTTAAATTAGGAAGGGCAGAGACCTCCTCAAAACTGGTAGGAAAGCCAAGGAGCCAATGGGCACTGGCCCAGCACCCGGGAGCTGTGGGCCAAGGAAGCAGAGGGTTCCCCCAGAGAGGAGAGAGGCCTGGACACCAGACAGGGCACACCAGCCTGGAGAGCCAGAACTGGCAATAGCCACCACACACCAACCAGCATCCGTGCTTCCAGTAGCCAGAGACTTGAACCACCCAGGGACAAAGCCCCTTTTTTAAAGGACTGGTACACAGGATTTTCCCTCCCAGACACTCACCCTAGTTTTAGGTAAAGGGAGAACAGTGTGAACTGTGAACAGATAGAAGTGGTCCTGCCCTCATAGAACTTCCATTCTCTTGGGTGACAGATACAATAAATGAGTAAGAAATATATAACACTAGAGGCCCAGTGCATGCACTCGGGGGGTGGGGGGCGGGTCTCTCAGCCCAGCCTGCACCCTCTCACAATCCAGGACCCCTCAGGTAGGGTCCAGTCCCATCACAGCATGGCTCCAGTTCTCCAGATCCTGCGGACGGGGGGAGGGACCCAGAGGCCAGTCCGGTGGCAGCATGGCTCTATTCCCACAGCTCCCTCCCACCACAGCACCGCAGGCGGCCAGGGCCCACAGTTCCCACCCGTCATTGCACCGCGGGCAGCTGGGACCCAACCCATGCACAAATTCATCCACTGGGCCTCTAGTTTTAAATAATGGCCTTGCTGGTTAGAGTAGTCTTGATTGTAGGTCTTTGTTTCTCATAGCTTTGACTATTTCATGTAAATCCCTTCTGGCCGGAAATGTTTCTGTTGAGGAATTAGCTGACAGTCTTATGGGAGCTCCTTATAGATAATTAACTCTTTTTCTATTGCTGCTTTAGA
>NW_006296075.1:37044-42875 GCF_000327345.1 Myotis davidii
TCATTTCAGATAGTGTATTCTTCACTTCTGACTGGTTCTTTATTATAGTTTCTATGTGCTCTTTTATGCTTACTATCTCCTTGTTTATGTTCTCACTGAGTTCATTGGTTCTTCCCCTAAGTTCCTCGAGCATCCTTATAATCATTGTTTTGAACTTTGTATGTGGTAGATTGCTTGCCTCCATTTCATTTAGTTCTTTTTCTGGGAATTTCTCCTGTTCTTTTATTTGGGGATGTTTCTTTGTCTCCCCATTTTTAATTTTTTGTTGGTGTTGTTAATACTCACCCAAGGATATTTTTTCCACTGATTTTTAGTGAGAGTGGAAGGGCATGGGGAGGGAAGAGAGAGAGAGAGAAGCACCATTGTGAGAGAGAGACATCAATTGGTTGCCTCCCACATGTGCCCCTAATTGGGCCAGGATTGAATCTGCAACCCAGGTATATGCCCTTTACCAGGAATTGAACCCACGACACTTTAGTGTGTGAGTTGAAGCTCTAACCACTGAGAAATGCTGGCAGGTCTCTCTTCCCATTTTGGCTGTCTCTCTGTATTTGTTTCTATGCATTAGGTAGGTCTGCTATGATTTCCAGTCTTGGTATGGTGGTCTTATGTAGTAGTTGTCCTGTGGGGCTCAGTTACACAGTCTCCCTTATAACCTGAGCAAGGTGCTCTGGGAATGTTCCTTGTGGGGGTTATGTAAGCTATCCTGTTGTAGTTGAGTTTTGATTGCTCTTGGCCCCTCCATGTATAGGCTTGAACCTCAGACTGGCTGACTGTGAGAATTAATCTCAACCATAGAGTATGAGATGCTGTCTGGGTGCTGACCCATTAAGTGGAATTCACCCCAGCAGGGTCTGCTGCCTGCTGCGATCTCCCTCTGAATATGCTGCTTATGGAGCTAAGTGGGTCCTGCTCTGATGTGGACTGAAGCCCACCACTGGATGTGTTTCTTCTGGGACATCCTGGGAGGGACTCCAGTGCATGTTGATGTCAGATGCTGCCTGTGGCTGGCCCTGGGCTACCTGTTTGGAGAAACAAAGCAATCCACCATTTGTGGCTGTCTCTATTGGGCCTGGGTGTGCATGGGAGGGGTCAAGATGTTCCCCAAAGCTGGCTTCCAACATCATCAAGCGCAGGCACAGGTCAGCAAAAGGCCTAAGACACTCCAAGGTGTGCTTCCACTGCCTCTGCATTCTGGCTGCCGGTCAGGTTCAGTCACTGAAAGAGCTTGTGGACTTGCATGAAGAAGTTTCTCAGTGATTCACCAGGTACCCCGTCTGATGATTTTCATGTGTTGCTGGTGGGCAGGGAAACGTGAAGTTGTACTGCCTCCAGGGGATAATTCTGTCCTTCCCATACTTTCCCTCTGGTATCAACCTCTTTATTTTTTAAACATTTTTATTGATTTCAGAGAAGAAACGAGTGGGAGAGAGAGATAGAAACATCAATGATGAGAGAGGATCCTTGATCAGCTACCTCTTGCCACGCCTCAAACTGGGGATCACGCCTGTAACTCAGGCATATGCCCTGACTGGGAATCGAACCGTGAACTTCTAGTTCCTAGCTTGACGCTCAACCACTAAGTCATGCAGCTGAGCCTCTGTATTGTTAATTTTAATTGATACCTTTCTATATGCCAGGCAATTGTCTGGGTGCAAGTAATACCAGAATGCATGGGTCCTGGCCTCTCTTAATGGGAACCTTTACTTAAGGGCTGGTTCTTTACAGCGTGTCCCAATATGCTCCCCCTGTATGCCATTTGATTGAAAAACACAGCAATCTCCATGCCTCCCTATGTCCATTCTCTCCACATGATGACTTTGTAGCTCCTCCCATCAAAAGGTGTTCTATTTCCTGACTCCTAGAAGCAGGGCTGCCTTGTGATTTACTTTGGCCAACAGGAGTTAACAGAAGCGATGCTTCAGTTCCAAAACTAAGACTGCAGAGTCCTTGCACTCTTCCGGTTACTCTTTTGGAACCCTGTCCAAAGGCAGAATGCGAATCAGCCCAGGCTAGCCTAAAATGACCCCGTCATCCCATTGTCCCAGCCTGTAGCCAGCCAAATGTCAGACATGGAAGTGAGACTGTCCTAGACCAGCTCCCAGCCAACCCACCAGCTGGCCTCAAATGCATGAACGAGACCAGCTAAGATGAGTCAAGCCTTGTCAGACCAAAGAACACCCAATTGATCTATAGACTCCTGGGCTGTAACAGATGTTTATTGTTTTAAGCCGCTAATTGGGGTAGATTGTTAACAATAACTAACCAATACAGCTGGGGATGTTATCTGCTTCTCCTAACAACTTTGGGATATTCAAAGAAGTTAAAGAATCATCTTTCATTATCACCCTCAGTTTAAACAGTTTTTAAGTGACAGAAAATAATGGAACTCAATCTATAGGAAAGAAAATGCTCTTTCACTATAACATAGGACTTTCCCATGCCTCACCTAGCTTCTTCATTCTATTATTTTATGGTTGCTAAAAATTAGTCTGTGTGTAATGCATAAGGTTTCACAAAAGTGTATATACTGTATGGTTTCATTTATATGAAATTCTGGGGGATTTTTGGGATGAAGGAAATTTTCTACACCTTGATGGAGTGGTAGTTACGTAGCTATTTATATTTCTCAAAAGTCATCGCTACTCTTTCAATGAGTTCATTTTACTATGTAAGAATTGTATCTCAATAAAGTTTATTTTTAAGGTTACAAATCTGGGTTGGCAAAGCGAAAGGAACTCTTATGTACTACTGGTGGGAATGTAAATTGGTGCAACCACTGTGAAAAATAATATGGAGCTTTCTGCAAAAATTAAAAATAGAACTCCCATATGATCCAGCAATCCCACTTCTGGGAATATATGCAAATGAAGTGAAAATGGTTTACCTGCATCCCATGTTCACTGTAGCATTATTAACAATAGTCTAGAGATGGGAACAACCTAAGTGTTCATCAATGGATGAATAGATAGAGAAGCTGTGGTATAAATGAGCAATGAAATATTACTCATTCACGAGGTAGAAGGAAATCCTGCCATTTGCCACAACATGAATGGGCTTTGAGGGCATTATACCAAGTGAAATAAGCCAGACCAAGAAAGACAGATACTGCATGGCATCACTTATATGTGGAATCTGAAAATATCAAATTCATAGTAAGAAATAGTAGAAAAGTGGTTGCCTGGGTGGTGGGGGTATAAAATATGGAGAGGCTGGTAAAAGGGTACAGACTTTCAGTTATAAAATGAATAGATCTGAGGCTCTATTGTATAACATGGTGACTGTAGTTGATAACACTTATAGTATTAGTGACATTTGCTAAGAAAATAGAACTTAAGTATTTATTTAAAAAAATAATAATTATGTAAAATTATAGATGTGTTCATTAACTAGATGGGGTCTTTCCTTTACTATATATATCAAATCACAACCATGTATACTTTAAGTAAATTAAAGTTTTATATGTCAATTATACCTCAATAAAGCTGAAATTCAATTTTTAAAAACACCTTAGGAACTCTATACAATCTTTGAAAGTTAAGGAGAAAAAAATTCAAAATGATGGCAGTGCTCCAATCTCCCAGGGCTTATTTCTCTCCCACAGAGATCTTGTTAGGGTGTCTGGGGAAGAATCCCGCCCCCATCCCTGCCATGTCCATGGCTCGATGGTCTGCAGGAAGCAGCTCTAAGACACTCCTATCTGGACCTGCTAATGCTGGCCTCACACATCCAAGAGCACAGAAAGCAAATGTACTCACTTGAAGTTGGTCTCGTAGTTGGTTCCATCCACCCATTTCCAGGCTCCTTCAGGATCACTGAGGCCCATCCAGGTGTATGAGGAGCCTATGTGCTTCTGGACAAAAATCTGGGATGACAGAATGACAATAATGTCTTCTCCCCAACTCCTTGGATGAGGAGTTCTGAACTTTACATGTATATTATATCAGTTGAGAGGATTTGGGATGTTTATCCCAATGCCCAGGCCAATTGCCGTCAAACTCTGCTTTAACAACAGAGACTGGCAATTCGATCATTGTGCGAACATCATAGAGTGCACTTAACAAGCTGGATAGGATAGCCTACTGCACACCTAGGCCATGGCCAATTGCTCCTAGGTTATCAGCCTCTATGGTGTGTTACTCTACAAAACGACAAGAGATGATAAAATCAAACACAAGAGGAAAAGATGCACAAAACAGACACAGTAAACACAAGGTATAGTGTGATATGAGGCTGCTGCCAGCAAAACACAGCTTACGTTTAAACAAACTTTTTCTTATAAGTAGAAAGAATACACTCTAACATAATAATAGTATCCTATCTAATAAAGCAGGAAAATGCAAATTGACCGTCACACCATTACAAAGGTGGTGGCGCCCACAGTGGAGGAAGGGTTTCTGTAACACAAGATGGCTGCACCCACAGTGGAGGCCTAGTTCCCCTAATGAGCTTTAACGAGCAATCAGCAGGGACCTGCGGCTGTGCCCCCCCCACCCAGTGGGGCTTGACAGGGGATATCAGGCCGTTCCCCACGCCCAGCAGGGCTAGATGGGGAACCTGAGGCCACACACCCCACCTGGCACCAGGCCAGGGAACCTGAGGCTGTGCCCCCTGCCCAGCGGGGCTTGACAAGGGTGGGGCCAGCCAGGTCTGGATCTCGCCAACGGGGGTGGGGCCGGCTGGGTCTGGGTCTTGTGGGATTTTGAGGTGCCATGGGTGGGCAGCAACTTGTCTTTGGGTCCTGTGGCGCATCCCAGACTCTGACAGGAGGAAGATTTTCATATACATTTTAATAATTTTCTTTCATCTCTGACACTTCTATTATAGAGAAAGGGCAAATAGCAATATTAAAATATTTCCTCTAATCAATCCCCTTTTAATGTGCATGAATCTCCATGCATCAGGCCTCTAGTATCATAAATGCATAAATCAGTAACAGTTGTTTATTACCATTTTCAAGTACACTATACTGTGCATAATTGTAAGTGCCATGCTTTTATACATATGACTGGCAGTGAGGTAGGTCTGTTCACACCAGCATCAGCACACACACCTGAGCAATCATGACGGTTACTGCCCACCAGGTGAATGGAATTTTCGGCTCTAGTCTAATCTTATGAGACAACTGTTATCTCTTTGGTGCATCCTTGCTGAAATGTCATTGTGTGGCCCATGATTATAAATCCCTCAGGTGTGGCTCACATCACCATGGTTTTAAAGCTCCCTGGTGATACCAGTGTGCAGCAAGAGTGGAGAACCATTTCCTTAATGGGGCCAGTTCTCAGGACCTGAGCTCAGATCTGAGCCCTCACCTGCTCCTCTCTGGAGTTGATGACAACCAGGTGGGCATTCTGCAGCTGGCAGTACCTCTCAGCTTCGGGCCAGGGCTTCCCAGTACCAGAGAACCAGTAGCAGCTGCCTTCATGCTTCAGCCAGTTAATGGGACAGCAGGTATTTTGAGAGTCTGAGGTGGAAAGGGAGGAGGATCTGATATGCTGCCCAACATGGGCAGAATATGGGACTAGGCGCTGCCCTCCACCACTCACCATTGCTCTTGAGCGCAGCCATCTGACAATTCAGGGAGTTCAGGCCTTTGACGAGTTGCTGGACTTCCTTGAGCATGTCAGAATAACCTGGGACACACAGAAGGGCAGTGGGCACAATGCAGGGGCCCAGCTGAGGGCCCTTCATCCCCTCCCACCATATCAGGCCCAGGGGCAGGGGAGAAGGGGCCTGACCTGCTTTGAGTTCCTGCTGCTCTTTCTCCAGCTTGCTCTCCAGAGAAAACACCTTGTCATTCAGGCTACGGGCTGGAGGGGAGGGGACTCAGC
>NW_006296075.1:43035-51985 GCF_000327345.1 Myotis davidii
TCAGTGGGTCCTCACAGCCACCCCACTTTAAGGGACAGGCACTGTTGTTATCCAAGCTTGCAGAGAGGAAACTCAGGCTTCCAGAGGTTAGGCACTTGGACTACATTACCCATGAGTAAGCAACAGAGCCAGCAGCTATCTTTACCCACCATGAGCATCATCAGTGCCTGGGTTCCTGTACCCCACTGGCGCCCCCTTCCCTGCCCATCCTGGGACACTCACTTTTGGATCCAATCACGCAGATACCAATCATCAGGAGAAGGATGAGGCCCAGAGAGAGCAGAAGGGGCCAGGGGCCAGAGCAGACATGCTGCAGGAAGGCTGGGGGAGGAGGCAGCCC
Source organism: Myotis davidii (assembly GCF_000327345.1). Taxonomy (NCBI): domain Eukaryota; kingdom Metazoa; phylum Chordata; class Mammalia; order Chiroptera; family Vespertilionidae; genus Myotis; species Myotis davidii. Next base: position 43,376 of record NW_006296075.1, read on the forward strand.
TGCAAGAAGAGAGGACATCAGGACATGGAGGTTGAGGACAGGAGAGACACAGGGGAGGAGCAGAGGGCCACAGGGACCTGTCAGGGATGAAGAGTGGTGCAGGGAAAGCTGGGGAGAGGTTGTGGTGCAGGGGATGCCCAGGCATCTCACCCCTCATGGACCAGCACAAGTTCTCAGTCACACAAACCTCCTCTCCCCCGGAAACACATGATGACGATATGTAAGGTCTTATCATCAGGGCTGGGACAGGGGCAGGAGGACACAGAGTGAGCCGGGCAGCCAGGCCCTCAGCAGGCTCGTGCTTATCTGTATTGTCAGGTTCGCCACCGTTTTTCTTCCAAACATGACTGTTCACTCTCCCAGTGGAAATGCTCATGACCTTTCCCAGAGTATAGCAGCCAGGACCGCTTTGGTCCACCCTGATCCTGTCCTTCAGAGGATTGTGAATCCTCTTCATATGGGAGCCCCCTCAGAGTGGGAGAGCCCAGCAGTGGACATGGTAGAGGTGCAGATATACCATGACAACAGATATCCTTCTAAACATATTAATGAAGTATTTTAGAAGACACCATTTCTCCTTTCCTCTTACCATTTCTAGAACCCTGGCTTTTCTTCTCACTCTCCAAGGACTGGAGGTCTTCATACTTCATTGACATCCTTGGACCAACTCTGAAATGGAGGCAGGGCCAGAGGCCAGGCTAGGGATGGAGTTAAGCCAGTGGTCGGCAAACTCAATAGTCAACAGAGCCAAATATCAACAGTACAATGATTGAAATTACTTTTGAGAGCCAAATTTTTAAAACTATATAGGTAGGCACATTGTTATTAACTTAATTAGGGTACTCCTAAGTCTTAGGAAGAGCCACACTCAGGGGGCCAAAGAGCCACATGTGGCTCGCAAGCCGCAGTTTGCCGACCACGGAGTTAGAGGCTGGAGGAGGTTGGAGCTGAAGTCAGGGATGATGTTGAGGTAAGAGAAGTTCAGGTTGAGGATGAGCCAAGGGTTCGGGAGAGAATGGGAATGGGCCTACGTTTGCAGCAGAGGTTGGAAGTGGGGTCAGGATTGGTTTTGGGGCTGGGGTCAGATTGAGTGTGGCAATGAAGGTGAAGGTAAAGTTGGAGCTAAATATGTGACTAGGATTGGATCTAACATTGGGGATGCAATTGAGTTTGCATCTCCTTTGATCTTGGTTAATACTTCAGCTTGAACCTGAAGCTGGAAACAGAAGAGAGTCAATTTGGGGCTTGTGTTAAGATTCATGTTGACTTTGGGGTTGAAGCTATGTTTGGGGGTTAAAGGAGAAGATGGTGTTTCTAATGAGGTTAGGACTGAGGCTAGGCTGGGGCTAAAGATGGGGCTGGAGATGGGGCTGAGTGAGTCTCAGTTTGTGACGGAGGTTTGGCTGTCATATTTCAACCTGAATCCAGTTAAGTGAATAGAGTCTAAAATTTCCACTTGGCCACTAAATCTCCAAGCTGCCCTTTTATATCTCTTTCTATTCAGTCCCAGTTGAGACCCACAGCCCCTCTCCCTGCTTTCTCTAACTCCCTCCCTGTCCCCTTGGTCTCACCTGCATCCCCAGCCCAGTTACCTGTGCAAAGTCTGAAGGTTGTTATTCTTGGGCTTGCTGTGCAGCAGTGAGTAGAGTTGAATAAAATAAAATCCTGGAGAGTGGGGTAGAGGTGCCTGGTGGAGGAGTCGAATAAATGACTGGCGTCCTGCTGGTCTCTGTCTGAAAGCCCAGGAGTCTATACTCTGGGATCTCTCATTTCCTTGACTTTGGGTAGTAAATAAGAATCAGATCACAGGTTGAGACTGCGTGTTTGGGGTGTTAGCTATCAAGCCAGCTTTGCTCTCCTCCTCCAGTGTATGTCTCCTCCCTTTCCGCTTCTTTCAGCCTTCCTAACTTCCTCATTTTTATTATTGTGAAATGAGTCCTGACCAGAAGGAATAAGTGGTCACTGGGCATCATAGTGACTGGTTGACCGGTCATAACGATTGCTTAGGCTTGTATACATATATATAGAGATTTGGTGTTGTTTTGGGGTTTTTTTTGTTTGTTTGTTTTTTGTTTTTAAATATATTTTATTGATTTTTTTTACAGAGAAGAAGGGAGAGGGATAGAGAGTTAGAAACATCAATGGGAGAGAAACATTGATCAGCTGCCTCCTGCACACCTCCTACTGGGGATGTGCCCGCAACCAAGGTACATGCCCTTGACCAGAATCGAACCTGGGACCCTTCAATCCTCAGGCCGGTGCTCTATCCACTGAGCCAAACTGGTTAGGGCGGTTGTTTTGTTTTAAATATATGACCATGGCTTATAAACCGCTTCTATCTGGATTTTTTTTTTACCCAACCTAAGATTTTCTGTCCGTTTATTAGAATTAAACCTATTTACTATTCACATTTATTATATTATTAATACTACTAGAGGCCTGGTGCATGACATTCATGCACTGGGGTGGGGGTCCCACAGCCCGGCCTGTGCCTTCTCACAGTCTGGGACCCCTCGGGGGATGTTCGCTGAGGGGTCCTTAGTGCTGCCGCAGAGGCAAGAGAGGCTCCCGCCACCACTGCTGTGCTTGCCAGCCGTGAGCCTGGCTTCTGGCTGAGCAGTGCTCCCCCTGTGGGAGCACACTGACCACCAGGGGGCAGCTCCTGCTTTGAACATATGCCCCTTGATGGTCAGTGTGCATCATAGCTACTGGTCATTCTGCCATTCAGTCAATTTGCATATTAGCCTTTTATTATATAGGACTAGAGGCCTGGTGCATGAAAATTAATGCACTGGGGGGGGGGGGGTCCCTCAGCCCAGCCTCCCCCCTGTGACAGTCCCGGATCCCTCAGGGGCACGAGACGACCTGGCGATCAGGGGAAGGCGATACCCCCATCACATCTCTGCTGCTGCCACTGCTGGCAGCACAAGCCTCAGCCAGCCCTGGTTAACAGAGCCTCAGGCAGCCCTGGGCAGCTGGGCAGCCACCAACTGAGGCTTGCCTGTGCCTCAGGCCGGCCCTGGGTGGCTGGGAGGCTGAGGGGACTGGGAAACTCAGGAGGCAGGCACCCTGGTGGGGCTGAGGGGACTGGGCACCATCATCTTGTGGCTGTGGGTGCCGCCATCTTTGAGGGTGGGGCAGTCAATTAGCATAGTCCCTCCTTATTGGCTGTGGGCACCGCCATCTTTGTGATGGCATGGGGGTCAATTAGCATATTCCCTCTTTATTAGATAGGATAATTTATTTTTGCTATATAATTTTATGGGGGGGGGGGGGTTTGTTTTTAACCCTCATCCAAGGATATTTTCCATTGATTTTTTTTCCAAATTATAAGAGAAAGTTTATTTAGAAACTTTATTTACAAGGTAGTAGAAGTGAGCCAGCTGGGCTGCATAGACTGAGGAAACAAGTTACAGAGGCAGAAGAAGAACCCTTGGAGCTTAGGAGAGGGAAAGGCAAAGGTAACACGCTCGGGGGGGGGGGGACCAAAAATGCCTTTCCCCACCCCTCCACTCCTCCACCCCAGCTTTTCTCCCGTGCAGAACCTCTTCCAAGCAGCAGACCCCTTAGTGGGCAGAGACCACCGCAGGGCTTCCAGTGATCCCTCTTAGGAGGCTGGAGTCTAGCACGCACGGAGCAGGTAAAATAAGGAATTTGGAGTTTTTCCCATTGATTTTGAGAAAGAGTGGAAGGGAGGGGGAGAGACACAGAGAGAGAAACATCGATAAGAGAGAAACACATCGATTGAGTGCTTCCCGCACATGCCCCACCCAGGGCTGGAGGATCCAGCCTACAGCAAAGGTACATGCCCTTAACCGGAATGGAGTCTAGGACCCTTCAGTCTGTAGACCAATGCTCTATTCACTGAACCAAACTGATCAGGACTATAATTTTATGTTTTGATCTACCATATTTTTTTGCCTTTTTTTTCTGACTTTGACAGGTTGTTGTTTTGTTATTGTTGTTTTTGCATTTTCTTTCTCAAAATGGTTTAGAAAATTTCTTGCTTCTATTTTTCAGTGTTTCCCTTCAAAATTTTCTCACTGGGTTGTCGTAAATGTTTCCCTCCACATCCCGCGTGGTTTAGGGTTCAATATCTGGAAGAGGAGCCGCACACAAATGAAATAGAAAAGACAAGAAATAATTTGGAAATATTGGGGGACCAGGCAGGTAAGTCCAACTCAAGAGGAAGGACTTCCACCCATGCTCAGTCCGCACCGACCTTTATAGTCTGAGGTAAGCAATGCAGTGTTTACCATAGTTACAGTTCTTGTGAGTTTCACCTGTTTTGATCATGTTTACACTCCCTGCACTTCCCTCAGCCCATTAGCTTCCCAGGTAAGATCTGGGAGTGTTATAAGGTCAAGCCTAATTATGCTAAGAGGACTGAGCCCTTTAAGCTGGGACTTGTTTGTGACTTTGCCAGCAGCTCAGTCCGAGGCTCAACCCTATATCAGTCAACCCCACATCTCACCCTTTTTTATTATTATTATTAGCTACTATAATGAAAATAAAACTTAAATATCAAGAACAAAACTCTGGCTATTAAAACAATAACAAAACAATGCCAATCCATAACCCAAAACATTTTAAAACTTAAACATTTTAAGCCCATCTGAGCTATAAACTGCTGTCCTTTGATGGTAATAATACAAGCTTGTAAACCTTCTAAGACATCTCGGCCCCGCAAATTGACCGCAATTCCAGAGACAATGTAGGGCTGAAACCATCCTGTCTGTCCTTCCTCATCTTGCCACCTTAAGACTGCAGCACTACGTTGTGTGTTATCAGGAACTCCCACCCTCCTAATTGAGTCCATAGCTTCTACCTCGGACCAACTTGGAGGCCAGAATTCTTTGCTGAGAATGCTGACATCTGCCCCAGTGTCTACTAGGCCCTTAAACATTTTTCCTTCTATTCTTAAATTAATCATAGGATGGGTTTTGCTAATTTCCTGTATCCAATAGATGTCAGCTTCCAAACCCTTGCACCCCTCTTTTCCTGTTTATAGCCTCGCCTTGCTGAACATAAGGTAAAAGTAGTATCTGAGCAATCCGTTGTCCTGGAGTAATGCGTATAATCTGATTACATTCTAATATTACTTTAATCTCTCCCTCATAGTCTGAATCTATGACCCCAGGCAAAACAGTTAATCCTTTCAGAGTGTTTCCACTCCACCCTAAAATTAATCCTAAAGTTCCTGGTGGCAGAGTTCCCCAGATTCCTGTAGGAACAGCTTGCTGAGCCATCTTGGGGGTCAAGGTGACCGCTATAGTACTGTTAAGATCTATGCCTGCGCTCCCTGGAGGGGCCCGAATCACAGAGTCCACTGTGGGCTTTGCAGGGCGGATCTCCCCTATTGATGACAGGGCTGGGGGTGGCCGTTTCCCTGTGGTTGGCCATACCCTGTGTTTTGATCTAACGGCTGCCTATTTTTATGGAATCTTGATTTACAATGGCTGGCCCAATGGTAGCCCTTCTGGCACCTAGGACACCGAGAGGTTGGATTTGTGTTGATCGGCTCAAGGGGCGGGATGTTCGCGCCTTTCCCTAGAGAGCCACCTTGGTGTCCTTCTTAATTGCCCCCATTCTTTTCTAAACTGTCCTGTTTTCCCACAGTTATAACACTTATTATTCTTTACGGTTACAGCGGCGGCGAGTACATTTGCTAGAAAAGTGCCTGACCCCACATTCTGACATGCTCGAATCATTTCTGTAATGGTACTACCTTTTCTCAGAGGCATCAGGCATTTCTTACAATCCTCATGGGCGTTTTCATAAGCTAATTGCTGAATTAAAATATCTCCTGCTGTCTCATGTTGAATCTGTCGTCTCACTGCTCGAGTGAGTCGAGCCACAAAATCAGAAAATGATTCTAAAGGCCCCTGCATGCACTTACTAAAAGCTCCCTCAGAGTCCCCTTTTGCTGGTAAAGCCCACCAAGCTTTCCTTCCACAAACTCTACTTTGCTCATATGCCAGTTGCAAATACTTTCACTGGGTTTGCATGTCATTATAATGTCCCAGTCCTGCTAGCATTTCATAAGTTATTTGAGCATTCAGTCCACGGTTTGTATGGGCTCCTGGCATTTCTCCAAAAATTCTCCCTTCCATAGTAAATAATCTCCTCCATCCAGAGTTGCACGAGCTAGAGGGTACCAATCATAAGGAATTAAGAATGCTTCAGAAATATTATTCATAATTTCTCCTGTAAAAGGAGCGGTTGGACCATTTTGAACTACACGTTCACGTAAGGCCTTTATCATTTTAAAGTCAATTTTTTCATGGTGTCTTGTTTTCTGATTCAGGAGCTGTGGGTCAGCTACCTGTATGACAGGAAATGCAAACCTTTCTTCCGCCAGCATGTCCTTCAATCCTTCTCTGATGGCTTTTTGCATAGGTGATTCCATTAATGGCGAGTTAATCATTTCAGAATTAGGACATGGAGGTGGAGGGCGCCACGAAGGCCATTCCTCCAACTTTTCTTCCTGCTCCCCTCTAGGAGGAGCGGAGGGAACCAGGCGAGGAGGCTCCTTCTCAGCCTCTCTAAAAGGCTCTAGCAAACGCAATATTGTGTTCCCCATGGAAAAACAGTTTTGTTTTTTGTTTTTTAAGATAAGTTTTTCCCTGCTTGCTGAACTTTTTTCAAGTTCTGACTTACTTTTTGGCAAACTTTCAAGATCAAATGTACCTTCTTACTTTTTAAAGCCGAATATTTTTTTTTTTTTTTAAGCCGAATCCTGCCCGGTTAGCCTGGTTGAGAAAACGTTCCCACACCGCCTACAGCTCCGGACTACTGTAGCTGATTGTGGCCATTTCTGTGCGGTGAAATAACCCCTCACCTTTACGGTGACTTTTCCTACCTTTACGGTGAATTCTTTGTTCCTCACTTTGCCAGTGAAACTTTGTTTTTTCGCTCTAGCGAAACATTCACTTCCAGAGTCCCCCTCGGGCGCCAGATGTCATAAATGTTCCCCTCCACGTCCCGCGTGGTTCAGGGTTCAACATCTGGAAGAGGAGCCGCACACAAATGAAATAGGAAAGACAAGAGATAATTTGGAAATATTGGGGGACCAGGCAGGTAAGTCCAACTCAAGAGGAAGGACTTCCACCCGTGCTCAGTCCACACCGACCTTTTATAGTCTGAGGTAAACAATGCAGTGGTTACCATAGTGACAGTTCTTGTGAGTTTCACCTGTTTTGACCATGTTTACACTCCCTGCACTTCCCTCAGCCCGTTAGCTTCCCAGGTAAAGATCTGGGAGTGTTATAAGGTCAAGCCTAATTATGCTAAGAGGACTGAGCCCTCTAAGCTGGGACTTGTTTGTGACTTTGCCAGCAGCTCAGCCCGAGGCTCAACCCTACATCAGTTTCCCACACTGGGTATCTTTTATTGTTCTATTGAACAGTAAAGTTATTTTATCCTGTTCCCAAAAAGTTAATTGGCATTTAGATCACGCTTGCATTGTGTTTATATGTAATTTCTCTGACATTTATAGACCATAAATGCCACCTTAAAACAGCAGAGTACACATTAATTGTAAGTACTACATAGAACTTAACTTGAAGATATATCATATCATGGATCATACAACAGACTTTAATAAACATGAACAAATTAAAACTTTATAACATATGTACTCAGATCATAATGGAATTTAACTAGAAATCAGTAACAGCAATGTAATTTAAAAATCACCAGAACCCAGGAATTAAGCAACCTGTTTCTAAATAATCCATGGATCATAGACAAAGTCTCAAGAGAAACAAGGAACTAAGTTTGAACTCAACTACAATTAAAATACAGCATATCAAATTTGTTTTAAAAAGGAACACCAGGAAAAGAGGCCCGTGACCTGGTGCTATTGTGGTGGTCAAGCTGTTCTTCACAGCAGCCATCCAACACCAGCCTCTCATTGGATCCTTTGGTGCCTTCGAGACCCCCTCGGGCAGTGATGGCGAACCTTTTGAGCTCAGAGTGTCAGCATTTTGAAAAACCCTAAGTTAACTCTGGTGCCGTGTCACACATAGAAATTTTTTGATATTTGCAACCATAGTAAAACAAAGATTTATGTTTTTGATATTTACTTTATATATTTAAATGCCATTTAACAAAGAAAATCAACCAAAAAAATGAGTTTGCGTGTCACCTCTGACACGCGTGTCATAGGTTCGCCTTCACTGCCCTAGGGGACCCTCTCACCATGGAAGTCCCTCATGAGGACCATGAACTCTCTGGCTTCCCTCTGTAATGGTCACCATGGGTTCCTGCCCCAGATGGCAGCTGTACACCCACCGTCTCTTTCAGCCTCACTTCCTATATGGCTCAAGCCTGACATCCATGGAGTCCACTAGGCCTCCTTGTCCTGGCAGATGGCCAAGGATAGCCTGATTAGCTGATGAATGGGACAGCTCCAGCCCAGCTTTACATCTGAAATTTCCTTGAAATAATCTCAACTCCCTCCTCTCTTACAGAGGCTGGGAAGAGTGGTGGTTGCTTGTTTTCCCCTCTGCCTACATGGGTTCAACTCCTGTTTTAATGTCGGGGCTTTTACCAATAATCATTCTCAGCTTCAGAAACCCAGCAAAATTTCTATGAAAACAGGAAAAG
>NW_006296075.1:52064-52702 GCF_000327345.1 Myotis davidii
TTCGCAAACTACATAGCCAACAAAAAACTGACATCAAGCCCTAACCGGTTTGGCTCAGTGGATAGAGCGTTAGTGTGCAGACTGAAGGGTCCCAGGTTCGATTCCGGTCAAGGGCATGTACCTTGGTTGTGGGCACATCCCCAGTAGAGGGTGTGCAGGAGGCAGCCAATCGATATGTCTCTCTCATCAATGTTTCTAACTCTCTATTCCTTTCTAAAAAATCAATAATAAAATATATTCTTTTAAAAACTGACATCAAGAATATATAAGGAATTCTCAAAACTCAACAGTGAAAAAACAAAACACAAATAATCCAATTGGAAATTGGCAAACACACACACACACGCACACACACTCACGCACACACGCACACGCACACGCACACGCACACGAAACTATGATCCTTCAGAGAGAATTACAGATGAAAAATAAGCACATGAGCCGGCTGGCGTGGCTCAGTGATTGAGTGTCAACCTATGAACCAGGAGGTCATGGTTCGATTCCCCACCAGGGCACATGCTCGGGTTTCTAGCTTGATCCCCAGTGGGGGTTATGGAGGAGGCAACTGATCAGTTATTCTCTCTCATCATTGATATTTCTCTCTCTCTCCTCCCTTCCTCCCTGAAATCAATATATAT
>NW_006296075.1:54698-58042 GCF_000327345.1 Myotis davidii
AATGATAATAAAAGAGAAATGGAATTGCTTGAAGACCCTTCTAAGATTGGTTTTGGATGATGTTGGAGGATGAGGTCTCCCCGCTGTGGACATGTCGGGGACACCCTGTGCTGGACATCCGTCTAGATCTGTTTGGGTCACAAAGAGACCGCCACTGAAAACAGCAGGACAGGGTGCCACCAGCCCTCCCTCTCCTACAACATTCTTCACCGGCCTTGCGGCCCAGGCCACAGCTCCCAGGCTGAGGGGATTGGGTGCCCCTGAAGCCTCTTCTGGAGGAGACCCCAGCTGCAGGGAAAGTGATTCCCCCAGCAGCCCCTCAGGCTGTGGGCGGCCCCTCCCACCTGCCCAGCCCAGCCAGCTCCTCCTGCACCCCCAGCCCTGGTGCCTTCCACTGAGTGCTTCTGCTCCCAGCTCTTCCCTCCCCTTCCTGGTCCATGTCCCTCAGGACTGGGGACCCAGGAGAAGCTGTCTAGGACTAAACCTCCTCCCAGACCCTCTGCGTCACCTCTTCTTTGCACCCTGCACTCCCAGTTCCCAATAACCAGACCACGCAGAGTGTCAAGTGTTTCCTTTATTTTTTCCTTCTCCACCTAGGAGGCTGGAAATGGTGGCCCTCACAGTGAGTAGCAGGAAGAGGCGGGATCTGTGTCCTGGGGTCTGAGATTCTGAAACCATTTTGTTCCATCCTCCCTCCGCTCCTCCCAATGCCCCTGCCTGTTCTTCCTTTCTTCCAAATCCCCAGTAGAGAAGCTGGGAGCAGGGTAGGGGTGGGGTGCAGGTGGAGATCTGCTGGGGTCAGGGCTCCTAGCCAGTGATGTTCCGTGTCATCTCGCACGCCCAGCGCTGCACCTGCAGGCAGAAATCGTCGTTCCAGCGCCCATCCTCCCGGAGTTCGGCACAGTCTTCATTTCCGCCCTGCTCGTGCCCCTGCCAGTTGTTTGGTTCACCAAAGGCCCAGTTCCTAGGAATGCAGGACAGAGCTCAGACTGACCACCCCATCCCAGCAACCCTCACCCACCTCACAAAAGCACAGGCTTGCCCAGCATGTGGCTCAGTGGTTGAGCGTTGACCTATGAACCAGAAGGTCACGGTTGGATTCCCGGTCAGGGCACATGCCCGGGTTGCAGGCTGGGTCCCCAGTGTGGGATTTGCAGGAGGCAGCTGATCAGTGATTCTCATCATTGACGTTTCTGTCTCTCTCTCCCTTTCCCTTCCTCTCTGAAATAACAAACAAAAAGGTACAGCCTCGGACAGTTCAGGCAACAGAAAGGAGCAGGTGGGAGTCTGCAGGGGAGAGGGGTGGGGATTTGGTCCCTAAGGATGGGTGGGGCGGGGAGGGGGCACTTACCTGTAGCTGTTCCCATAGTCAGTGCCGTCCACCCACTTCCAGGAGCCATTGCTCTCAGTGAGTCCTATCCAGGTGTGAAAGGGGCTTGAGTGCTGTGCAATGAATCTCTGGAAAACAGGTGGAATGGAGTGTCTAGATCAGTGATGGCGAACTGTTGAGCTCGGCGTGTCAGCATTTTGAAAAACCCTAACTTAACTCTGGTGCCGTGTCACATATAGAAATTTTTTTATATTTGCAACCATAGTAATTTTTCATATTTTTGATATTTACTTTATATAATTTAAATGCCATTTAACAAAGAAATAGCAACCAAAAACATGAGTTCGTGTGTCACCTCTGACACGCGTGTCATAGGTTCGCCATCACTGGCCCTTGTGCTCCGTGCAGGCAGTAGCTGGGGGCCCTCAGCCTGCCCAGCCTGCCCTGCCCCAAGGTGAAGCATCAGCCCCAGCGGAACTAGGTCCTCGATTTTTCCTTTGTCGCCTTAGCTATTGTTGCGAGATCATTTACTGGGCGGAAGCCCATGCTGCGTGCTTCATGGGTATTATTTTATCTAACCCTCAGGAGCCCTCTAATGCTTCGATTTAAGGAACTCGCGGTGGTTGGTAGAGCCCCCTAAGTCAATGCAGTGTTAACTTTGTGACGCCCCCACTTCATCCTCAACCCCTGAATGTCAGAGGTGACACATGAACTCATTTTTATGGTTTATTTTTCTTTGTTAAATGGCATTTAAATATATAAAATAATATCAAAAATATAAATCTTTGTTTTACTATGGTTGTAAATATCAAAAAATTTCTATATGTGACACGGCACCAGAGTTAGTTAGGGTTTTTTCAAAATGCTGACACGCGGAGCTCAAAAGGTTCGCCATCACTGGCCCTTGGGCTCCGTGCAGGCATCAGCTGTGGGCCCTCAGCCTGCCCAAGGCATTAGCTGGGGGCCCTCAGCCTGCCCAGCCTGATCTGCTCCAAGGTGAAGCATCAGCCCCCAGTGGAACTAGGTCCTCGCTTTTTCCTTTGTCGCCTTAGCTATTGTTGCGAGATCATTTACTGGGCGGAAGCCCATGCTGCGTGCTTCATGGGTATTATTTTATCTAACCCTCAGGAGCCCTCTAATGCTTCTGATGTTAGGAACTCGCGGTGGTTGCTAGAGCCCCCAAAGTCAATGCAGTGCTAAGTTTGTGACGCCCCCACTTCATCCTCAACCCCTGGCTGCCACCCCAACGCGAGTCCTCTCGTGTCTTCTGCCCACAACCTCAAACTCGGGATCCTGACTCTGGCCCACAGAGCCATCGGTGTCACCCACCCCTCAGGGGCTTCTGCCCCGCTCCTGCTTCTGTGTGGCTGTCATCTCCAGCGGTTCACCGGGTCCTGGGGCTTCCAATTGGACCCACTGCCCAGAGCCCCAGATGGTGCTGCAGGTCTCACCTGCCCACTGCCGCCACCACACCACAACCCAAGCACCAGCTTCACAGGGAAGAGCCAGCCTGTTAGAAGAGGCGGGGCCGTTGTTTCAGGAGGATCTTTGTGGTAACATTTGCTGAGTCTTTACTATGTGACGGGAATCCTGCCTTCTCTGCTCCTTTCACCCAACTGCCCGCCTCATGCCAGGCCGGCACACAGCGAGAAGGACTCTCAGTGCCCCTCGGCGCTTTGCACCCGAGTCCTGCCTTGGGTTAGCAGGTCCTTGCGTTCTGTCTCCTGACCTTCCCTCACCCCCTGCTCACCTGGCTGCTGCCCCTTTGCCCGAGCTCCTCGCTGTAACCTTCCACCTCTTAGATCAGGGGCTGCTCCACTATGAACCGCCCAGCGTTCTGCCAGCCTGCTGCTTCTGGACTCTTCCCCAGGTTAAAAAATGACAAAGCGCCCAATCCAGCCGCCCAGGGTTCACATTCCAGAGGCGCCTCCTGCTGGGGAGGTGCGGCCTCACCTGCTCCTCTCTGGAGTTGATGACCACCAGGTGGGCATTCTGCAGCTGGCAGTACTTCTCA
>NW_006296075.1:58284-60403 GCF_000327345.1 Myotis davidii
CTTATATATGTACTAGAGGCCTGGTGCACGAAATTCATGCACTGGGGGGTGGGGGTCCCTCAGCCCAGCCTGCCCCATCTCACAGTCTGGGAGCCCTCAGTGGATGTCCTACTGACGGCTTAGGCCCGCTCCCTGATGCACTTAAGCCATCAGTCCGACATCCCCTAAGGGCTCCTGGACTGCGAGAGGGCGCAGGCTGGGCTGAGGGGTGTCCCCCCCAAGTGCATGAATTTCATGCACTGGGCCTCTAGTATTTTTATAATAATAATAAAGCGCCGATCCAGCCACCCAGGGTTCGCATTCCAGAGGCGCCTCCTGCTGGGGAGGTGCGGCCTCACCTGCTCCTCTCTGGAGTTGATGACGACCAGGTGGGCGTTCTCCAGCTGGCAGTACTTCTCAGCCTCGGGCCAGGTCAGTCCAGAGCGAGAAAACCAGTAGCAGCTGCCTTCATACTCCAGCCAGTTAACCGGGCAGCATTCCGTGCCTGCAGGACAGGAGGGGGCAGAGAGGTGAGGTCCCGCTGGAAGGGCAGGAGCACTGGGCCTGGAGGCTCCCTTCCCTACCGTTGCTTCGCAGGAAGGCCATCTGACAGGACAGGATGCGCACGTCGGCTGGGAAGTGCTTCAGGTGAAAGAGCAAGGTGGTGTGATCTAGGGGACGGAGCAATAGGCCCGGGTGTGGGCAGTGTGGGCGCCCCATCTACCAGTGCCCCACACAGGACACACACACACTCACACTCATACGCACAGCACACACTCACTGCACCCCACACGTACACTCACACACACACTCACATTCATACACACAACGACGCCCTGGCCTCGGCCCGCAGTGGAAAGAAATGCTGAACCAGGTCCGCTGCTGGGCGGGCGCCGCCGGAGGAGAGCGTGGCCGCCGCCCACAGTGGAAAGTTACCGGCTCCACGCGACACCCGATATCCCAGGTTGTTCTGAAGGAGATGCCGCTGTGCTCCCTGCAGTTCTGAGGTCCGTTTGCTGATACTGAGAAACCTTTCCACTGATGAGAAGGGCTTTAGGAGGTCGCACAACAACACACACTCACTGCACCCCACACATACACTCACACACATACACTCACACACTCACACTCACACTCACACTCATATGCACAACACACACTCACTGCACCCCACACATACACTCACACACATACACTCACACACTCACACTCACACTCACACTCATATGCACAACACACACTCACTGGACCCCACACATACACTCACACACACACTCACATTCATACACACAACAACACACACATCACTCACACCACACCCCACAAGTACACACACACTCACACACCACACACCAAGGGGGGGTCTCAGACCTGCTCTCAGCTCCAGCTGCTGTTTCTCCAGCTTGGCTTCCAGAGATGTCACTCTGTCGCCTGTGCTGCCTCCTGAGGAAGAGGAAAGCTGAGCGGGTTTCCTCCATTCCGCCTCCTTCCGTCCTCCATGCTCACCCCCTGGAGCACCAGCCACCATCGCCTTCACCTGGGTCACCGGCTCTGCCCCCCGAAGCTCCCAGCTCTGCCCAGTCTCCCTGCGCTGCCACCCGGGTCTCTGAGGAACAAACCTGCTCAGGCCGGTCCCCGCCTGAATCCCTTCCCTGGGTCCCCATCTTCTCAAAAGGAAGCCTCGCTGTCTTCACACAGCTTCTTCCGTGGCCTGGCCCTGCCCACCTCCTTGGCAGATTCGTTCTCTCTACCTGGCACTAAGCCCCCTCCTCTTCCCCTGCCTACCCATCCTTCAGGCTCCCTCAGCCCCGGGATCCGCTGGGGTACCCGCCCACACACCTCAGACACGCCCCTTTGCAGACCCAGCACCGGGCACCCACCTTGGAGTCCAGCCTGTGCTGCTAAGCGGGGGCCTCAACTACCCCCCGCCCCCCTCCCGGCCCTCCCGGCGGGGGAGCGCCCTCACCGTGGAAGCTGAGCGTCCGGATCTCGGCGAGGGCGCTGGCGGAGAAGTTGCTGAAAGCGTCTTTTAGGGCCCAAAACTCCCTTTGCATCTGTGCTCCTTGTCAGGAGAGAGAGAGAGAGCACTGGGCAAAGTGGAGGGGACTGTGCCCCAGGTGACAGCCTCATCACTGTCATC
>NW_006296075.1:60888-63197 GCF_000327345.1 Myotis davidii
TGTATCTCCTCCCACCACAGCCCATCCCACTGGCCTCTGCGATCCTCACTCTGGGACCCGACCACGCAGACGGCCACCAGCAGCAGGACGTTGAAGCCCAGGATCAGCAGACTGAGCCAGAAGCTGGAGCAGAGAGTCCGCAGCAGAAGGGGCTGGGGAGGGGGCGCTCCTGCGAGGGAAGGGGTGTCAGGAGGATGTCTGTCCAGAGCCCACCTAATGGGAGCATCCAGGGGAGCAGAAGTCTCAGGAAGTACAGCCCAGGTGGGTGGGAAAACTATGGGCTTTGACCCTAGCATTTCAGCATTGCACACGCATGCATTTGCACACCGGCACCCACATGAACACATGCATATGCTCACACCTACAAGTGCATGCAACATACCTGCACATGACACCGATAGTCACATCATCGGTGTGTAAAGGCCCAATCTCAGACCCGGGGACCTAGGGAACAGGCCCTGTGTTCTTACGGTCCATGCCTGGGCTCCTCACGCAAGTCTAAAACTGGAACCACCACCACCCAGTTCCCCTGGGATGTTCAGTCCAGGTCATTCCACCACAGACCACTCCCCACGGGCTGCTGTCCAAGTCCCCTCCTCTCTCATCTCCCACCCCTAGAGCCTCCTCTCCCACGTCTCTCCCCTCCCACCCCAGAAACCCTTGTTCCTTCACTGTAAACTCTCCCCCTTCGCCCTCAGTCATCTCACAGAAACCTCTCCCTCCCCTTAGTCAAGCTGAATCCTGAACACACACACACACACACACACACACACACACGTTTTTCATTTCACTCTCACACTCATGACTGATACTCCTTGGCTCGGCCTCTGACTGCTCGCTCTAATACTGTCCATTTAGTCGGCCCTTGTCCTCTTCCCAGCCTGACCTATGGCCTATAAAACCTCAACAATCTGTCTCCGCACCTCTGTCCGGACACCAGACCACCCATGGCTGAGTCCCACTGTGCCACCAACCAGCTCTAAGGTCAGGGGCAAGTCATTCAACCTCTTGGCGCCTCAGTTTCCTTGTGTCCACTTATCCAACAGTCAAACTCATAGGAACAGGGTGGGATGGTGGTTGCCAGGGGCTGGGGATGGGAAATCAGGAATTGCTGTTCAGCGGGTGTAAAGCTACGATTACACAAGACCTGTGCGTTCTAGAGATCGGCTTACAACACCGTGCCTCGTTAACAAGCAGTGTTGCGCACTTTAAATTTTGTTGAAAGGGTCCATCCCATTACGTGTTCTTACCACAATAGAAAAAAAGTGGGTAAGAGCAGCTACCTGATTGGGTTGTTCTGAGCACGAAATGGGTTTAAACGTGTGACGTGCTGCTTAGGCAAGTTGGAAAATAAAAGAAAGGGTCTGCCTTATGGAACAATAGGACTAGATGACGCCAAAACAGGAAACAGGAAACAGCTAACTGTAAGAAACAACCACTTTCAAGGGACTGGCCTTCAAGCAACACAGAGCAATGGTCCCTGGGAGACAGGAGGCGAACAAGAGGAGGCCTATGAGTGTCCCCCCTAGTGCTGGGGGAAGCTACCCACCCCTGGCTCCAGCCCTTCATCCTAGAATGGCTCAGGTCTCTCTTGCCTTAAGACCATTTCCAAGACATGGGCCTTCCATCAAGATCTGCCAGAGAAAGATTTGGGGGGCAGCGAGGGGAGGGTGTTGGGGGGAATGGGAATGTTTCGGGGCAGAGGAGGGCAATCCAAGCAGAGCCCAGCAGACTCCCCCAGTTGTGGAGATGGGGCCAAGAGTCTAAGGAGACATCACAGGGCAAAGTATCAGGGGAGAGAGCTGCACAGAGAAGTCCAGAGATCTGTGTGATGTTCCTTTCAAGCCATCGGCAGTAAACAAAACCACCAAGACCAGGCAACAACAATCTGCAAGGATTATGGGGCAGTGCCTGGCACTCATACAGGGCCAGGAACAGTGCCTGCTCCCACCAGCCGGACTGGAAAACATAACCTACAAGGCACTGGGTAGTGGACCCGAGAAGCCCTTGCCCCGACCATGCTCCAGACCCACCTGACAAGTCATAAACGCGACACCCAGAAGGACCAGAGTGAGGCAGATGAGGCCTCCACCTACTGCCCAGCCTTCAGTAGAAATGCCCGTGCCTCCTGCTGCTCCTGCCCTGCCCAGCCCCCCAGCAACAGCAGCAGCCTCCACAGTCCACCAGCCTCAGAAATGAGGGGGCTCTCCTCCCAGCCCAGGCTAACCAGATCCTCTCCCTGAGCTCCAAGCCCCAGCCCCCCTGTCTCCACAGAGCCTCACTCCATCACCACACACCTGACACCCCCT
>NW_006296075.1:63306-65063 GCF_000327345.1 Myotis davidii
TATCTGTGTCCGTTGCCCCACCTACCCATCCCCACACTCCCGCATACACAGACACTCTCCTGGCTGAATGGGCTTTCCTTGCACACAGCACTCGTCAGAAGGAAGGGGGGAGGAAGTCATCTCCAGCTCCCACTTACTCCCTCACCTCTGGGCACACACCCTTTCCTGGGGTCCTGAGGGTGGAGAGGAAGGTGAGGTCAGGGGGTAAACAGAGGTGTGGGCACCACACACCTACAGGCATGGAGGGGCCTGGGGCCTGCCCACGGAGTGAATGTGACAGAGACTCAGAGAGGAGCGGTCAGGAGCGGGGGGTGAAGCAGAGCCCCAGACACCGGGTACTTGCCTTTCCAAAATGCATCTTCTCTCCCGGGACTGTGTCCACGGGGGCCTGGCCCCTCGCCCCTGCCCAGCTGGTGGTCATTTTCCTCAGGGTCCAGCTGCTGGATGTCTTGGAAGTCCTTCTCCATGCTGGGTCCAGGGCCGAGCTGCACCTGGGGTTGAGTCAGGTGCTCTTAGGGCTGGGGCTCAGTTCGGGGCTGATGTTGGTGCTGAGATGCTAACTCAGGTGCAGGCTGTGATGGGGGTGGAAGCAGGGTAGAGTAGATCGAGGAGACAGCTTGGGTTGGGTCTGAGGCTGGAGGTGAGTCTGGGGCTGAAATACAGCCAGTCCTGGTCCCAGGTTCAATTTCAGTCAAGGGCACGTGCTCAGGTTGCGGGCTCGATCCCCAGTAGGGGGTGTGAAGGAGGCAGCGATCAATGATTCTCTCTTGTAGTTGATGTTTCTCTCTCTCCCTTCCGTTCTGAAACCAATAAAAACATATTTAAAAAAAATAAACAGCGAAAGAAAGAAAGAAAGAAAGAAAGAAAGAAAGAAATACAGCCAGTCCTGTCCCCTCTAAGATGATTGCTTAGGCGGTGGCATGGCCATGGAGGAGCCTTCCCTCCACACACTCATCTTCCCATCCGGTCCCCACTGCCCCTCAACCACGGTCTCCTTAATACCAAACGTCCCCAGTCCCACCTGCCTCTCCAATCTTGGTTACCTGCTAAAGGTGTGGAGGACTTACTCCCGGTCCCTCAGGCAGCCCAGGCCCCGAGGCTAAGAAGGAGCTGGAGCCAGGAGAAGCGGGGCAGGTGCTGCTGGCAGGACAGAGGAGGGGAGGGGGCTGGTCCAGGTGAGGGCCCTGAGCCGTGTGTCTGAATGTCCAAGTGGCTGTGACCTGGCATCTCCTGACCCCGGGACTTTGGACAGTAAACAGAAGTGGACATGGAGTTGGGAGGCAGACGAAGCGTGGTGGGGGCTGGGGCAGGACTGTCTCTGTTCTTTCTAGAGAAAGGGTCTCCTGGCTGCCCCCTCACCCCTACAAGCCGGTCACCTCGAACCTCATGGCACAGTTTGGAAGGGAGGCCTGGCCAGGAGGGTGGAAGTGCAGTTCAGGGTTTCCCCTCATCCCACCCCCTTTCACTTCCTGCCTCTGAACTTCCCAGAATTGTTGGTGTCTCCAAACACCCTGACCAGGATCAGAGGGGCCGGTTCCCTGTTCTTGCCCAATCTGGCATCGGAGCCCTGGCCCAGCTTCCCCGGCTCGGCCCAGGCTCCCCCGTGCTGGCCCTGGCAACACAAACCTTTGTCCTCACCCCCAGCCAGTTTCTCGGATAACTCTCACCACACAGCACCCAGGGGAGAAAATTACCACAAAAATTAGCCTCGAGGAGGGAAATGGGAAGCAAAACAGTGAAAGTGGGAGGCGGAGGCG
>NW_006296075.1:65114-84174 GCF_000327345.1 Myotis davidii
CAGTCCTATGAGGAAGGTGGGCTCCGTGGACCGAGGAACGTGAGTAATCGCTGCCCTCACACTAACAATAGTCTGGGGAAGAAAACGCAGTTTCATGCCTGGTTTTCAGACCCTCACCTACTTGGGCTGCTCATGAAGTAGCCGGTGGCGCCCGGTGCTGAAAAGGGGCGGAGACAGAGGCCTGTGCTTTCCTTCTCTCTGTCATTTTTAAATGACATTTAACATTGTGTTGTTTCGGCTGTACAGCCTGTGCACTTTTTGTGGTAACTTTCCGACACACATGGGAAGTAGCCACTGAATTCAATATCATGACTTTTCTATGAAGCCACCAAGGCAGTGGTGGCTGCTCTGCTGTTGGACTGCCGCCCACAGTAAGAGGTGGGTCCTACAGCGTGATCCAGGACGCACTCGCAAGCACCTGCACACGCGTGCACGTTTGTAGGTTTCACTGGTTTATGAATCCCCAGAGCCTGGCACATAGTAGGTGCTCAATAGGTACTTATTGAATGAACACGTGATTGAATGAATGAATTTGTGGATATACTATTGACATGAAAGTCTCATGAAACAATGCTTACCTTACTACTTGCATTCTATTTCTTTTCTTAACAGTCTTTATGACCTTTTTTAAAATATTTTTTATTGATTTTAGGAAGAGAGGAAGGGAGAGAGAGAGAGAAACATCGATCGGTTGCCTCCCATGTGCACCCTGACGGGGATTGAACCTGCAACCGGGGCATGTGGCCTGCCCAGGAACTGAAATGGCCACCTTCTGGGGCATGAGATGACGCTCAACCAACTGAGCCACACCGGCCAGAACTGCTTGCATTCTACTTCATGACCAACTAAATTGAGTTTCCTGGTCCATTCATCAGTCACCAACGTTTGAAAACACTGTCATGAAGCCATACTTTTGGCAGGGACGTGGTTTCCGTTCTGAGATACAAGCAAGAGCTCAGCAAATAGATTATCAGCTGCATGTCCAGGGTCACCGACTGCCATCCAGGGACAGAGGGACCCTCACCGGCCACCCTCCTAGACTGAATAGATTCCACGTTTCGAGGTACAACCCCCACTCCTGGCACTGGCGAGGTAGGACAGAACACAAGAGATACCCTCTGCGTCCTGTTCTTTCTATCTGAAAGTCAACATTTTAATTTACCAACATTTGACATATACTTAGACTATTTCTTACGTTTCCACACTGACTCATTACTTTTATGTCAGGGTTTTTCTGATTTGGGTTATAAAGTTCCATTTTATGTGGTTGATTTTGGTTTTGGCTGGGGGAGGTTGTGTACCTAAGGCACAGAAAGTGAGGTGAGTCAATTTCTGAGTTCACAACACCCAGCTTCCTCTGTGGTCTGAGTAAGACCTTTCTCTTGTTTTATTACCTTCGCCCCTGCACCCCAATTCCTCCACTCTCCACAGGCAACCCAAGTGGTGTGTTTACATATACGGCAGTCTCCAAAGATGGCAGCCATCACCTTCTCCCTTCACTGTGTGTGCAAGTCACGCTACCCATCCCTGGTAGAGTCCATTCCCCGAGCCTTGAGTCCAGGCTGACCGTGTGACTAGCTTTGACCAATAGAAAGTGCTTAAAGTCACACTCTGCCTAGCCCAGGGGTGGGCAAACTTTTTGACTCGAGGGCCACAGTGGGTTCTTAAACTGGACCGGAGGGCCGGAACAAAAGCATGGATGGAGTGTTTGTGTGAACTAATATAAATTCAAAGTAAACATCATTACATAAAAGGGTACGGTCTTTTTTTTTTTTTTAGTTTTATTCATTTCAAACGGGCCAGATCCGGCCCACGGGCCGTAGTTTGCCCACGGCTGGCCTAGCCTTTAAGAGACCTGGAAGGTTCAGTTTTCACTCTTGGAAGCCAGACACCATGCTATAAGGAAGTCCACCTATTAGGCGAGAAGTGGGGAGGGGGGGTTCATGGAGAAGCCTGGGCTGGGGGACTGGGCTGGGGCGGTGGGCAGGGGGGGTTAAGACACAATATGGAGAGAAAGAGAGAGGGAGAGAGACCACCCAGAGGAACACCAGGCCCCCAACATGTGAGCAAAGCCTTCTGGGAGCTTCCAGAGCAGCACATCCAATGGCTGGATGCATTCAAGCATATAACATAGCCAATACCACACGGTCCACCTGACCTCGTCCTTTCTGTGTGACTGACTGTATTTGGAGATGAGGCCTTTAAGGAGGTCATTAAGGTTAAATCAGGTCATACGGGTGGGGCCCTAATCCAATAGAGTTGATGTCCTTATAAGAAGAGGGGGAAAAAGAAAAAAGAGAAAAAAAAAAGAAGAGGAAAAGACATCAGGAATGCACACACAGAGGAAAGGCCATGTGAGGACACAGAGAGAAGACAGCTGCTTACAGAGCAGAAAGAGTGGTCTCACTTGGACTTCTCGCTTCCAGAACTACAAAAAAATAAATGTCTGCTGTTTAAGCCACCCATTCTGTGGTATTCTGTCATGGCAGCTCAAGCAAACTAATGCACTTAGGCCAGTGGTTCTCAACCTTCTGGCCCTTTAAATACAGTTCCTCATGTTGTGACCCAACCATAAAATTATTTTCGTTGCTACTTCATAACTGTAATGTTGCTACTGTTAGAATCGTAATGTAAATATCTGATATGCAGGATGGTCTTAGGCGACCCCTGTGAAAGGGTCATTCGACCGCCAAAAGGGTCGCGACCCACAGGTTGAGAACCGCTGACTTAGGTGAAAAACAGCATTTTTAAATAGGACATATGAAAAGATACATCAAGTCAAAAGATGGAAATAAATCAGATAAATGATCCTCTCAAAATAGACTTAACTGCACCAGGCTGGTGTTGTTCAGTGGCTTAGTGTCAACACATGAACCAGGAGGTCACAATTCGATTCCCCATCAGGGCACATGCCCGGGTTGCCAGCTCAGTCCCGGGTAGGGGGTGTGCAGGAGGCAGCAGATCAATTATTTTCTCTCATCATTGCTGTTTCAATCTCCCCCTCCTTCTCCCTTCCTTTCTGAAATCAATAAAAAATATTTTTTAAAAGAAATAGAATCAGCAATAAACAGGGCAAAGTTTTTAAAATATCCTGGATAGTTTATTTGCTAAATGAATGAATCTTGCTTCTACAAAACAAGAGCAGGAAATCACACCAGAGGAACAACTGATAACAGAAGAACCGTTTGGGGGTGTAACATGACGGTGGATAATTTCAAACACGATGGGGTATGTGAAGAGCCAATTGGTAATAACAGGAAACAGAGTCAGTGATGTAGACAGAAATGGTAAATTTCCCCCAAACTCAAAGCTACAGAAAAAAATATTGTGCAGCCATGTTCGTAGCAGCGTTATTCACAATAGCCAAAGGGTGGAAGCAGGCCAAGTGTCCAGTGATGGATGAATGGACAGGCAAAAGGGGCTACCGATGTAATGGAATATTATTCAGCCTTAAAAGGAAGGGAAATCTGCCAGGCCAGTGGCTCAATGGCTGAGTGTCAACCTATGAACCAGAAGATCACGACTCGATTCCCGGTCAGGGCACATACCCGGCTTGCAGGCTCGATCCCCAGTGTGGGGCTGCCAGGCCAGTGGCTCAATGGCTGAGTGTCAACCTATGAACCAGAAGATCACGACTCGATTCCCCGTCAGGGCACATGCCCGGGTTGCAGGCTCGATCCTCAGTGTGGGGCGTGCGGAGGCAGCCGAACAATGATTTTCTCCCATCATTGATGTTTCTCTCTCTTCCTTCCTCTCTGAAATCAGTAAAAAAAAAAAAATTTTAAGAAGGAAATTCTGACACATGCTACAATATAGATAAACCTTAACACGGTTATGTTAAGTAAAATAAGCCAGTCACAAAAAGACAAATCAGGTTATGTTAAGTAAAATAAGCCATTCACAAAAAGACAAATACTGTATGTTCGCATTTATATGAGGTGCCTAGAGTAGTCCAATTCACAGACAGAAGTAGGAGTTGGGGTGGTAAATATAGGGAGTAAACATTTAATGGGTATAGAGTTTCAGGTTAGCAAGATAAAAAAAAAAAGTTCTGGAGATGGGAGGCAGTGATAGTCTCACATATTTATACTTAATGCCATCAAGCAGTACACTTAAAAATGGTCTAAATCAGCAGTTCTTAACCTGTGGGTCGCGACCCCTTTGGGGGTCGAATGACCCTTTCACAGGGGTCGCCTAAGACCATCGGAAAACACATATATAATTACATATTGTTTTTGTGATTAATCACTATGCTTTCATTATGTTCAATTTGTAAAAATGAAAATACATCCTGCATATCAGATAGTTACATGACGATTCCTAACAGTAGCAAAATTACAGTGATGAAGTAGCAACGAAAATAATTTTATGGTTGGGGTCACCACAACATGAGGAACCGTATTAAAGGGTCGCGGCGTTAGGAAGGTTGAGAACCACTGGTCTAAATGGTTACAAAACTGAATATGGAGAACACGTTTCCAGGCTTGGAAAAAAGTTTTGGGAGAAGAATCCAATGAGTTTACCGATGATTTGGGAGAAAAGAATATCTTGAGACTGTGTCCACCCGAGGAGCAGCAGCAGAGCTCCTCAGTGAAGTCCTCAATGGGAGCACGTGGCCCTGAGGCACTGGCCGAGGCATCGCATCAGGGTGGTGCCTGTCTGACCCAACTCTGATCCGATAGAGGCCGCCCTCCCACAGGACGTGTTGGGAATTTGGGTGGATCCCACAGATTCAACTTATCAGTATGCACATGGTTCTGACACTCAATCCATCCGAGGAATCTTCCCCAGGGACGTCAGTGCACCCCCAGTTAAATCGGTGTCTATGACACACAGACAGGGGTGCCCCTGATGGGAGTCATCAGCCAACCTTTCCTAAGACCCAAACACCCTCAGATGGAAAGGATGGTGCTACTGGGGCCTTTCTTGCATGGGAACCAACATCTATTCATTTCATCTCTGAAAGAAATGGCAGTGAGCCCTGGCCAGTTTGGCTCAGTGGATAGGGCTTCGGCCTGCAGACTGAAGGGTCCCGGGTTCGATTCCATTCAAGGACACATTCCCCGGGTTGCGGGCTCGATCCCAGGAGGGGGCGTGCAGGAGGCAGCCAACTGATGCTTCTTTCATTGTTGATGTTTCTCTCTCTCTCCCTCTCCTTTCCTCTCTGAAATCAACAAAAATATATTTTTTTGAAAAAGAGAAAAGAGCCGAAGCCGGTTTGGCTCAGTGGATGGAGCGTCGGCCTGCGGACTGGGGGGTCCCGGGTTCGATTCCGGTCAAGGGCATGTACCTGGGTTGCGGGCACATCCCCAGTGGGAGATGTGCAGGAGGCAGCTGATCGATGTCTCTCTCTCATCGATGTTTCTAACTCTCTATCCCTCTCCCTTCCTCTCTGTAAAAAATCAATAAAATATATTTTTTAAAAAAAAGAAAAAGAAAAAGAGAAAAGAAATGGCAGTGAACCTCGGAGCCAACTGGCTGAAAACACCAGCTCCGAGGCCGAACTCTCTTGCCGTTTTTCAGCTGCCATTAGCACACGCGAAAGGGGCCTAGCGAAGCAGCATTGTCGTGTGTGTGTGTGTGTGTGTGTGTGTGTGTGTGTGTGTGTGTGTGTGTGGAGACTGCACATTGTGGCAGCGGGGCTGGTTACAAGCGCGTGTGTGTTGCCCAAGGCCTGTGGACCCTTACATCTTTGCAGAAGATGCCACATTCGAGCGGGGCTCCCGTGCTGCTCATGCCAAGAATTCATTTCATCTCTGAAAGAAATGGCAGTGAGCCCTGGCCAGGGCAGGGGATGGTGGACTTTAAAGAACGCGTGGATAGACATCCAGACGCGGGGCTTCCCTGGCACAGCCGGTGAACGAAGGCCCCGTGGAGCAGATGGCTGGCCCACAGGGAGGACTAACTGCTACCCTTCTTCTCCACCCTCTTTTCCTCCATAGCGCTTGTTGGCGTGTCATATATCATGCATTTGGGTGTGGTTACGCCCTTCCTGCACATACGGGAATGCAGGCTCATCGAGAGCAGGACTGTCTCTCAGTCCTGGCTCCCAGGGTCTGGGTCAGTACTTGCACACAGTCTGCTTCCCACACCAGCAAGTCCGTATCACAGGAGTGAACGGATGGCCCGTGTCTCTCTACAGCGGGGTCTCTCTTTTCCACAGCCAGCGAGGAAAGAGAGTGGTCTGGTTCTTCGAGGAGGGGCTGCTGGGATTGAGAATATGAAAGAAAGAGACAAGACACAAAGATGGAAGAAAAAAGCTGGGACCTGGTGGGACCGCTGCCCTCTTCTGATGGAGAGACAGAGGCCCAGCACCAAAACCGCGTTTTTTATTTTATACCCCCAATACCAGGAAGTAACGTCAGTTCTGGGCGATTCCTGTTCATTCCTGGGGCTTGGCTGGATTTACATAATGAAACCCACTCCCCGACACCTGGGCAAAGATGAAAGTCAAGCTGAGAGCACTTCTGCCTTTGGGGTAAGATGTGGATCCAGGACGGGGCTCTGCCTGTCGCCTTGGATTCACTGACAATTATTAAATAAATGCCCATGTGCCTTCCCAGGGGCCCTCTACATCTCTCCCTGTCTGGACGCCAGCTCTTTGGACTCAGGAACTACCTTCCTCACCACTCAACCTCCATGCCCAGCACCAGGCCCCCCAAAAAGCGAGGAAAAGGGAGAGCCCACCCTCTGTAAGAGGGACGCCCTGTCTGAAGGCATCAGGAGAAGACCAGGGCTTTTGGAGTGAAACACAAGTTGGAGTTCTGGTCATGCTGCTTACTAGTTCTACGTGAATGATGGACCAGCTGCTTAAGATCTCTGAGCTTCCACTTCTTCCGCTGGGAACGGACATGGTAACAATACCCGCCTTGTGTTGTCCTTGTGGGAACTGAGTGCGTTCGTGGAAGAAAAGGCCTCTAACACTGAGCCTGTACACAAAGCCCGTCTCAGAGCAGGTGCTCGGTAAAAAGCCATTCCCTTCCTCCCTCCTGCCTCCTCCAATTGCTGCAAAGAAAGCTCTCCTCCCCCTGATGTTCGGGTGTCCACCTGCACCCACTCCCTGGGGGCGATGCCACAACAGGAACTGGGGAGGCTGGAAGCAGCTGGGACCCGAGGAGAGCCCCCGCTTCCTGTGGATCAGGCCAGGGGTGGGCGAGAAGAACGGGGCCCGGGCTGGGGACTCAGAGACAACCAAGAAGTTGGACAGGAAGTGAAAGGAGGCATGAGGCAAAGGGGAAACAGCAGCTTCACCCCTGACCCTTTCTGGACGGTGCACACACTCCTACATCACAAAATGGGGAACCAGGAGAGCCAGCAGGAGGGGACAAGGCGGGGAGACTCACCAAGGAGGAGGAGAGTCAAAACGGCCCCATGTGGGCAGACACACACACACACACACACACACTCACCCCAATCCTACAAGCCCCATTACCCTGCTCTCACCCGGCTGGTCCCTGGCCACTGGCTATGCTGGCTGCAGGTCTGTGTCTGCTCCCACACTTGCCTGCACCCGCCCGCCTGCGGCCCGCAACAGGCCTTTCTCCCTGCCTGGCTTACCCGCTCCATGTCACCCAGACTTTCCGCGGGGTGGACACACTGTGTTGAGAGGACAAGCATGCGCTTCAAGTTCACAAGGGGTCCTGGTGATGGACTCAGACGCCCACTGTGTGCAGCCCAGGGCTTGTGCCGGGGGGACAGACATGAACAGGGACCGCTCCCTCAAGACCACAGATGAGAGGGAAACACGGACTCATACACAGCACAAGCTCAGGATGAAGGGGGATGATTAGGGGGGCGGGGGGACTTTCTGGAGAAGATGGCAGCTCAGTTGTCCTTGGGGGAGCCTCACCCACACCCTCTCCCCTCCCCGCTCCAAGATTAGAGGATGGTCAACTCTAGGAGATCCACGGCCACACCAAAGAGTGTTTATCTTAATACACTTCTGTTTTTAATATGAAAATAATTTTAAATTAAATATTACTGAGTTGAGCCCTAGCTGGTTTGGCTCAGTGGATAGAGCGTCGGCCTACAGACCAAAGGGTCCCCGGTTTGATTCCAGCCAAGGGCACCTACCTCAGCTGCAGGCTCCTCCCCAGCCCCAGGCCCTGGTCAGGGCGGGTGCAGGAGGCAACCAATAGATGTGTTTCTCTCACATCGATGTTTCTCTCTGTCTTTCTCTCTCTCTTTCACTCTCCCTAAAAATCAATGCAAAAATATCCTTGGGTGAGGATTTAAAAAAAATATATATATATATATATGTGTGTATGTGTGTGTGTGTGTGTGTGTGTGTATTACTGAGTTGAAATGAATTTTCCAAGGAAAATGCACTGATACATGACCAAGAAATGACATAAAATGCATTGAAAGCTTATTGTGCGCCAGGCTTTGGACAACATGCTCTACCTCCACTACCTCAGTTAAGCTTAATAATAGCCTATGGAGAAGGTACGGCTATTACCCCCACTTTACAGATGAGCAAACTGAGGCGTAGAGAAGTTACTCACAAATCAGAGGCCGCGCCAGGATGCAGACCAGGTCCGTCTGACGCCAGAGCCAGTGCTCTTGTTATTCTGCACCCGGGGCCATCCCTTGCCTGGCAGGCTTGTGTCTGTCTGAGAAGCACAAGCTAAGAAAGGTGCAAACTCCTTCCCCACCTCCAAGCTGCACACACGGTCCGTGTCCCCCTCCCCACGTGCTGACCCCTCCTGAGCTGCAGGACACGACTTGTAGCCACCAGACCACAAGCTTTTGGCTTTCCTTGTTCCTTCACACAAGCTTCTCACTGTCCTGGAATCCCAGCCCAGGCACCGTCTCTCCCCTCCTCCAGGAGGCCTTCCCTGACTCCCCATGTGGAGCTCACCATCCCCCCTCAGCGCCATCTCCATGACAAGCCTATGACTCTGTCATTGCTTCGGGGCGCTGTCTCCCCTGCCCCACCCTGACACCCTCCTGGCAGGAACCGTGGCCTCATCACCTCCGTGTCCCTCACACCCTGCCCAGAGCCTGGTACACAGCTGCCTGGATTCCCCTTTTGCTTTTTTTTTTTAAATAAATCTTTATTGTTCAGATTATTACAGCTGTTCCTCTTTTTTCCCCCCATAGCTCCCCTCCACCCAGTTCCCACCCCACCCTCTGCCCTTATCCCCCACTGTCCTCATCCATAGATGTACAATTTTTGTCCAGTCTCTTCCCACACCCCCCACACCCTTTTTCCCCCAACCCCGAGAATTGTCAGTCCATTCCCTTTCTATGCCCCTGATGCTACTATAATCACCAGTTTATTCTGTTCATCAGATTTTTTATTCACTTGATTTTTAGATTCAGTTGTTGATAGATATGTATTTGTTGTTCATAATTTGTATCTTTACCTTTTTTCTTCTTCTCCCTCTTCTTAAAGGATACCTTTCAGCATTTCATATAATACTGGTTTGGTGGTGATGAACTCCTTTAGCTTTTTCTTATCAGTGACGCTCTTTATCTGACCTTCAGTTCTGAATGATAGCTTTGCTGGATAAAGTAATCTTGGTTGTAGGTTCTTGCTATTCACTTCAAATATTTCTTGCCACTCCCTTCTGGCCTGCATAGTTTCTGTTGAGAAATCAGCTGACAGTCGTATGGGTATTCCCTTGTAGGTAACTGAGTTTCTTTCTCTTGCTGCTTTTAAGACTCTCTCTTTGTCTTTTGCCCTTGGCATTTTAATGATGATGTGTCTTGGTGTGGTCCTCTTTGGATTTCTTTTGTTTGGGGTTCTCTGCGCTTCCTGGACTTGTAAGTCTATTTCTTTCACCAGGTAGGGGAAGTTTTCTGTCATTATTTCTTCAAATAGGTTTTCAATATCTTGCCCTCTCTCTTCTTCTGGCACCCCTATAATTCAGATGTTGGGATGCTTGAAGTTGTCCCAGTGGCTCCTTACACTATCTTGATATTTTTGGATTCTTTATGCTTTTGCTTTTCCAGTTGGGTGTTTTTTACTTCTTTGTATTTCAAATCTTTGACTTGATTCTTGGGATCCTCTTGTCTGCTGTTGGATCTCTGTATATTATTCTTTATTTCAGTCAGTGTATGCTGAATTTCTAGTTGGTCCTTTTTCATATCCTCGAAGGTCTCACTATATTTATCAGCAGTTTCTAGAAAATTCTTGCAAAACCTTATAACCGTGGTTTTTGAACTCTATATCCAGTAGTTTGCTTTCCTCCATTTCTGTCATTTGTGATCTGTTTCTTTGTCTCCGCATTTTTTATGCTTCCCTGTGTTGATAGAGTGACTTTCTGTGCTAGGTGTCCAGTGGCTCAGCCTCCCCAATTACCTGAGGTGGATACTCTTGGTGCACCCCCTTGTGGGCTTGTGCACAGTCTTGTTGTAGTTAAGCCTTGATTGTTGTAGGTATCCCTGGGAGGAATTGACCTCCAGTCCAATTGTCTGTGAGAAACAGCTATGTCTACAGTGGGAGAACTTCTGTGCTGCAGACACCCTTATGGGGCAAGACTTGCTTCAGTGGGGCTTTGGTGCTCCCTGAGTTTGCCCCCTGAGTGTGTCCCTTATGGATCTGAGGAGTTGTAATCTGGATGGTCCCACTCTGACCACTGGGTACACTGGCTCTTGGATTTCTAAGGAGGTGCTAATTTAGCCTCTGCCTGAGGTTACCCAGCAGGAGCTATGGAGAGATCTGCAGGTTCCTCTTCCTTGTTTGGGTTTTGGAGGTGCCCAGATGAGGCCCAGCTGTGAAGGAATGCAAGCTGCTGTGAGACTTTGGGCCTTCTTTTGGATGTTCTGGGTCTTTCTGACCCAGCTGCAGTTTGTTAGGTAAATTTCAGATTGCAAAGGGCCGGGCCTTTCATATGCAAAAGCCTCTGCTCACAGCTTGGGTGGGGCAGGGTCTCAGGGAATCAACAGGGCGGAGCAAACAACTATGGCTGATCCTCAGCCCTGCCCTAAGAGGTCCTGGGTCTCAGTGTCCCGGTAATCACTGCAGGTACCTCTGAGGGAAAGCCGCCCTCGAGTTCCGACCGATGCCAGACAGTCCAATTTCTCCCCGTATGAGTCTGGGTCCCCAGAGACTCGCCTGGAACTGGAGTCAGGGCCGTAGGGAGCTTGAGACTCCCTCCCGATTCATAAAGACAACCGCGTCCTCAGTTGCCAGCCCTTTCCATGTGCACCTCCATACCTCTGCACTTCCGCAGCTCCTCTGAGTCTCAGTGTGCTTTTCTCTTTCCTTCTAGTTGTAGAATTTCCACTCAGCCAGCCTTCCTGTGGTTCTGGATGATGTCCGTTTTGTCTTTTAGTTGTATTTTTGAAGTGGTTGTGCGAAGCAATAATTTCCGGTGTTTACCTATGCTGCCATCTTGGTTTCTCCCTCCCTTTTGCTTTTAACATCTAGATAGAGGACATCTGGCATTTGGGTACAAACATTGGAATAGTCTGAGGAAACAATTCATCAAGAAGCATGCAGCACTGGATTCTTCTACCAGCTTTATAGTCCTTTGCGTCTTCTCACTCCCTTGGCCCTGCCAGGACTAAGTTGAAGCTGCTGTGGAGAGGGGGGAGGCAGAGGAGGTCTCTGGAGCTTCACCTCACTGCTCCCCGGTCCGCGCCCCCCCACCCCCACCCAGCACCTGCCAAGCCGTAGTGTCCTCGAGGGCCCAGGCTGCAGGGAAAGGACCGTTCCTGTCTTACTCAGTGCTGAGTCCAATTCGAAGAGCTTAGGCCCATAGTAGGCTCTCGAGAAATGTTAGTTGTCTCAACAACTATTTGTTTTGAAGAAATAATGTTTTAAATTATTGTGGTTAAAAAAATGTTGAAGGACATGAAGCAACAGAAACTCTCCTCCATGCTGGTGGGAGCGTGAAGGGCGCAGCCGTTGGTAAACTGCTTGGCCGGGTCTCCGATACCTGGCCATGTGGCCCAGGAATCCCCGTCCCGAGGTGCACCCGACAGACCCATCCATGCGCTCCCCAAAATCCACGTGCCGTGTTCCAGCAGCAGCCCTCATAGGAGACAACGCTGGGGAGCTCCCTGACGCCCCTCAGCCGAGTGACTCAACATGACGGGAACCTGTACAGCCACAAGGGTGAACCATCCACGGCGTGTGCAACGATTCGGATGAAGCTCACAGACGATCATGAGTGAAAGAACCACATGCATGGTTCCATGGACTTAAGTATAGAAACAGGCAAAACGAACCTACCCTGTTAGAAGTCAGAGAGAGAGAGAGAGAGAGAGAGAGAGAGAGAGAGAGAGAGAGCCATGACTGGAAGGGGGCACAGTACAGCTCTGGGTGCTCATAATGTTCTTTCTCGATCAAATTTCTGGCTGCATGTGTGTGTTCGGTTTGTGAAATCTGGCCTGTGCAGACAATAGAAAACATGCATTTGTGCTGGTCTCTGGCACAGAGCTCCTAAGACCCTCGCATATTCCTAAGTGGTAAGCATCTCTTGTTCTAATGGGCTCCTGGGTGGCTGCTGGGTGGGGGCTGATCAGCAGAAAGACCAGGCCACGATTAGGGGCATTTTTAGCCTCTCCCGCCCCGCCCCCCCCATTCTCCAGAGAGGGAAGAAGGGCTGGAAATGGAGTTGACAATTGGTCCTGCTTGAGCGATGAAGCCCCCATAAAATCCCAATAGTGAGCGGTTGGGAGAGCTCCCAGGTGGGCGGCACGTGCACGTACCAGAGGGTGACACACCTCCACTCCACAGGGGCAGAGGCCCACACTTGGGACCCTTCCAGCCACCGCGCCCTTCTGTCTTCTCTTCTGGCTGTTCGTCTGCATCCTTTATCACACCCTTTAATAAACTGGTAAACATAAGTGTTTCTCTTAAATTCTGGGAGCAGCTCTATCAAATTAATTGAACCCAGGGAAGGGGTCATGGAAACCTTTGATCTATAGCTGGTCAGAAGCACAGGTGATACTGGGCTTTCGATGGGCAGGGGTGGGGCAGACTCATGGGACTGAGCCCTTAATCCAGCCATGGGCAAACTACGGCCCGCGGGCCGGATCCAGCCCATTTGAAATGAATAAAACTATTGAAAAAAAAGACCGTACCCTTTTATGTAATGATGTTTACTTTGAATTTATATTAGTTCACACAAACACTCCATCCATGCTTTTGTTCTGGCCCTCCGGTCCAGTTTAAGAACCCATTGTGGCCCTCGAGTCAAAAAGTTTGCCCACCCCTGCTAACCTGTGGGCTCCGACGCCATCGCTAGGTTGATAGTGTTAGAAATGAGTTAAATTGCAAGATGCCCAGAGAATTGCTTGTTGGGGCGGGGCGGGGTGGGGGGGTGGACCTCCATACGTTTGGTGACCAGAAATGCCAGAAGTGAAGTGTTCTATGTACTAGTAAAACTAAAGGAGAAACACAATAGGGAAGACCTGGATTTTTCCCTACCCAGGAAGGAAAAAACTTGACTTTTTCCCATTTTAGAAAGTTTCTGTAAAACTTAAGTTACTATAATAGGCATCAAAAGTTACTTTGGGCCGTAACCGGTTTGGCTCAGTGGATAGAGCATCGGCCTGCGGACTGAAAGGTCCCGGGTTCGATTCTGGTCAAGGGCATGTACCTTGGTTGCAGGCACATCCCTGGCGGGAGGTGTGCAGGAGGCAGCTGATCGATGTTTCTGACTCTCTATCCCTCTCCCTTCCTCTCTGTAAAAAATCAGTGAAATATATTTTTTTAAAAAGTTACTTTGGCCTGAGGGGGAGTGGAGGACATCTGTAAACGTGTCAACATTAAAGTTATACTTTTCTTACGTTCCCAACATTCAGGGTGGCAGCACCACCTTGTGGTCACCCCTGTGTGACACTCCAGTCCATGAGGAATGAGACTCTCCCCGCCACCAGGGACCTCTATCATGCTTCTCTCCAAATAGCTAAAGTGAAACATTAAATGGTAAAGAAATCTTATCATTAAAAGTGTAGGCCTGCCCAGCCTGTGTGGCTCAGTGGTTGAGCGTTGACCCATGAACTAGGAGGTCACGGTTTGATCTTGGTCAAGGCACATTTCCTGGTTGCCGGCTCGATCCCCAGGAGGCAGCTGATCAATGATGGTCCTCTCTCATCCATGTTTTTCTCTCCCTCTCCCTTCCTTCCTCTCCTCTCTCTGAAATCAACAAAAACTTTGTTTGAAGTGCTCTAACAGGATCCATGTACTGCAGGCTGTCTGAGCTCAAAGGGTAGGTGACTGCCTTGGATGTTGTGTTCATCTGTATTGAATGATGACCAGTGACCACACAGCAAAATTGGCTTTCAAGCCTGGTGTTGCTAGTGCACAAAAAAGGAGCCACATACTAAATCTGACAAGCTCAGGGGAGGCCCGCATGGAAGGACTTATAAACTCAGAGACCTCAGGAAACCACATAGGATGGTCTGAAATTAAAACTTCTTAACTAAAGGTGGGTCATGACGGGTTGTCACATCCTGGGCTGGTTTAGTTCATGGAAAAATGGCACCAGCTGTTACCAGTGAAGTTAGACCTCAGTCCTTGAGTTTGGCTAAGAAAGAATTCAGAACCAAGAACTCAAATACAAGCAAAAGTTTTAGAAAATCACATAGCATGAGCCAGCTGAGCTGTATGAACTCAGGAAACAAGTTACTGAGGCAAAGCAAGGGCCCTTGGAGCTTAGGAAAGAGCAAAGGTGCAGGCCTTGAGGGAAGAAGGGGAAGGAAAGGCAGGGACGAGAGAGAAAGAGAGAGAGAGAGAGAGAGAGAGAGAGAGAGAGAGAGAGAGAGAGCGCACACGCGCCCTGGGTTGTCTCATGAGTTTTTATCTGGTTTCCAATGGCAGGGATTACGGGGGAGGATTTCAATAGAACATTCATCAGCTTTCCGGGTGTGTCCTTTCATGGTTGTGGTCTCTACCAATTGGTCGGCACCAGGGTAGCGGGTCAGAGGGTCATTGGTCATTGCACCTGGTCCTGATGTCAGCCATGGCGTCACTTCACCTGGTTTTGCTGCTTTTCTGGGCCTGGCGCTGAAACAACGGAGGCCTAGATGTGATCTCTAGTTCGACAAAAACTCTGTCTCTGTGGTCAATAGATGCGAGGCTTTGTTTCTAAGATTATTTGGTGCCTGTCAGGACCTCCCTGTCCTGAGGGCTTGCTGCTTCAGGGAGTGGCCGTGCAAGAGCTTTTATGGGAGTCATAGAAGGCTGTTCTCTGGCCCCCTTGTTCCTCCTCTAAGGGGTCTGCCATGTGACTAGCAACATGCCAGGGGAGACAAGGTCAGCGGAGGGTCCAAACTGCATGACCAGCAGTATGAAAGGTCCGGGGGTCTAAGCTGTATGACCGGCAATATGCTAGGAGGGGAAAGGTCATGCTGGAGGCGAGGTCCCACCCTACAATACTTGTTTTTCCCAGTTTCTCCATTGCTATGCAACTGGGCTTTCTGCCCTGGTGACCTTCAATACCTGGCCTATCACTCCTCTGCTCATGTCTAACTGCCTCCTGTAGCGGAATCTTCCTTGACAAGAGTCAATCTTTACCTTAACTAAGCCAGTCTACTGTGACTTTTTTTTTTTTTTTGCATCTACAACAACATACCTTTGGACTGTCAGGGTAATCCCCTTTATTCCAGACCCTCAGGGCACGATCTCCCACCAGAGCAGTGACTGGAACACATCATTGTTATCTTGTTGCCCAAATACCATCTCTATGTGCTGTAAATGTTCGTTGTTAACTAGCCTATAGCCTACATCAGCCAAGGTACAAAAAAGTATGTGTCTTCACTTTACTTTTTATCCAATCTCAGAGATTTCCCTATTCTACCACCAATGCATTTCATGTAACCCTCCTTGGATTTTAATGTGTAAAATAAACTGCAAAACTGCCATTCTCTGGAACATTCCCCAATCCATTGAAATTTTGCTTCTTGGCGTTTGTCATCAGTTTGACTCAAATAAACTCATAAAAATTCTTTACAGGTTTGGACATTTCTTATGTAGACATATTTTATTGTTTACAGTTAAGCAATTTTGAAAATGCTCCCAAAAATGTAAATGGACTTTATGTCTCATCACTTTATTAAACATAAAACCACCCCTTCCTGCCCCTCTCCCCCACCGACCCAGCCCCTCTGGTGTGGTTCAGTGGTAGAGCGTAGGCCCATGGACCAAAGGGTCCCAGGTTCAACTCCTGTTCAAGGGCACACACCTGGGTTGCAGGTTCAATCCCTGGCCCTGGTCAGGACACATGCGGGAGGCAACCAATCACTGTGTCTCTCTCACATTGATGTTTCTCTCTCTCTCGCCCTTCCTCTCTGAAATCAATAATTTACAGGCAGTCCTCGGGTTACGTCAGACTCGACGTACATCATTTTGTGGTTATGCTGCCATCTCCATTTATTAAAAAAAAAAGTTCCGTCATTTCGACGTATGTACATGTGTGCTTTATGCTTTTTATTTACCAGAAGGTCAGGAATCACTTCATTACTGCTGTGTCTGTGCTCCATGTGAGCGAGATAGGTGCTTATGTAGGTGGGTTCCGACTTACGGCGAAAACCGCATTACGTCTCGCCATAGGAACGGATCTCCGACGTAACCCCGAGGACCTACTGTATCTTAAAGAATAGCTAACTATGCTTCACTGCTACTCTAAAATCCCACTCTTTCAGGTGAATAGCTTATAGGTCCTGGATCTGATGTGTTGTGGAATCTTAGCCTTAGTATTTTCATGTACAATTTATCTACCTTGGAAGTTAGGCCCTCTCGTCCACCCTGGGAGCAGTGGCACCGTTCTCTAAACGAGCAAAGCAGGAGGTCATTGTCTTAGCCAAAGTCACATGGTCAAGACAAGATTCAGACGAGGTGGCCCGGGGCTTCCTGCCTGGGTGCTCTCTCGGCATGTCCTAAACTGACTGAGTCCAGGTCCCGTGTCTGGGAGCGGTCCTCACCTCCCTCAGTTCCTGCTCTTTCTAGCCACCCTGGGCTTCCGTCCTTTCATTGATATCGCTCTCATTTTTCCATTGTAGTCCACTCTGCCTTGGAAACCTTTCCTTCTTGCTGCTCATTGAAGCTTCATTAGGAGGCCTGTTCTGCAGATGAGCTTGCCATAGGCCAGGTGCACGTTGACCCCAGAGCAGTCCATTTTCAAAGAAGGGATAACATGAGAAATGAGCCTTCCCGTGCCGTTGTTAGGGAAGAGGGACTGTAGCTGCTGGTTTAGCTGAGTTTCAAGTCCATCACCCGGGGATGAGAACCATGGGAAACTGAAGCCTGCGGATCTGGAGGGAAAGGCAGTGGTATTCCTGATGCCTTTCACTGGTTTGATTGTTGGCATAAAGTTGTGTGCAGTAACAGCAGAATCTGCAGAGAACGGAGGCCTCTGTGCAAGCATCAGTCTCATTTATGGCTGGGCTAGAAAACTAGTTTAAGGATCTCTGATTCAATACGTAAAAAACAGGGACTCAGCCCAGCCGGCGTGGCTCAGTGGTTGAGTGTGGACCTATGAACCATGAGATCACAGTTCGATTCACCAGTCAGGGCACTTGACCTGGTGGCAGGCTTGCTCCACAGTGGGGGGTGTGAAGGAGGTGGCCAATCAATGATTCTCTCTCCCTCTCCCTTCCTCTCTGAAATTAATAAGAAGACAAATTGTTCCCAATCATTTACATTTTGATGAAAAGCTCATCCTCAGGCTTTGCTCCATTTCTTGCCTGTGATGAGCTGAGAGGTCCAAGCACAGTCCTCAGCCAACGAGGCCACCTTCTCCAGAAACGTCCCTCCTCAAAAACCGACAGGGAAGGGATTACAAATGGCAGCAGAGTAAGTGGATGCCGCACAGACATGCTCCCAGGGACTGAAAAAAATAGGGTGCATTTAAGAAAGAAAGCACTCCATTAAAGAAGTTCGAATGAATCCAAAACTTGAACCACCATTAGAACGTAAGACGTCAAACTGGAGACTGTATAAGAGGAGGAGGTTGTAGAAGAGCGAAATTACACTCAGAGGCAACTTTCTCCAGGACAAAACGATAGAATATGACAAGATGGAATTGTGACCAAACACTTTTGCAATAAAAGGTGATAGAAATAGCTCACAAGAAAATGAATTCTGAGGTTTCTAATAGTTCTGACAAAGAAAAATGCCTGTTGCATGAAAATCTCGGATGTTGTGGGAAAAACTTGCCAAGCTAAGACTGGACTTAGACACAGTAAAAAATCAGACCCAGGAAATGGGAAAAAATATTTTGAGGACATTGCAGTTGTCAAAGAAAAGAATGACCACCTTCAAAAGACGACAAAACTGAGAGAAACCAAGATGGCAGCATAGGTAAACACTGGCGTTTGCTGCCTCGAACAACCACTTCAAAAATACAACTAAAAGATGGAATGGACATCATCCAGAACCACAGGAAGGCTGGCTGAGTGGAAGTTCTACAACTAGGAGGAAAGAGAAACGCATACCGAGACTCAGAGGAGGCGCAGTGCTGAAGTAAAATACTAAGGTGCAGAGTGCATGCGGAGAGGGCTGGCGGCTGAGGGTGCAGTTGTCGTTTTCAATCAGGAGGGAGTCTCAGGCTCTGAGCTCTAGCTCCGGGCGAGTCTCTAGGGACCCAGACTCATACGGGAGAAGCGGGACTGTCTGGCACAGCTCAGAACCCTAGGGCAGCTTTCTCTCCAAGGGGCTTGCAGCAATTACCGGGACACTGAGAAGCAGAGCCTCTGAGGGCAAGACTGAGAGTAGCCATAACTGCTAACCTCTCCCTGTTGATCCCGTGGGACCCGCCCCGCCCAAGCCCCTGCAGGGAGGCTTTTGCTGGATAGCCTCAGGCAAAGGCTAGATTAGCACTGCCCTAAAGATCCAGGAGCCAGGAAGCCCAGAGGTCAGAGTGGGACAATCCAGTTTGCAGCTCCGTGGAATCATAAAAGACACACTCAGGGGGCAGACTTAGTGAGTACCAAAGCCCCAAGTCTAGCCCCAGAGGGGTGTCTCCAGCACAGAAGTTCTCCCACTGCAGACACAGCTGATTCTCACAGCCCATTGGCCTGGAGGTCAATTCCTCCCAGTGATAACTACAACAATCAAGGCTTAACTACAACAAGACTGCACACAAAGCCCACAAGGGGGTGC